>NC_087086.1:35179437-35779437 GCF_036172545.1 Culicoides brevitarsis | reverse complement strand
ATAATAAAAAAAATAATTATATATTTAATAATAATATAAATATATAATAATTATTTTTATTATTATTAATTAATTAAAAAATTTTAATTAAAATTTAATAAAAAAAATAATCATACATTTTATAAATTATATATAATAATGTTGTTGATGTAATTTTTGAAGATCTTCGTTGGTAGTCCCTAATATAAATTACTTGTTCTTTTATTATTATTTTTTTGTAGCAATCCAAATCCAGGAAATATTTGAAATTCATAAATGAAGCGTTTTTGTATGCATTCCGGAACAAATTTTAAAATTGACATTTTCGCAGTTTTTCTTTATCTATACTAAATTAATAATAATAAATGTTATATTTTAATAAAAATAATAAATAAAATATATAAAAACCCTGTTAGACGAGGTGTGATTCGGCGTGGCGGCGACAAAAAGATCTGACAATCCATGGAGAGTAAGGGTAGACAATTCTCAGACAATTTTTGTTAAAAATTATATTTTTTTTTTTGTTGTTGTATATAAAATTTTACGTACATAATTATTACATTAATGTTTGACACACGGCTTCTTATTTATTTTTGTTGTTGTATTTTTTTTTGGTAAAAAATAAAAATAATAATTTTCGAAAAAAAATTTCTTCTACGTGTTTTTAGACGTATAGAAACCGGGTGCATTGTTAAAACGCGTGTTTTTGTGTGTTTTTAACAAAAAATTAATTTTTTTTTTTGGTTTAATATTTATATACGTTTAATACTATTTTTTATTATTATTATTTTTACTTTAATATCATTGTTTAATAATGTTTCTGTTTACTTTTCTTCGCCCAACAAGACCAGATCATCAGCGACAACATCACTCACGTGCAGATATATGATCCAGTACATAAGGTTGAAGCAAACGAAACACACGGGAAATACTATGCGAGAATACTTATCGATATCGGATGCGGTAATGCCAAGAATTTTATTGATATCCTGCAAAATTTATTTATTAAAGAATTTTTTTTTGTTTGAAAAACAGAAACAGAACCAGAAGGACAAAATGGCGCGAAACCGATTTTTTATTATTATTTTTTTTTTTTTTATTAAATTATATATTTTTAGATTTACTTTTACGAATGAAAGAACAAAGAACATAAAAACATCTAAAAACGGTACAAAACAGATATTTTTTTCATTATATATATTTATATAGGTTATGTATGTAAAATCATCAGCCCTCGCCTTTTAAGGGTTTGTGTTGAAAAAATATATTTTTATAATATATATGTTATGTATGTATATTATAATGACGATCAAAGTAATGAAAAACTATTTATTACTTAAAAATTTAAAATTATTAAAAAAATTCTAAAATATTATATTAAAATAATTAAAAAATGTATATTATTATATATAATGAAAAAATTAATAATTATTTTAAAAAAAATTATTAAAATAAAAAAACACATCTACTTGCATTGCAAATTGTACAAATATTATCATATTCTTTTGATGTGGAAGCCCGAAGGTATAAACTATATAATATTATTTATCTTTGTGGTCGTTGATCGTCAAACTATTGTTTGTCAATACAGCTGCAATAGAAGCAACAAAGCAAAATTTTTATTTAATTTTTTTTTTAATTAAAATTATAATTTACTCCTCATTCCTTTGATTATTTTTTTTTTGTAAGTTTAATTATTATTTTTAATGCTAATTTTAAACATAGCACTCAAACCGTTTGTTATTTTTTTTTAAATTCATTTCTATATGTTATAAGTTGTTTGTTTTATATATGTTGTGCAAAGAGATTCGATATTATATATAAATGTTACTTAAAAACGAATTTTGGCAATCCAGCCGGAAGTTGTTTTTTTTCGTAATATTAAATAACTTCGCAGGAAAAATTATCAGCCACATTATAAATTTTATATTTTTAATTAAATTAAAATTTATAAAAAAATTAATGCGAAAAGTTAACGCAATTATAATATTTTTTATGATATATTTTTTTTTATTTGTGGAACGTATTGTTTTTTTTTCGTGCATGTATTAAATATTTTTTTCTATATTCAAAATGTTATTAACTGTATATTTACAACGATTTTTTTATAATTATTATCATAAATGTTTATATCAAATATAATAATACTAAATATATGTTGCCGAAAAAATGTGTGTTTTTTCTACGTTTCTTGCTATTTTTTTAATTTTTATTAATTTTAATTATTTTTTTTATAATTAATTATATTATTAGTTCATTTGTTTTGCTTTAAGTTTACTTTTCTTCGCCCAACAAGACCAGATCATCTGCTACAACGTCACTCACATGCAGATATATGATCCAGTACATAAGGTTGAAGCAAACGAAACACACGGGAAATACTATGCGAGAATACTTATCAATATCTGATGGTGTAATGCCAAGAAGTTTATTGATATCCTGTGTAAGTAACACAAAATTATATATTTTTCATTTTTTGGAAACCACCCATATTTCTGCCGTGTTTTGCAGAACAAAATGGCGCGTAATGCAAAAATAATTTTTGTGTGCCATCTATCACTAACTATATATTAATTTCATATATACTATGTATATAATATATATATATAATAGTTTATTATATACTTTAACGGACATGTGCATATAATCGCCGAATATGTTTAACTTTCGAAACATTTTCTTCCTGAGAAGTTAAACAACGGAATATGCATCTGACCGAAAGTTTATATTTTTTGGGGGCATCCGGCTAGCGCAACTTTCTGGATATCAATTTTTGGTAAAATACGATTAAAAGTTGTGCTACTGGATGAAGTGCGTTTGTTTGTTTGTCTGTTTTCTGGCTAATAATAGGCTGCAATTTTTTTGTTCTTGTTTAGCGATTTTTTTAACCTTCATGATTTTTTTTTATTCTATATATGATTGTGTTAATGTTATGAAAAAAATTAAAATAATAATGTTTAAAAATTTAGATTTGTGTTAAAATAAAAATTCATTGTCGATCATATATATTTTAAATATTTATTTTTTTTTCAATTTTTTTTTATTTTAAAATTTTAACTTAAAAAATGTGTTAAAAGTGTAAAATTATTTTTAATCATATATCATTAATTTACATATATATTTTTTTACACACATTATTTATATTATATTTTTTTTCATGCATTCTTATATTTTTTTTATTAAATATTATAGTAATATTATTATTTTTTTATATTATATAAAAAATTAATTATTAATATATAATTATGTAATAATGGTAATAAAGCAATTTGTAATAGAGATTATATAATATTTATAAATAATATAATATATTTAATATATTATATAATATATATTATATAAAATTAATAATGTTATAATATTTATATAATATTATAATAATAGCTTATTTTCTTTAAAATTTAAATTATTTTTTTTTAATTTAAAAAATTTTAAGAATATGATCGTTTGATTTTTATATTAATCAAATCTAAATATTTATACTAATTTTGTAATTTTTAATAATATTATTTTTTTTTTCAATGATATATATAAGCGTTTCTGACTAAAATTTAAAAATATTTTTAAAAAAATATAAAAATTCTATTTCTCTATATTTTTTTTTATTTTAAGGAATTCTTCGGTAATTTCCAATAAAACACCTACGACAACTAACAGACGAAAATAAAATAAAAAATATCACAAGAAAACATTTACCAACAAAACATGGACAAAACTATAATTGGATTTTTTTCACTCGGTTTCTCTAATTTCAATTTAAAAAATATGAAAAAATGACGATTTGCTTATATATGGGAAGTATAAAAAGCATAAAAAGCTCATGCGCCATTTTGTCCTGCAGCAGATTATTTTTTTTTTAGTTTTTAAGAGAAAGAAGAAGAAGAAATTTAACAAAAAAAAGAATACGAACCTTTCCTGGATGTATCAAATGCGTTGGCGGCGCTTCGGCATCTGGCGGAGGCTCAGGCGGGGGCGGAGCTCCTTGCCCTGCACGCCCCCCATTAATTGTATTCTCTAACGTACCCCCCTTGCTGTGTGCCTTAGGATCGTGTACTTTGAATCGCACTTCTTGGAATAATGGACCTACTAATGAACAACCTCGTGAACCTACATTTTGTTGCATCGGCATGCCGCCCTGTCCCTGCCGATTGCCCATTTGCTGTTTCGGGCCATGCGGATGCCCGTGACTATGTCCGTGTCCGTGCACGTGGCTATGTTCGCTGCCATCGCGCACATCATCACGCTGCCGTCCCACGTTGCCGCTCACAACGCTTCCGGGTCCCGATTGGTTCACAACCGCTTGTTGATTCCCCTCGGCTTGCAGTTTCTTCTGTTCGGCGATCTTTTGGATCGCCATGAAGCGCTGTTTGCGCATCTGTATCCGCTTCGCCATGTAACCGACAGTCGCGTATTCTGCGGAAAACGGTAGAGAGATCAGTTTTGAAAACAAAGATGGCGGAACATAACCAAAAAATGAACGAAACGAAAACAAAAAAAAACACCGAAAAGCCAAAAAAGAAGAAGAAACAATACCTAATAAACTGGCAAACACCATCACGAAACACGTTCCTAGATAAACGTCAATTGACTTGACGTATGATATTTTAGGTAATGCGGCGTTTGTTGAAGACATCAGTGTTGTCATGGTAAGTACAGTAGTTACGCCTAACGCTACACGAGCTGGAGTGGCATTTCGGTTCAACCAAAATGAGACCCAGGATATAATTACAATCAGTCCAGAAGGAATATAAATTTGGATCAAATAGTATCCCATAGATCTAACGAATTGAATTTCACAGGCTAAACGTGAATAATTTCCTATAAAAAGTGATTACAGAGACAGAGTATAAGTACGATTGATCCAAATCTCTCGTTAAATAATTATTAATTTTTTTTTCAGAAATTATATCGAAAAAAGTAGTAGTTTTGTTTAAAGTCAAACTATGTTTCATTCAAAATTGAACCTTTACTAACATTATCAATGAATATTAATAACCTACAAGTGGATGCAAAAATGAATGAATTAAAACTATTTTTCATTAATTATCAAAAAATTAATAAAAACTGATTTTTACTTCAAAAAACAATGATCCCGAGGTCATTAATTAATTAAAACAGCTAAAAATAAAATGAAAAATGTATTTTATGCGTTTGAAGGACTGAATCATCCTTAAATCGTGGAAATCATTTTGGAAGAACTGAAATATTTTTTTTTGGTATGAGGGGGCAGGGATTTCGTGAGGGGGGTTTTTGCTCGGAGGGCTCCATCTCAACACGAAGTCTAACATGGATGCCTCGATTTTACTCGATGCATGCCCTCCGACTGACTACGCAGGATTTTCCTAATTATTTTTTTGAATTGTTTTTATTTGCAAAGTATTCCTAAACGTCATTCATGCTTCCACCGGCAGTTATACTTAAACATAGTTTTTAATCAACTTTAAACAAAAACTTACAAACTTTTCTTTAAAATACTATCAAATACAAAATAATATATTTATATATATATAATATATATAATTTAATATATGAATATATAAAAAAACAAAAAATCAAACAAACGAAAAAAAAACAAAAAGTTGTGGCGTGAAATGTTTTGTCGTGTGTTTTCTCTTAAATGCTAGAAGTTTAACTGTCATATCTTAAACGTCACAGGAAGTTTTTACTTTCGTGCCGTGAAATGGAAAGAAAACAAGCTGTGGGGTGCTAAAACTTCTAAAAAAAAGTCATCATCATCGTTTGAGACATTTATTGTCCTTTGTTTAATTAAAAACGCATTTACATTTTTTACAATAATTTTTTTAAAATAAACCACGTGACCATTTTTAACTTTTTTATATTAAAAATGTCACGTGGTTTACTTAAATTTATTTCAATTAATTCAAACCAAGCTAAACTAAATTATTTTTTAAAAAAATCCATGTAGAAAATAGAAAATTTGAAAAAACCACGTGACCATGCAAAATTTCATATAAAGAAATCACGTGACTTTTCTTGAAAAAATTAATAAAAGCAACCACGTGATCAATTATAGATGATCACGAGTTCCTTTTTACCAAAAGTCACGTGGTTTTCTTTATAAATTTTAAGAAATTTAACAATATTGGTCACGTGGTTTTTTAAAATTAATTTTCACAATGTAAATACGCTTTTCGATAACCAATTTTTATTGTTTTTTATTTCGAAACACAATTTTAATGTATATGTGTAATGTTTTAGATATATACGCATGGAATCAAAGTCCTCGTAAGTATAAATCATCAGTTTAGTATTAATTATTATTATTTTAGCTACTAAATACAGGAGGCGGCACTACAGATGATGAGATAACTTTATTATTTTTGTATAAAAAGTTTTCATGTTTTAGTGTATGTTTTTTATGCAATATTCTAGCATTCAAGTATAATTAATTATTAATAAAAAAAAATCTAAAAATATTATGGAAAAGCAGAAAAGGTGTGTTGGATTCAAGCTGACTACGAATAATTAAAAAAAAAGTATTAATAAAAGCAATTGTTGTATGATTAATTTTTTTTGTTGTACTTTTTTGTGTCATATATCTGAGATAGAGAGATTTTATTCATATTTATCATGACGATAAGAGAATAAAATGTCAAAAAAGTGTAGTTTCATCGTAAGGTCTAAATGTAAATCAGCATCAACATGAAATATATATATTTTGTAATAAAAATGGAAAATAACGGATTCTGAATATTATATTAATGAATGAAATAAGGGGGAATCATGCATTTTTTTTCTATAACAATTTTTTATCTATAAAAATAAATAATTTTTTATAATAAAGTTATAATATATATGATAAAGCGAGTTGAAAAAAGATTTCAAGTTCTACAAATATCTATTAAAAAAAATATGAAAAAATAAAAAAAAACGGGATTAAATATTTTTTTTTATTAAGATTAAATATAAGTTTTATATATAATATATATTATAAAAATAAATATATAATATATAATAAAATAAAATAAAAAATATAAGAAATATATAATGAAAGATTAAATCGGTAACCGTCTACAGGTACCTGTTGTTAGACTGATTTCCATTGCTCTTTGTCGGTGTCCCAAAACCTTAAATTGAGGCAACGATACTTCGCTAGAAACTCCAACGGAGTTAGGACCTTCATTCCATTTATATCGGATATCTCTCATTGTGTATCCGACTGTTTATGAGTTTACGAGTTTCGATTTTTTTTTTTAGAATGATGGTGTTTATATTTTTTTTATACAATTGATTTAATTGTTTGAGATTGAGAAAAATGAATATTTATATATATAATATATATTTATAATATATAAAAATATAGATAAGAAGTGAAAAAATAGAATCCGTTTTGAATCTTTAGTTTTTTTTTTACAAAAAAATATAAGATTGTCCGCAGAAATATGACAGATTTGTACGTTTTTTTGAAATATTATTATAAATAAGAATGATGGCTGCACACAACAAAAAATTATTCGTTACATATTTATATAGTTTTCGGGAATATATATATTTTTTTCGCCTTGTATATTTTTTTTTGCGACGAGAACACATATTTTTTAAAAAAATAAATAAAATAAAATACGGTCATGTACGTTTAAGTATATAAGTTTAAGAAAAGTGTCAATTATTAACAAAGTTATTATTTAGTTAAACATATAACTAAATAACATGTGTATGTTGTGTATGTTAGTGTTTTAAAAAGAGTGATAGAGAGATAGTGTATTTATATATATATAATATAATAATATGTGCATTTTTTTGTAGTTTTTTTTTTAAAGCACTATATATTTTAGAAATGCAAATGGAAATGAAATTTAGAAATAAAGAAATCAATTTCCATTGCACGTGTATTTAGTAGGGTACCTGTTGTTAAGCTAATTTCGGCCGCCCTCTGTCTATGGCCCAAAACTCGAAATTGTGGAAGCTCTACTTCGCTGCTCATTCCGACACTATTTAGGCCGTCTCTCCAAAAGTACCGGATATCTCGCATTGTGTAACCGACTTTAAAATTACAATAATACATTTTTTTATATATTTTTGTTTGTTTTTTTTTTGTTATTGTTGTAAAAATTCCTTACTTATTTTTTTAATTACTTAAAAATTAATTAAATTAAAAATAATAAAAAGTTTATTTTTTTTGCCCTAACACAGACATGAAAGCTCACTTTTCAATTATTATCATAAGACTAACGTTAAAATATATATTTTTATATATATTATATATTAAAACGTTATTAAAATTAAATTTTTATTATAATCGTTAAAATGTTAGTAATAATAAATAAAAAAGTTTTTGTGGATTTATTCCAGGATTGAATTAAAAAATAAAAATTTGATAATATATATGATGATGATGGATGCAGATGACATGACAAGTATTCTAATAATAATTTTTAATAGCTAGATGAGTAAGGTTCATGAATATTAACTATATTAGAATAGAATAGATGTTATATAGTGACGTTTTTATATTATTTTTGTATTTTTTTTTTAATTATTATTAATAATTTAAATAAAATATATTTAATTAATAATTAAAAATATAATTAAATTAAAATTTTTGTGTAAAGTTGATTTTTTTATTATTATTTTTTTTAATATTAAAATTTATCATGCATTTTTTCGAACATTTATAAAACATTAATATAATTATTTTTTTATGTATGTACAAATGACGTTTTTTTATTATTATTAATTAATTAATAAATTATTATTAATATAATAATGTTATATTAAATTTTAATTTTGTAGACCGATAAACTTTTTAATTTTATTATTTTAATTAATTAAAGCGCTCCTGTTTGAAATGTTATTTTTTTTTTATTAAAAAACTTATAAATGATATGTGTATGAAAATAATAATATTTTTTGTGATGAAAAAAATAAATAAAAAATATAACAAATATCAGGCGTCACCCCAAACATGCAAAGATGTGAAAACGATGAAAAACGAGCATGCAAGCTAAATATTAATAATGAATGCTTTTGCAGAAGCATTTTTTTATTTTATTTTTTTTTGAGCTTAAGCTTTTTTGTCATAAAAGAAAAGGAAAGCTCTTTTTTTATAAATAAATATTTTTTTAAATAAAAAATAATAATAATATTTTACAATTTTTTTTAATTTGAAAATGTTAGCTTTCAGCGTTTTATAAGCTTTTTTACAAGCAAGTAAAATTTATGAAAAAAAGGTTTATTCACACAACAGTTTGTTAGTAAGTATAATATATATTTTGGAATAATTATAACAGAAACATGTTAATATAATATATACCTTGTTACAATATATATATAATTATATATATTTATAATAATTAATTTATGTGAATGAAACAAAAATCCAGAGAAACCCACTTTTTATTAATTTTTTAAAAAATATTTCATTTTAATTATTTTTTTTTTTAAATATTATTAACAAACTACAAAACCCAATAATTAATAATAATAATCATATTGATCAATCCTTTTAATAACATTTCACCATATATAATAATAATAATTAATACAATTCATAAACAAAGTCAAGCAGATGTTGTGAAATTTGTCAGGTCACGTTCGGTGCACAGATACGAGATCTCCGATACTTGATACAGCCTGTTCATTTTATATTAAAAAAAGTTTTTTCTTGTGTTTCTTTTTTTTTTGTAAAAAAGGGTTTTATTTTGTAAATAATTAAACAGCAACTGTAGTTTTTTTTATTATTAATATTTGTTGTCAAATTATGTTCAAACAAAAGATTTTTTTTTTTCTAAAATTAACTAAAAAAAGGTACCCAATTTAATTTATTTTTTTTGAAAAAATAATAATGTAAGCATTAAAAGTGACTGTTTTTATGTAGTATAAAAGGATAATGAATATGATGATATTTTTTTTTGTTTCATGTTGGAAGAGGACTTGAACTTGGGCAAAAAAGGATTTTTTTTTATGATTTAATGAATGATTCAAAACTAATAGTAATTATAATTTTTTTTAGACGAATAAAGGGAGACATGAACATTAACACGAATTTCTATTACTTGTAAAAAGAAGACCATGAATCATCATGTCTGTCAAGTTGAGTGCTTTTCATGTAAAGCTTTTTCTTATTTTGCTCCATTTTTTCCAGAAATGGATGTTTTTTTACTTGAAAGTGTAAAACTATAAAAAAATATACAAACACTATGTTTTAAGAAAAAAAAAAAGTTTTTTTATGCAAGCTTGAAAGCACTACAAATGCTTTTTTACACACGCACGAGTGGGTTTCTGGTACAAAAATCAAAGAAAAAAGCTCTTTTATTAATTTTATTATTTTTTTAATAAAAACATAGTGTCCGCTTTTATTTTACAAAAAATAAAATAAAATAATAATAATTTAAATGTGTTTTTGAAATTGTTTGTGTTGTTTTTACAAGTTTTTTGTATTAAATAATAATATATATAATTCTTAAAAATTTATTAAATAAATTATAATGATAAATTTATTATAATAAATTATTAGGTAATTATTATTTAATTATTATAATAATAATTTTTTATTAAATTAAAAATTTAAAAAAAGCGTGGAAAATTATATAATTTTCAAATTATTATAATTATATATATTTATTAATAATAAATAATAATTTAAAATAATTATTAATATTAAAATTATTAAAAATAATTATTATTAATAATTATATATAATTATTTTGTAAAAATAAAATTACTCAAAATATTTTTTTTATACACGAGAAATTTTTTGCGGAAATAAAAATATTTTATTGAAGCAAAAAATAAATAATAAATAAAAAATAATTATAAAAGTGTCTTGTCAACAGTTATTAATAATATATAATAATTAATAATTATAGTTAAAAGTGTTTGAACATGATTACAGATTTATTTACACAACAAAATATAATAAATATTGAAAAACAAATAAAACGCATTATTATTATTGGGATCGATTATCATTAAAAACTTTTGTTTACAATCACTCAACTGATAAAATAAGAAATTGAAATTTAATATACAAACAAATAAAAAAAAATCATAATTGTGTGTTCTAATATTTATTTTATTGATTTATTTCTTTTGAGATTTTTTTTTTTATTTTTTTAAATATTTTTTAGTTAAAAAGTAAAGGACACTCTTCTAACGATCCAGAGTATATTTTGTTATGATATATAAAAATAATAGAGACTTTAGAGGAGAATCAAGTACAATCATGTATAATTTTTTTTTGAAATCAAACAAATTGATGTGCGATTGTATATATTTATGTATAATATATATAAATATATGTATAATAATAATAATTCCGCCCAATTAAACGGGGGTGACACTGAGACTAAATACGTATTGGATTAGCCATGTAAGTAAGTATGTCAACCTTCTGCGGTTGCTGTAGGAGAGAAGGCGACCGAAAATTAACTGGTAATCAACTTAAACTATTTATATATAATATATATCAAAAATATAACAAAAAGATACTATATAATTATATGCGTGATCATTAAAATATTTTTTTTTTATTTTTCTTGACAAACAGGGGCCGTTTAATTATTCATTAACGTGTTACTGATGTTTTGGTAATTAAGTTCCATTTTTTTGTTATTTTGTTTTTTTCGAATAAATTGGAACGTTGTCAAGTAACAGATCAATAAATAGTTTGAGAACTCTTTGTTGTATGCATTTTTCATGAACTTTCATCTTTTTCGTTTTTTTTTTACGTTTCTTTACTGAATTTAAAAAAAAGTTTTTCTTCTATACAATATGGTTCGTTTAAATATTTATTTAGTAAAAGTTAATTAGTTTTCTTTTTTTTAGATAGAAAGAGAAAGAGGAATATTCTGTCATTGATCTGCTGAGAAATCATATTCTACGATTCACTCCGATTTTATTAATTTTAAGGAAGGATTAAGAAAAATTGAAAAGGAAATACTTACAACTTTCGATTTCTATGTGACACAATTGCCGATCCATTGGAAAGTATTGTAAATTCATTGGGCAAGAAGCGGTAATAGTTAATCTATAAAAAAATATATAAAAATTTGTTATTAAATTGTAATTTTGGGTTAAATAAAGTAAAATGTGCATTGGGATTTTATATTTTTTAACGAAATTATAAAAAAATATTGAATTTCGTTAACAAAATATAAAATCCCAATGCACATTTTGATGATTTTCAAATTTTTTAAAATTTTATTCAGAATTTGCAATGGGATTTTCTTAGTTTTTTGGTAAAAAAAAGAATCCCAATGCAAATTTTGACAAACTTTGATTGGGCAAATAGAAAATTTTCTTTGAAAAATATTTGAAAAATAAGATATTTATTTTTTATCCTTAACCTTCATAAGAATTACTTCTAAAAGCTTTTAATTGATAAAAATAAAAATCCCAATGCAAAGTTTGAATTTATCGAAACTAATTTTCAACTATTCAAGTAACAATTTTACGTGAAATATCAAAATATGCATTGGGAATTTATATTTTTTAAGAAAATTATAAAAATTTATTCAATTTGGTTTAAAAAAATATAAAATCCCAATGCACATTTAGAGGATTTACAAATTTTTTAAATCCCAATTACAAATTTTGACAATTTTCTCAATTTTTTGATATATCGAGTTGCAAATTTTGACAACTTCTTATTGGGCAAAATGGAAATTTTTCAATGAGAAATATTCAAATATGCTCTGGGATGAAATTTTTTCGTCCTTAAACTTCATAAAAATTGCTTCTTGAAGCTTTTAATTGATAAAAATAAATATCCCAGTGCACAATTTGAATATTTCCAAAGAAATTTTCAAATAATAATTTTTCTTGAATCAAAAAATGTGCATTGGGAATTTTAAAATGTGCTCGCCCCAATGTGAAATTTGCTTATTTTCGAAAAAAATTTCATGAATCATCAAAATGTGCATTAGAAACTCTAAAATTTGTTCATCCCAATGCACATTTTGATTTTTTTTAATAAAAAAAATCCTTAAATTAATGAAAAAAATTCATTTTTCCTCAACAAAATTCAATATTTCAATGAAAAAAAACCAACTCACCGAATACTTCTTGTTATTGAACCTGAATGATGAATTCGAATGAACTCATTACTTGTTGTTGCTATGTGAAAATAGGATTGTTTTTCGTTAACGAAAAATGTGTCGGGCACCCAGATGTTCTTGATGAACTCCGAACCGACAGACAGCGTTTCGACGCCGGGCCTTTTTCTAAATGCTAACCGCGGATCTGTCCAGAACTGACGGAAGTAGAAATCGAGCGTAAAGTCCTAAACGAGCGGGGGCAAAAGAAAAAATATTATTAATAATTAATTCGAAATTTTTACTAAAAAAATTAATTTTAATTAAAATTTATAAAAAATTCTATACAAAATATTAAAAAATGAGTTGTTTAAATTTATTGTAAAAAAATCTTATTATTTTTTTTTATTATTTTGTATTGATTTTAAACTCAATCGAGTATTCATGAAGTAATTTATATTTATTTATTTTTAAAAAAAACTACTTGAAAAAAATTCGGTGACATTTTCTTCATGATTACGCTCCTGAGTCTCTTAAAAAACAATAAAAATGAAAATTTTATCAAGGTTCGTGATAAATTTTTCATTTTTCTTGTCAATCTAATATATTTATTTACATGATAATAAATAACAACAAAAATAATCAAAATAAATAAATTATAATAATAAATACACATTAATTTGTGAAAAAACACACACATAATAAATATACTTTTTACATAAAAAAAAATTTCTTTTCAGGTGAAAAAAGGGAAAATAAACAGCGTTACCTATACAAAGGTGCAACATCTACTTTTTACTTAAATATTTATAGGATGTCATGCTTATTTCATATTTTGCTCACACATCGTCAACCGGATGCCTTTGACGAAACGCTTTTCATCTCGATCATCATAATAAAATATTCAGTTTTCATCAAGCAAAAAAAAAAAAGTGGATGAAAAACGTACATTTCGTCTCAAATTGAATGAGTAAATGACGAAATAAGCATGCTCCGAATGATGAATTTATATTTATATATAATATACAGGGAAGCGGCAATGTCGCATGCAAAATAATAAATATATATGTTTATCCATAAGAAATGATAAAATATATATATAAAATTGATCCACAATATTTTTTTTTGTTTATTCATTACTTTTTTTTCAAACCTCGTCTTTTTTTGGTTTAAATTGAGTTTTTTTTTCTGCAAAATTTGAGTGATAAAGCAACTCATTATTTTGTAAGTTATAGATAGTAGTTTATATATTTACAAGTTTTCGCTCACATTTACACCTTGTATCATGTTTTATTTGTAAATGAAAGCAATTTTTTAAATAATTATTTTTTTACACATTTATTTGAGAGCTCTTCGTCCGTCGAAGGTTGTCACTTCGTTGTGCGTAAGAGAAGTATATTATGATAGAAAAGTAAGTGTTTCTTGAGTTTTTATGTTTTTTACACAGAAAGTGTGTTATTTTATGGCAGAGAGATCTAAAAATAGGAAGGAATCGAGGAAAGGATAGGAAAAATTTTAATAAATATTTTTTTTTATATACAAAATATATACATCTTTCCAAGATTCGTTCACTATTTTATTAAAAAATAATAATATTTTTATATAATTTTATTAATTATATTATATTATATTAAATATTAAAATTATTAATATAATTATAAATATTAATAATTTTAATTTTAATAAATAAAAAAATATAAACATTAAAATTATATTATATAATTTTTTTTATTAATTAATTAAGTATAATGTTATATTATTAAAAATAATAAATATTAATAATTATATATAATTTTAATTATTTAATTAATTAAAATATTATACAATTATTAATATATATTATTTTTAATAATATAACATTATACTTAATTAATATAAATAAAAATTATATATTATTATTATTATTTTATTAAAAATAATAAAATAAATAGACGAGGACTTAAAATAAAAAGATAAAATATATTTTACAAAATTTTGGCCTGATCGTGATAAAAACATGTAATATAATGTACAATTAGAAATAAAAATTATAAACATTTATAAAAAAAATTAATTATTATTTATATGTCACACTTAACATTATATTTATATATTATAAGTTATTGTTCAAGGCTATTGTTTATAATAATAATTATAATTGGTCACGTTATATTTGTGACAATTATTAAGTTGAGTATTGATTTGGTTTTCATATATAATTGTGAATTAATTAATAAATAAGCAAGGAAGTTGTTTTCGTCCTTGGAATATATAATGATAGAGCAGAAAAGTTTAAATAATGACAATACTACATATACATACGATTATTATTATATTAAATTGTTTGTCCCACACACAAAAATAATTTAAAAACATAAAATAAAAAAAAAACTTTGACAAAAGGATTAAAATTGCAACAGAAACAAAAATGACATCCAATTTGAACTAAAATAGCAGATTCATCTTTTGAATTGCTCTCTCATATATATAATTTTTTTTTCTCCGTGATTTATATTAAAATTTGAATGAAACTGCGTAGGAAATTAAAAGATAATAAAATTAAAATAACACATCATGTTACATTTGACATTTACTTGACATTATATGTATTATTTTGTATTTTATTGTTATATATATTATTAAGATATACTTTATACATGAGTCACATAACGACATTAATTAAACAACATTTGGATTATATTATGAGAAAGAAGTATTTTTTTAATATTTTTTTTAACTAGATGAAAAATAAAAGAAGCAAATATAGCTTTTGGTAAAATCTGGTGTAATTATACAAAGTTTGTTATTAATTTTTTTTTGTTAACTGATTATAAACAGCATTTGTCACCATTCAGTTATTATCTCCAAAAAACAAAAATATTTATTTTTTTTAGTATTTTTTAATTCAAAAACAAATAAAATAATAATTTTTTGTCATATATGTATATTAATTATATATATATAATAATGATGTAGATTCAACAAATATCTGTACAGCATTTTTTTTTGTATTAAATTTAAACAACAGTCATTAAAATATTTATAATTTATAATAATAATGATAATAATAATAATAAAAAAGTCATTTTTGTGGCATGTACCATTAAAACTTCGGATACTGAACTGATACTGAGAACATACATTGTCACACCAACCTCCACAGGGGGACCTGGAATATTCATATTTTGATCAACAACGTCGATAATGATAATAATTTGTTTGTTTTTAGAGAATAGTTTCCAATTTTTTTCTTGTTTGTCGTTTGATTGTCTCGCTGAAAAGCTAAAATTTCTTTTTAACTGAAAAATATTTTTTTTTTAATAACAGGACATGAAAAAGCTTGAACAGGGCTCAAAATTATATTTTTTTAATTTTTTTTTTTAAAATTTAAAAAAAAAAATTTTTAAAAATATTATTTATTAGTTTTTAATAATAAAAATATATTATTTAATTATAATTATAATAAAATTAATAAAAAAAAAAATAAAAAAAAAATAATTTTTTTTTTTAAATATTTGTAAATAATTGAAAAATTTCCCAAAATTTTCCGAATTTTTCATGATTCTTAAATTTTTTAAAAATATTTTTTTAATTATTTTTTTTAAATAATAAAATTTATGTTAATAATAAAATTATTTAAAAAAATTAAATAATTAATTAATATTATTAATAAAATATTAATAAATTAATTAATTTTAAATATTTTTTTAATTTAATTTTAATAATAAAATTATTTTTTTAAAATTTAATTATAATTATAATGTAATTATTAAAAATAAATAAAAAAAAATAAATAAATTAAATAATTTTTTTTTTTTTTAATAATTTTTTTAAAAATTATTTTGAACTCTGTTAATGACACAGGGAGATAATTTTGTAATTTTCGACGAATTTTATTTTTTTTTCAACTTTTTTTTTTTTGAAAACCAAATCAATGCGCATTGAATATGCCTACAACTCAGCATGCACTTTGGCACACAAATTCTATATACTTAATATATATATAAATACTCATTATTATTAAAGTAACGTAATATATAGGTTATGATTATTATTATTATTTTTTTTTTAGTTAAAATAATAGAAACATACAGTGTGTAAGTGAGAGAAAAGTAGAAAAAGGGCTTTCTGGATAAAAATAGAAAAGTTTCTATTTGAAAAAGGAACTTTTGATCCTTTATTAAAAATTATTATTATACTGTTCCTTGTTTTAAAATACATGCGATGCACTATTAAAGTGCACATAAATGGTTAATTTTTAAAGTGTATGATGAAAAAAAGTGTTTCCATCACAGGGGGAGGGTGAAAGAAGGGGGAGGGGGTGAGAAACATATTGTTACATTTTTCTCTTAAAACTTAATGCATTTTGAAGATTATATTGTGCAATAAAGGAAGCAGTTTTAAATATATATGTTATACAATATGTATATATTATAGTAGAAGATAAAAGAACATTTCGTGTGTTTGTGTATAAACATATTTTTTTTTTGTGTTGTATAATAATCAGTTAATTTTTTTTTCGTAATTTTCATCCTTTTTAATATAATTTTGTTTAATTTAAATTTTTTTTTTAAAGAAAAAAATCTAAAAGTAATTTTTTTATGGTAACTACGTTTTGGGATGCCAATTTTTATGACATTTTATAAAAATAAAAAAAAAACTCACAAAAAATAGTATAAAGAGGGGGAAATAAATCATAATGTTATACAAGTACACATTTACTGTCAACCACTAAAAAAACAAAAAAAAAATTGTCCAAACCGAAAAATTATAAAAAAAATATATATATTGGAAAGTTGTTCAATATATATGTTCAAATATATCAATATATAAATATACACATGTAATATATATAATTTAAGTATAAACTTAGGTACGAGGTCATTTATTGTACCATTTGAACTTCGGACAGTGAGCTGATCGATAGCACGTACATTGTGACTCCCACACCCACAGGAGGTCCTGAAATTAGTGGATAATGTGGCAAAAACTATTTTTTTCTGTTTTTTTATATCGTGCGCGCCATTAAGTGTTAAAAATCTTATATTATAATAATTTTATAAAATTATATTTTTTTTTAAATTAAAAATTATTTTTTTTTAGACGAACTAAATTAATTATTATTTTTTTAATTAATTTTAGTGTGTGAAAAAAATTATTTTAAAAGGTATACGTTATATGGTATACTTTTTGTACAAAAAAATATATATATAAATATAATAATAACGAAATATGTTACAATTTTACAATGAATCTACAGAAGTATGGCTTGGCGCTGTAATTTTATTACACATTGCCACACAATTTTTCATTTATTCTTATCCTCCGCTAATATTTTTTTTTTTTTGCATAGTGCATATTCAGTGGCATATATGTATGTTATATCGTTAAAAATATAAATCAAATAAAAATGTAGGTTGTTAAACGGATTTCAAGGTAATATCCTCCCAACTATACTAAAAAAAAATCTCTAACTAATTGGTTTCATTATTTATATTTTATCATGTTTTATTATTTTTAGAAAATTTACAAAACAGACAATGAACAAAGAACAAAGGGCGAAAAAGGTCTTGATCGATTTTTGATACTTTGGCATGATTTTCAACACTTGAAATACAAAAGAGGGCAATTTCGATGATCAAAAAAGTTTACAAACAATATTCGACCCAATTAGTATAAAAAGTGTTAAAAACTGCATTTTTATATATGTTGAGTGTGTGTATTATATATGTTGTGTGTGACTAGCTGTCAACATAATAATAATAATTTTTCTTTCTAGTTCACGTTCGGCAATGAAAATTTTTTTTTACACTCAATGACCCAGTTTACTGTGCAATGCATGTATAATATATAACATTATAATAATAATTAAAAGCATAAAATTTATTGTTATAGGTGAGCTGCGAGCACATATTGATTTAATAAATTTTTCCTCTAATTTTTATACATTTATCGTCGCTTTCTTATATAGTTTTTTATTTTAAAAAAACCTTCAAAGGCTTTAAATGACGTTATTTAGTGTGTCATTGATTAAAAAAGTGTAAAAAGGCAATTTTTGCTTTTTTTTATATATTTTTAATTTTTTTTAAATATATATTTTTTTGTGTATTTATATTCCGAGTGATTTTTTTTATTTATTTATTTATAAATATTTATAATAATAAATAAAGTGGATCTTTATATTATTTTTTTTTCAATATTTAATATTTTTTTTTTAGAAAAATCATAAATCATGAATTTCTATATAATTATAATAAATATATATATTATGTTTAACTTCGCTTGTGATATAATTAAAAAATAATAAATTTTATTACAAGAGAGAAAATATTAATATTTGATTATATTTGAGGATAAATATTAAAAAAAAAAAAAAAAATATTTTTTTTTATTAAATGATATATGTAGCGTACTTTTTATTATTTATTATTATTAATTATATATATTTGTTTTATTAATCTAATAATAATTAATAAATATATATTAATATATATAATAAGTTTGTAAAAATCATAAAATGTTGAAGAAAAAGGGCGTGAAGGAAGAAAGAATAAAAAAAATAAAAAATTAAGATAAAAAACTATCTAAGCCTACGGTACATAGTCAATAATTGTACCATTTTAACTTCAGACAGCGAACTGATTGACAGCACATACATCGTGATTCCCACTTCGACCGCAGGTCCTGAAATATTTTATGTGGCAAAATGTGTGTAAGATGCGCCAGTTGTTTAGCCATTTTTTTTTTATTTGATATTTTTTACGATTTTTTACGAACACGAATATTTTTAAATGATTTTAGTACACAAATGGAGAGAAAAGAACAGAAAAATAAAGGGCATGAAAATGATGAAGATAGAAATTTATAGATAGAGAAGAGAAAAAAGAAAAAAAAAATTAATACGTAAAATTTCTTCTAGCAAGAAATTAATTAATTAATAAAATATTAACAGAACACTCAAGATCACGATATTATAAAAAAAATTAAAAGTTAATTGTATTGCAGTAAAATTCTGGATACAACCATCTGGGTCTGGTTTACAAATTTTACCGATACAATTTTATCATGTTCCTGTTTGTCCTTGAGTTAAAAATTATTTTTTTTTATTAATTAATAAAATGAGGCCCTACATGTATATTTTTAGCGTTACACAACTACAGCAAGATAATTAAAAAATTTCCTCCTTCGAAAAATTTTCTTTTTTAATCAAATTTCTTAATTATTAATTAATATATAAAATTTTATGTATAAAAAAGTATATGTTGCGAAAAAAGTTGATGTTTGTTTATTTTTTATATTATAAAGTATACAAACTCTCGTTAAAAAAAAGTAACTTTTTTTTAATAATTAAAAGCCAAATTAGATTTGCGTTACTTGTTTACATTCATATATGTTGTATAATAATATATATTATATATTTATATATATATATAAATATATATGTTATATGAATGTATTAAAGTAATGTTTGTAAAGAGGAAAAAAAATCTTATTAATAAAATATACTTTATTTATATTATTATTATTAGATTTGCTGCGTTTGTTCAAATTTATGACAAGTCTCTTCTACAAAAAAAGTTGCGCATGCTCTTTACGTTATGTTATTACTTTGTTGTTTAGCGAGAGAGAGAGAGTTGTAGCTGCGAGTAAGAATGCTGCTGATCAAGTTGTATTCGTAGTACATATTTATGTATATTATAATATAATTTTAGCATTTTTCTTCACATATTTTTGTTGTTTGTATATAAATATATAATATATACGATATATGATTGATATTTGAAAACTAAAAAAAAAAAAATTTTTTTTGCAATGAATGTTTAAGAAATGGATGATTTTTCGTATTATTCTCTATTCTTATTTTTTTTGTTCGTCGCTTTTTCCATTGTTATCGAGTTATGTTATGTTATATATATAATAATATAAAAATGAAAAGAATTCGTATGAAAAAAATAAAATTCTTACCTCCGTAGTTCGGCCTTACTCTTTTATCATAGCTTACACTAAAAGAATCTAATATTGCAGATATATTAACATCACCTAGGTAGCTTCCACCGGGACTGTTAAAGAGAAATTACGAGAGAAATTGGGTTAGATTTACTTGTTTTTTTTCGCATCATATATGTTTTAAGGATTGTTTGCTTGAATTTTGCTTGAAAAAAAAAATTAAACATTATACATAATTTAAGTTTGGATCTTTTTGTATATGATTTTTTTTTTGACACAAAACACCAAAGAATTTATTATTTAATGACTCGTAAACCTTTTTTTATGTTGTATATGTTAGAATGCTAAATTGGTTTTGGTCAGTTTTAGATGTTATATTATATCCTTAAAACTTCAAAAATTTGTTATATTTGTAAAAATATATGTTATACAATAAAAGTATTTTTTAAAGAAAAACATTTTTTTTAACAATTACATTAAAGAAAAATTAAAATTAGGATAATAATAACTTTAAAGTATCATAAAATTCTAATTTTTCATATAAAATAAAGATATTTGACTATTTATGATTGATATTTTAATATTTTCAAAAAATAAATATTTATAATTATAACAAATAAAATAAATAAAATATAATTAAATAAAAAAAAAATAAAAAATAATTAATTATATTTTTTTAACTGTATTTTTATTTAGGTATGATTTGCTTTTTAATTTTTTTTTTGCATTAATTTTATTATTAAAAAAAAAATAAAATATAAAAATATTTAAATAATTATTTTTAAAAAATATATATAAAAAAAGAATATTATTAATAATAAATTAAATTATTAATATTTTTAATTTTATTAATTATTAATTATTAATTATTTTAAATTATTAAAAAAAAAAAATTATAAAAAAGTTAAATTTTTAAAAATAAATATATTTTTTTAAATTCAGTTATTTAGTATTTATTTAATTATTAATTTAATCATTTAATTAATTTTTAAAAAATTATTTTATATTTTTTTATTAATTTAAAATAATATGTTATAAAATAAAATAAAATAATTATTAATATTATTAATTTAATTAATTAAATAATTTTGTTTGATTAAAAAAATTTTAAAAAAATATAAAAAAATAAAAATGAATTAAATTTTTTAAAATAAATTATTATTCGAAGACGAATAATATGAATATTAATATAAATAAAAAAAAATATTAATTTAAATTAAAATTTAATTATTATTTAATAAAAAAAATTGTTTAAAATTAATATAAAATAGAATATAATTATTAAAATATTCTTTTATAAAATTTTTAATTAATTTTTTTTTTAAATATTTTTTTTTTTTTATAATATTTTTATTGAAAAAAAAAACATTTTTCTATAACAAAAAAAAAAAAAAAATACAACAAAAAAATTCATTCGCTAATTCAAAATATAAATGTACATTATTTCTTTGTTCATGTCGAGGTTCATGTCATTTTTCACAAGTCACATTTCTCTCGTGTTCCTAAATGACCCGTAACACTATTTTTTTCCCTGTTCGGTCTTTCTTCTTCCTTTTTATGGTAATTTTTGCGCTCCTTACTCGGAATTTCGTTAGTGCATGTTTTTTTTTCGTCGTTACATGTTTCGAAAGATGGCGCCGCCGTGCGCATGAAGACTTGTTGTAACACAAGAAATTTTTTTTTTTCGTATTATTTTATTATTATTAAGAAAACAAAATAAATAATAAAATGTACGAAAAACCCTTTTTGTGTAAATAAGAAAAAAAAAACGTATTTTTCAGATAACAATCTCTCGTTTCGTATGTTTCTTTGTGTTTCGTGTGTGTATGGTACTGTTGTTCGTGAGTTTGCATATTATTCACGACATCAAGACGAAAGTTAATCAGTGTTAATCTGAATTTAAATCTGATTTATTTTTATAGGATTTTTTTTTCGTTTTTTCACAAAGAAAAATTAAAAAAAAACGAAAAAAATGCATTTTTTCAAGCAAAAAAAAAAAATAAAAATATTGATCGCAACTCACCCAGATCCCGCATTGGCATATGGTGGACTATTTGATATATGCGGTAAAAATAGTGCTAAATTAATAGTTAAAAATAACGTTCCTAAAGGAACTCGCGTTAGTATCTCTGTATCTGTAATAGACATAGCCACTAAATTGATTTTTTTGGGATTTTATTCTTTTTTTTTTGCTGCTCTCTGCTTCGGCTGCTGCTACTGAATTTCTGCTCGTCACCCGAAATACTTGACGACGTTGCACATCTCACCGCAGAACTTTTGTAGAGTCTCTAGTTGCTACAGGAATGTTCATTGCTCGTCGCTCGTCCTCGCACCTCGTCGTCGTCGTCACACAAGAAGAAAGTAATGATCTCATATTTTATGAGGCAGATTTTTCACGAGCTTCTTTTTTTTCCTTTCTTCTTTCACATGAGACTATTTTCTAATTTAATTTTTTTTTTAAAACACAATTTTTTTTAATGATGATGGATCGATGTGCGTTCTAATATTTGGCCATTGTGCACCTAAAAATTTATGAAATTTTTTTTTAGAATTTTTTTTCACTAATTTTTTTTTTATTTTTTTTTTAATTTTAATTAATTATTTTTTAATGTTTCTTACTATTTTCTAAACGTTATTTCTTTCTTATTATATCATTTTTTGTGTTAGTTTGAGCAATTTTAAAAGTTATGGCAGGAGCTAACAAATTTTTATGTCAGACTGTATCTTTGGGTGGGACACCTAACTCAAAATACATTGAAATCTGTGAAAATTTTTCAGAGTTTGCGCAAAGCAAAGTAGAACAACAATAGAACTTTTGTTTTTTTTATACATATAAAATATTTATTGTGCAAGGATTTTAGCTTTTCTCTCGTCCGTCGTTCGCTCACAATTCGCAACACACACGCTCTCGCACGAATTTTTTATATCGATGTCAATAATTAATTGTATACTCCTCATACACGTACAGTACAGAGCTACGTGTGTACGTGCAAAATTTGCTCCTTTTTTTACTTGCACTGTTTATTTTTTTTTTTGCAGTTCAAAAATTTTATCACAAACTTACAATTTTTTTTTATGATGTGTGATTTAACTTTTCGCGATTTTATGGCGATTTTTATTTTTTTTTTTAATTTTATTGCAAATACAAAAACAAATATTTATCTTTTTTTTATGATTTTTTGTTGGTGAATTTCTTACTCGCTAAAGTTGTAGCACACGAGAGTGACTGAGCGCGACTAAATTCGAGTTTTCTTGCTTAGGTCACTAAATTTTCGCTCTCGCGCGCGACACTTGACGTCATAACATGTTGCGAATGGAGACGGCACGTTGTTTACGGTGCGGCAGGAAAGAGATGGCATTTATGGCTGGGGTGAATGGCGAAAAGGGATGTCGGGATCCGAGTGACAAATAGAGCGCTTGCGTTTCCCTGGGAATCTTTGTAGCTTCAATAATTATTGATTTGCTTGTACGGCGGATGTGTGGCGTGTGTGTAGGTCCTCTCTCTTGTCGAGTTTGTCGTGTTGTCGTTTTCGTGTTGATGATGGAGCAAAAGTGCGTGTGTGTTGTGGTAAGGCAATGGTATCAAAAGAGTGTATTTGGTTTATTTATTAAAGGCATTTGTTGAGCTTTTGTATGAAATAACAGTAAAAGTATAACAGTTTTTTGAATGATGATGTTTGAATGAGGCGTTAAAGGATTTAAAAAGGAAATTGAGACGACTGGTAAGTTATGAAAAATTTAATTAAATAAAAAATAATTAATAAAAATAATATAAGACAATTATTAAAAAAAAATAATTTAGAGTTAAAATATGTTTTAAATTAATTTAACTATTTTTTTAAATTAATATTTTAATAAAAATATTTAAAAAAAAATTTTAATTTAATTTTTATAATTTAAATATTTGAAAATTATTATTTATTTATTTTAAATAATTTATTTATAAAGAAATTATTTTTTTTATTTTCAAAAATTTTATTTTTTAATTAAAATTTAATTTTTTTAATAATAAAAATTATTATTAATTAATTAACTTTTTTTAAAATTTATTTATCAATTATTTTTTTAATGATTTATTTTATTTTAAAAATCGATTAAATATTGAATATTCGAATAAATATATATAAAATATATAATAAATAATGTTATACAAAATAAAATTCTTAAAACTTAAATCAAATATCAATTTTATTTTATTAATTTTAATTATTTTTTTTATTTTTATTATTTATATAGATTTTTATTACCATAAAATATTTTTTTTAATTATCAAAAAAGTTACATAAAATTTTACCTTTTTAATTAATTTTTTTTAAATCAAAAAAAAAAATAAAATAATAATAATAATTTCTTCACCTAAATAAAATAAATAATAATTTTTAAAAATAAAATTAATAATTTTTATGTCTTAAAAAATAATCTTAATATTTTTTTTAATATTGTTTTTTTACTTTTATCCATGAATATTTTTTGCTCAATTCAAAATATTATAAATAAAAAATTAAATATTAATTCAAAATATTAAGGTCTTTAAATTTAAATCAAAAATTTATTATTTTTTTTATTTTAATTATTTATTTTATTTTATTTTTTTTAATATAAAAAATTATTATTAAATTATTATTATTAATTCTTATTAAAAAAAAGTTAATTAATTTTTTAGATTTAAAAAAAATATTTCTTTATTAAAATAAAATAAATAATAATTTTTAAAATTCAATTAATGATTTTTATTGATAATCTTAATATATTTTTTTTTTATTATTCAAAAAATAAAATATTGAAACGACAAATTATCAAGACTATTAAATTTATTTGTTGGTTTCATTTATAAAACTTTAAATAAAAAAAAAAGCAAAAACTATATAAGAAAAAATAATCCATAAAATCTTTTAAACTTTTTACGACCATACAAACAAATTGTTTTATTTTATATTAAAACCCAAGAATAAAGACCAAGTAAGTGAAAGAAACTTTCAAAACAATATAAAAAATGGAGACGCCTTGTTCCAATATTTAATAAAGCTTTTTACAAATGCATTTACAGAACAAAATTGCATTCAGCGTTTGTTTGCATTGCAAGTCAAAGGAGATATTTGCTCACTGAAAAATTTCTAATACATTAAAAATCAATAATAAAAATATCCACTTGAGGCTAAACTTTATTACTTTTCTTCTCGTAGATTTCTCGTTTTAAGTAAATTTTTGACAAATATTGTTATTTCAATCTTTTACACAAACATTATCTCTGATCCTTGTCACCTGTAGCAACATTATTTGTTGATGAAATATTTGATTTTAAGGTGCTTTTGTTAATAATGACAGTTTGATGAAATTCAAATAATAATATTCAAACGATGAAATTAATATATAATATAAGCCCAAGACAGTTCAATGTGTTGAATGAAATGGCTAAAAGCGATTTTATTTGTAAAGTAAACAGAAACTTACACAGGAACTTCCGTATTAGCCGAAAACTTAGAAAAACAAAAGTTTTTGTGTTAAAGAAAACAATTTTTTTTTAATATATTGCAAAAATGAACCATTTATTAACAAAGATGTATGTTGTTTATTATTTATTTATTTTTTTTTACAATAAATTTATTTTTTTTTTGTATATTTAACTTTTTTCATATTTTTTTTTTATTATTTATTCATAATTAATAATTATTTTATTATATATTTTAATAACTAACTCGTATATTTTGTATACATAATTTTATCATATATATTTATTTTTTAATTAAATTTATTTATTTATCTACATTTTATAATTTTATATTATATATTCTCTATTTTGTGATACAAAATAACAAACAAATAATTAATTGTCAATTAAAATTATTTATTTATTTAAAATAAATAACAATAATATATAATAACAATTATACAAAAATGTTTATCTCTATTAATTATTACACAAAAGGATGGAAAGGGATTATTTTTTAGGTATTTGTGGCGTCATTTTACATCATCATTATTATTACAAATTACTTTTTTTATAAATTTATTTTGTTTTTTTTTAAGAAAAAGTATAAAAAATGTTATAAAGACACCCCAAAATTAATTAAATAATTATATAAAACATTAACAAATAGTATTTTAAGCTCATATATTAACAAAGATGTCCAACCTCCGTATTTTCTTGTTGATTTTTTGAGTCACCATTGTGACTATTTTCTTCTTTTTTATTATTTAGAATAATGTTTTTTTTTGCTTCCTTAAAACTGTTATTAATTGTACGTAATATATCATATTTTTTTAATATTTACACTTTTTTGTATTATATTATATTTTATGTTTTTATATAAAGAAGAGAGGATTTAATAATATTAAGTTTTTTTACGTCTATGTACAACATTGCGGATAAGTAAAGCGTTGTTGACAAGTTGTGGGTGTTAAAAGTGCTTGACCTTTTGAGCATTTTTCTATTGATTTTAATTATATAAATTGGCAGTTACATTACTTGTGGGACATCAGAAGCTGTTTTATTTATTTGTTTCTTTAATTAAAAAAATGAGATTCAATAGTATTCGTTCTGAATGGAAATGACTCACATTAGCGCATTTCGATTTTATGGACCTTTTTTTTACAAATTTCACATTTTATAACTCCTCATACTTTAAAATTTAATATTTTTTTCTTCTCAAGGTTTTAAATTTCACATTTTCTTACTCCTCAGTATTAAAAATTTAATATTTTTTCTCTTCAAGGTTTGAAATTTCACATTTTTTACTCCTCAAGGTCTTAAATTTCACATTTTCTTACTCCTCATTATTAAAAATTTAATATTTTTACTCATCAAGGTTTGAAATTTGACATTTTCTTACTCCTCATTATTTAAAATTTAATATTTTGACTTCTCAAGGTTTGATATTTTACATTTTCTTACTCCTCATTAGCGAAAATTTAATATTTTTTCTCCTCAAGGTTTGAAATTTCACATTTTCTTACTCCTCATTATTGAAAATTTAATATTTTTGCTTCTCAAGGCTTAAAATTTCACATTTTCTTACTCCTATTTTTAAAAATTTTCAACATTTTTACATTTTTAAATATTCAAATTTTTTTACCCCTCATTCACATTTAAAATTTAATTTTTGGGACTCTTCAAGGTTTGAAATTTCACAGTTTTTTACTCCTCATTATTTGAAATTTAATATTTTTACTCCTCAAGGTTTGAAATTTTACATTTTTTTACTCCTCAGTATTAAAAATTTAATATTTTTACTCCTCAAGGTTTTAAATTTCACATTTTCTTACTCCTCATTATTAAAAATTTAATATTTTTACTCCTCAAGGTTCTAAATTTCACATTTTCTTACCCCTCATTATTAAAAATTTAATATTTTTACTCCTCAAGGTTTGAAATTTACATTTTTGTACTCCTCACTTCACATTTTAATACTCCTCAAAGACAAATTTCAGCATAAAACCGTATTTTTTCTCCGAAATGCGGTAAAAAAAATGTCGAGTCATTTCCTGAAACCTATCCTTGGATCTCAAACCGGATTTAATTTAATTTAAAAACAAAAAATGTCAGGAAAAACTTATTTACAGTACAAATTCTTAATCGTATCTAATTAATACAAATCTGAAAAACAAATACAATTCCTTTTATAGTCTTATCATTCCATTCAATTTTCGTGTTTTCGAATGCCCTACTTATTTATTTATCTATGGATATCGGTACTTAATGCTAGTTGTTGCCATTTGCATTGAGGGAGGCGGAGGCAGACAGGGATCGTGTTTTATGATAATTGGCCCCTGCATGGGATCATGGCATCATAGTTGTGTGTGCGGCGTATTGCCGTGACTTGGATCGATGTCGGGTAGGGGATTCGGGGTATAGTACTACGGAGAGAGAAACAATCACGCAAAAGATTAACGACTCAATAATCAATGACAAATGGTTTCGCACTAATTAATTTTTTGTTGCCCTTACTTACCCCGAGTCGCGGCGCTTCAAAGTCACTCAAGCCAGTTTTCTCCAGCGTTCGTGGAATGGAGATATCTGGATGTTTGGGGGTTTTACCCCCGCCGCCTCCTGTCATTCCCGCGGGATTGCCCTTCTCGGAGCGACAACAGAATTCGGTGAGAGCGACACTGAGAGCGAGGAGCAAGCCGCCGATGAGAATGTAAAAGATCCCGGCGACATTGCTCAATGTCAGTTCGTTGCGTTGCGTATCCTCGTGCTTATCCAGACATTCCGTGCGATCGTACCACCTTTGGCGGAAAATGAAATTGCAAAAAAAAAAAATAAGAAGAAGAGGAAGAAGATGAACAACAAATGATTCCATTAATATAAATAAATGAACAACAGTCGAAAGTAATTGAAGGTACCATTTATTTGACAGTTTCGTAAGTGTTCCGTCCTCCTTCAACTTTAGCACAGCCAAATTAATGGCGTCTCTCAGCGGCGAGCCCGATGGCGTTCCGATGCCGAAGCCTGCAAATGACATTTCACGTACGCACAAGCACACGTGGCGCATGTAATAATACATTTATAATGAATTTCGGCTTGTAATTACCCTTTGAGTCGAGATTCCGTCCCACTTTCATCGTGTCGCACGGTTGTCTCTCATTAATGTAGTCGTTCTTTGGTGACTCAATCAGGAGTGCGTACTTTCCCTTTGACTGTCGCACACGTTTAATGCCTGGTTCATGGTAATTAATTCAAATTATTATTCATATAAACGAGCAGCGACGACGAAAAAAAAAACAATAAAAAACGGGGAATTTCACGAAAGAATAGACATATTTGAAAGTAAAATCACCTACCTTCGTCATACGTATTAACGAAGACATTTTGTTTTGATTTCATAAAATTCCACATCCGTTGGTACAATTCAATGTGCGATTTCTTTAGAGAGATTTTTTTTGTGTTTGGAGTGAACAAAAAAGGATAGAAATAAATTACCGGAATTTATGCGTAGATAATTTATGTTAATTACCCTGAAAAATTCATATGTTGATCCGTGCAGCATAGTTCCATATCTGAAATGAGAAAATTTTTATTTGTATTTGTATTTTAGGGCTTTTAAAATTTGCATTTTGTTCCTTTCCTCTTTGAAAAAATTCAAGAAAAAAAATTATCAAAATTAAATTATGATTTTTTTAATAAAAAAATATTTTCAATTTATATTAGAAATTTTTTGAATAAATTAACTTAATTAAAATTTTGATAAAATTTTATTTGAGGAAATTTTTTAATTTAAATAAATTCAATGTATTTTTTTGAGTTTCCTACAATAATATATTTTAAAGTTTAATAAAAATTAATTAAAAAAAAAATCTATTAAATAAAAATATATTTTTAAACATATACCTAATTTAAATAGATTTTTGAAATAAATAATTTTAATTAAAATTTTTAAAAATTAAAAAAAATATTTTTTCTTTAAGAAAAATTTTAATTTTTCTTGAGCTTTTTGCAATAATACTTATGTTTTAAAATAAAATAAATTATAAATAAAAAATTAAATTAAATTTTTTTTTAAATAATTTTTGAAATTAATATATAATTTGAATTAAAATTTTATAAGATTTTTAATTTTTAACAAATTTTTAATTTTATTTAAATTTTATTAAAATTATAATGATTTTTATATTTCAATTTAAAATATTTAAATTTAATTTTTAATTAATTTAAATTTAATTTTAAATTAATTTAAATTTAATTTTAAATTAAAATTTAAATTTGACTTTTTTAAAAAATTGGTTAAAAATTTTGCAATTTTTAACTTTTTAATACTTTAAAAATATTAAATTAAATAATTAAATTTCAAATTTTAAAAAACTTCGAAATAACGATTATTTTTTTTAAATTTTATTAAATTAAAAAAAAATTGTAAAATATAAATTTTTTATTGTATTAATTAAAATTTAAAATAATTTGGTTAAATATAATAAATATATTTTTGAAGAAAATTTAAAAACATGAAAAATATATTTAAATTTAGAACTTTCCTCAAATATATATGTTTAAAATTAATAATTGAATAAATTAATTATTATTTTTATTAATTAATTATTTAATAAATTTAAATTTAATTAAAAAAATAAATCTTAGTTCAAAAATTAAAAATTCTTGAAAATTTGAGAATCGCTTTCTTGTTAATTCAAAAAAGAAGAATTTTGTGAAAGAGAGGTCAAAACAAAAAATCGTAATGTCCTCACTTTCTATAATTTAAGAGGAAAGGAAATATTTTCACGATTTTCTTAGTAGGTAACCGTGTATAAGAGACTTACTCAACTTCCGTTTGCGATGCCAAGTCTGCGTAGTTGTTGCGAATGGAAATCGGGCGAAAAAAGCGGAAAAAGTTTCATAAGACGAGAAGAAGAGAGAAGGTTTTTAATAAGGGGATTTTGTTCATTTCTAGCGGAATGTTATAAATAAAATTACCTTCGGCCGAGTTGATTTTCGTTACCATCCGTTCGACTGCGTGCAGCGTGAGAGAAAAGAAAGAAAGACACAACAGTGAAGGTTTAATTCAACAACTTTGCTCGCACATAAATAAATTTTCGCGTTGCATGAGGCGAAAGTTATTACCCGTGAGAAAAGCCGCCAAGTTGGCAGTGTACGATGAGATGAGGATCAAAGTAAAGAACCACCAGACTGAACCGACGATGCGACCTGCAAGGGAGAAAATTAATTTTTTTTTTGTGTTTCAGGTTGAGTTATTAATGTGCCATTATTTCTACTGTGACGCTCTAATTTACGAATAAAAGCAGTTTTTGGCCTGAAAAAGTCTGTTTGCGACACAAAAATATCGAAAATTCATAATTGAAAACAAAACGCTCACAGATATTTACAGGATTTCTCAATAACTTTTGTTTGTAACGAACGAACAAGGCACGGCAAACAACATTTGTCTTTGACATCCGAAGAAAGAACAGCGCGCGGTGTGTGTGAGAAAAGCCAGAAGGTCTCTCGAAATTGAGATTAAATTTGTTGTCAAGACCTTCAACGACCTTCAAACGCACAAAAACTAAAATTTTCCCCGAAAACGATAAACTTTACATAAATTAAGACACTTTGTTATGGAAATTTTAATCTCGTTCGCGAATTTATTAAAAGATTTTAGTTCGGCGGCGGTGGTTTTTTTTTCATTTATTTTGCGTCGAGGCACTTGCCGACACAATTTCACAAAGTGGTGATTTTTGGAAGGGAATTGACTTCAAAAGAATTTTTTTCCGATGAAGACAGGCTAATTTTATGGAGTGTTGCTGAAGCAGAATGAAGTGAAATTGTTTTTTTGACCGAAAAATTTACTTCTTGAAATTGTTTTTATAATTTTCGTGGAAAAAAGAAATTTTTTCGAAGAAATTGGATAAGAAAGAAGAAATTTTTGTCTTTGATAAGATTAATTTTGAAAATTTTTTTGATATTATTTTTTTTTTAAATAATTAAAAATGTTGAATATTTTTATTTTAAAACTTTAGTTGATAAAAAAGTTTTAATATCAAAAAATAATAAATTTTTTTATTTTTCAATAATTTTTGAAAATAAAAAAAAATATGAACTTTTATTTTATTTTTTTTTAATTTTTTTTTGATAAATTTTATAAATGAAAAAAATATATAAATAATTAAATTTAATTTGTCAAAAAAAAATTAAATCTATCATAAATAATTATATTTAAAATAATTAAATTAATAATAATTAATTAAATAATTTTTTATCGATTTTCTCTAATTTACCAAATTTAAAAATAAAACATATTTGCTTTTATTAATTTATTTTAATAAATTTAATTAAATTTTAAAATAAATTAAAAATAATTTGTTTAATAATTAATTAAAAAATATTTAATTTAAGAATTCATATTAATTTAAAATTTAATTCATTAATTAATTTTATTAAAATATTATTTTAAAAATTTTAATTTTTTTTTTAATTTAAAAATTATTTTTTTTAATTTTTTTTATTTATTTTTTTAAAAACTTTTTAATACAAAATTAAAATTTTACATTAAAAAAAAAATAAATTTAAAAAAATTTAATTAATTTTTTTTTTAATTTAAATTAATAATTTGAATTAATTAATTAATAAATTAAAATTTAAATTAGGAATGAATTTAAAAATAATTTTTTTAATAAATAATAGCAAATATGTTTTATTTTTAAATAAGGTAAATTAGAAAAAATTATTTAATAAATTATTATCAATCATATAAAATTTTAATTTCTTGAATAATTTAATTTATTAATTTTTATTAATTAATATTTTAAAAAATTTCAACAGAAAAATTGTCTCTAATAAAAACAAAAAAAAAAATGTAAGTTTGATAATAAAAATATTCAACAGATTATCAATTCATATGAAATATAAATTTCGAGTTCAATAGCGATTTATTTTTTCTTCGAAATTAATAAAAAATACCGATATTTGATATTTCAGGAAGTAAATATTTTTTTTTCATTTCTGCTACATTTTGAATAATTCCGATAAAAATTCAATTTTTTTACAATTTTCATCCATTTTTAGGTATCAGAATACATAAGCAGACCAAAAACTGCAATTTTTCTTCAAAACACATAAAAGGAAGTAAAAAATCGCGTGCTTACCCGACAACGATCTCGGCGATATATCACAACCCTGTTGCATGAAGGACGTCAAGGAGAACCAAAAGGCGTTGTAGAAGCTGAAATCGTTAACCACGGTATTTGAGGAGAACATTGTCGTGGTATGCTGTCCATTATTATGCGGATTCCGTTCATCTGTGCCATCAAAGAACAAAAACAACAACAACAACAACATTAATCGCAGTAATTAAGGAAAATGTCATCAATGAGGCGTACATGATTGGATTTGAATCATAATAATCATCAAAGTTACTTACCAGTCAATAATCGCCATTCTTGCGGTGAGAATCTCGAAACGATATACAACACCACACTCACGCCAATGTAACTGAAGATGACGCAAATCTACAAAAAGGACGAGTTTTTGGTCTGTCATTAACGTTAATTGTTATTTTCTCACCCAAATTTCCTTCGACAGCGGATTGAGGAAACTAAAAACGCCCGGATTTTGCTTGACGGGCTTCTTGATCATGATGGAGATGCCAAGTGACATGAATGGCTTGCTAAAGTCAATGACACGTTCGCGTTCACTCGTAATTGTCATGGGAGCAATTGCGATGTCAGCTTCCTTTTTGGTCGCAGAGACAGACGAAAGAGATCAGAATTGCGATAAAAAATGAAGATAAATGATCGTCTGTACTTACTTTTCGGATGAGTTCGCCCACCATGCCGTCCCATTCACCTTTGGCATTCTCAGACCCGTAACTGTTATCCTTGACAAGACGTATTTCATCTTTAATTCCACAAATGTGTGTGCGTCAAAGGAATAAAACGAGACGAAGACAGATTATAAAAAGGGTTACCATTAACAATTTCACACTCCGCTTACAATTAATTTCCAAACGCTCGGATATGATGTCGGCCAAATCCTTGCAATATCCCTCGAACCGTTCATTGCCTTCCAAAACTTTTCCTTTTTCCGGCTCGCGCAACATGATATACGGCTCCTCGATAATTGTCGTGACGATAAATGTGCGATTTCGCTCGATTGCCTGCTTTGCGGAGAGTTTTGGCGTTTTCGGTGCCAGTTCCAAGCCATGCGAATCCGACCAGTCGCCAATCTTGACAATTTCACTTGCGAGATTCATCTCGACGACAGACAACGAGAAATTTGTCCGTTTCCCTTGCTCATTGAAACTAATGTTGCCTGTCAAACCCTCGATTTCAATCTAAATCACAAAGAGAGTGAGGGGCGAGATAATAATGGACATAAATTAAATTATCAGGGGAGAGACTTTTTCTCGTTTTATTTTTCTTTTTTTTTTTTTTTGAATTGATTTCGGTGAAAGTTTCGAGTTTTGTGTCGGAATGTCGTCTGTTTGTCATTTTTTCTGTCTGTTGCATTCTACAAGTTACTTTAGAAAATTAAACAACAATAAAAAGTTGAGGAAAACTTGGAAAATCTCGGAAAAATTGGTTGTTGGTTTTCCATGAAAATTTTTTTTATAAAATATTTAAAAAAATTGGAAAATTATTGAAAATTAAAAAAAATTTTTTAAAAAATTTTTAATTTTTTTGATGAAAAATAATTTTTCTTGAAAATTTTAAAGTTTTTTTTTTAAATAATTTCCATGAAAATTTTTTTATGAATAATTCAAAGAAAAGTTGGAAAATTATGAAAAATTAAAAAAAAATTGTTGATTCAAATTAATTTTTTTTAAGAAAAATTATGGAAAATTTTTGAAAATTTTGAAAAATTTTTAAAAAAAAAAATTATTTTTTTTAAAAAATTTTTTAAAAAATTTTAAAGATAATTCTTAGTGTATATTAAAATATTGAGAAAATTGTGAAAAATTTTGAATTTTCCAACTTGAAAAATTTTTCTTCATGAGAAAATCTTAAAAATTTATAAGAAAATTTGAAAAAAAATTAGAGGAAGTTAAGGCATTTAATTTTTATTAAACAAATTAAAATTATGGGAAATTTTAGGAAAATTAATGAAAATTTAACAAACTACGGAAAATTAAAAAAACATGATGAAAAATTTTTTGAAAACTCAAAAAATTTTCTAAATTAAAAAAAAAAATTTAAAAAAAAATCTTGAAATATTAAAAAAAAAAAATTATGAAAAAAAAAAATATTTTAAAAAAAATTATAAATATTTAAAAAAAAAAATTTCATTTAAATTCAAAATATGAAAATTTTTAAATTTTCAAAAAAATTAAGAAAATCAAATAAAATTTTTGAAAAAATTAAAAAAAATTTATGAAATTTTCTGAAAAATCTAAAAAATTATAAATTTTTTTCAAATTTAAAAAATTATCAAAAAAATTAATTTCGAAAAAAAAATTATGAAATTTTTTAAAAAAAAAAAAAACATGAAATTTTTTAAAAATATTAGAAAAATATTCTAAATTTCCGAAAAATGTAGAAAAATTATTAAATATTCTGAAAAATTTATAAAATTCTCTTTTAAAATTTTTAAGAAAATTATCAAAATTTTTTGAAAAGCGCTTAAAATTTTTCTTTACCGAATACCTTAGATTTCCTTTCTCACGTTTTTTTTGTCGTAATTTTAAATTTGTCTTTGTTCATTCCTTTTCACAAATGCGAAGCGACAAGACGAGTCGACACAAAACTCGACATGCGACATGCGAGCAATGAATAAATTGTCACTTACTTTTCGTATGTAACGTGAAATTTTGTCGCCATGTTCCCACACTTGCATGCCTCCAGCGCTCGCTGGATTACAATCGAGCCCTTTGCTAACGTTTACCGGTAAGCCATTGCCGCTCGTTTTCCGCACCGTGTACGCCTTGAACTGATCCGACTTTTTCTTGAGGATTTTGTTAAAAGCCTCCACGAGAACGAACACCGAGTCGTAGATTAAAGCTGCCTGTGCCTGTGAGCAAAAACGCGTGGGGAGAAATATTTATTGGTATTGGATTACAATTTTCTCGCTTTTTTCCACTTCATGTGAGTGGAAGACGAAACGAATTTGATGAAGAAAAAGATATTCCTCTTACCGTAATTGCCCGTTTGGGAGTGTTGCCGCCGCCTGCGACGGAGGAGGATGAGACAACAGCTTCGTGCTTCCTCCAGGTATCCATGAAATGCTTGGTGAAACTTCTGCTCTCATCAATAATGCGAAAACCGGTAATATTTACAGCGGAAAATTCAATTACATTCGTTTCCCAATCCGTATCCATAATCTGTGAGCGAGGCAATGTTTGCGTGCCAAGCACAAAATAAGTTCAATCATCATTAATTATGGAAGACTTTCAAAGTTTTTCTTTGATTTAAACTTGCTAAACTCCTCTTATAACTACTACTGTGAAACCACTAAAAGTTCGCTATTGAATTATAATTTTCATTCAATTTTTCCTCTTTCCGCCTTTTTTTTCTCTCTCCCTCCTAAGCGACTTAGGAAACTTCCCCGTTTTTTCAAGAAATGTCAAAAACGGCTGTGCGCGGATCAACTTGCATACAAAAGGCATCAATTAAAAGTTTTTTCGCATGTTTCGAGGATCAAAAGTTGAAAAATACTTCGGCACGCCAGCCATGACAAACTACTTTTCATGGGCCCAGTTCATGAGATTACATGTGTAATATTTTCGGTAAAATATGTTGTTCCTCATGGTTAAACTTCCGCCAACGCCACACACAAACACGCAGATAATGCGAAAAACCCTTTCCTTATCATCTCACATGACGCGTGGCGAGAGAAAAAATAACGGAAAATAGGAAGCGAACACTTAATGTCGAACATTATTTATCTTACCCATGAACGGAGGAAGATGAAAAATGAGCAGTTGTTGAAGTAGAGAGGAGTTTGAGCGCATTTACATTTTTTTTTCAAAATTTTAAATAACAAAAAAATTCTCTTAAAGATCGAATTATCAAATTATATTTTTTTTAATTTTTAGAAAATTTTAATTTTTTTATAAAATAATTAAAATTTTCGTTTAAATTATTTTAAAAGTTAATTTTTCTTACAAAAAGCTTAATTTTCACTAAATAACCATGTATATCTATTTAAAACAGATGATCTATTTAACCACGTGGTTTTAATAGATCAACTGATCCAAATAGATCACGTGATTTAAAAAGTAAACGAATTTTCTTAAATTTTTAAGAAATTTGATTTTTTTATATTAAGTTTAAAAATTAAAAAAAAATAACTTTTATGTATGAACGTAAGAATTTTAAGTCAGCTTAAGTTGTGTTAAGTTAATTAACTATCAATTTTTTTACTGAAATTTGTTCATTAATTAACAAAATTTTGAGTTTTAAATATCTTTTTTAACATATTTGATCAAAAATTAGTACAAAAATTGATAATTAATTGACTTAACACAACTTAAGGTGACTTAAGATCCTTACGTTCATACTCAAAAGTTGACATATACTTGACATATAAAAAAACTTAAAGTTCTTAAAAATGTTAAAAGAATTCTCTACGTTTTCTTTTTAAATCACGTGATCTATTTGGATCAGTTGATCGATTTAAACCACGTGGTTGAATAGATCATCTGTTTGAAATAGATCACGTGGTTAAACTTATCACGGATAGACATAAAATTGCCTTACAAAACGATTTTTTGTTAAAAAAAATGTAAATGCGTCAAAAACAAAAATATGTGAGGAAAAAAATTGGAAAAACTCACCAAACCGCTAAGCAGATAGTGGTATGTTCGTTTGCCAAGCTGCACATTCCGCACATGTTCTATAATGATATTTTTCGCTGTATCAGCTAAGCAATCTAATACTACATATTTTTGTCCCCATCTATCTGCTGCCTCAACTTGATGAAGATAATTAATTGCTTCTGTAGCTGTCGTTATTCGTTTAACGGCATCAATGTGGAAGAATTCGTTGCCGGGCGTCATATTTTGGTAGATTTGCTGGAGTCGCAGTAAACCTATTGTGTCGTCGTGGTATATTATGGAGGATTAACAATGATGAGTGTTATTTTATTATATTGCTTTCGAGAGTCTGCTCGCATTTGCCTCTGTGCGCGATAATTGTGTGAGATGTTATTTTTCATCCCCCGCAAATACACAAAGACACACACTCTGACAGACCTTTTACGCACAAAGACACCGAAAAAATTATCAGTTGCTAATTTTCTGCTTGTTATTCTTTGTTACTTATTACCCAAGCCAAAGATAAACTCGGGAGTCCTCGAAGACGGAAACAAACATTTTTCGGCATTGTTCATTAAATAAATAGAACAAAAGGGAAAAACATTGATTTCTCATTTGATTCTTTCTCTTTTTCACCAAAAACACGAGGACAACGACGACCCTTCTTTGTTTTAAATGGACCAAAAGAAAATATAAAACAGAGAAAAAATATTACAAAGGAGAAACTTTTCGTCTTTTCGGACGATTTAAAAGAATGTTCGTTCATTAAAACACACGAAAAAAAAACAGCACACAGAACCATTTTTTTTGCTTCTACAGCTCTCTTTGTACGTCTTTCATGACACAATCTAACTTTTTTTTGCGCTTTGTTTTAAATCTTTGATTCTTTTTCTGTTTATTTTAGATAATAATAAACTTTCGACGGCTTGCTCTACAGCTTGGTATGTTTTTTTTACAGAACGTTTTGAAGAAAAAATATTGTGTCTTAAAAGTTCTTATGTCTGTCTGTCATTCTTGTTTGGTATTTATCAGAAATTTTATCATTAAAATAAGTATTAAATTTTGTAAATAAAAATATTTATACTGTTCGAGAAATTCTATAAAAAAAATTGTAACATGTGTGAGAAATACAAAGGATTGTTTAAAAATGTTGATGTCATCATAAATGGATTGGCAGATGGATCTTTGTTTAAGTCTGTTCTGTTCCAAAAAGTAAGAGCTGAACCAATTTTTAATAAAACTTGTTTTAGGAACAATAGTCAAAGATTGATAAGTTATTAGAAATGTGATGGATGAAGTTTATTCGATATGAGTTTTTCAGTTCAATTCTTCATTAGTTTTGGTTAAGTCGCTATTTTAAGAAGAACACTTTTATCAGATACCTTCAAATTTAAGCGTTCATGGGTTGTTCTCATTTTTATGTTTTCTGTTCATGTTAATACGATTCACCAAATCTTCACGAAATTTATGGTTGGCAGGTTTATTGTTTTTTGCGAACATATGCGTTCGTCTTAGATGTCATAGTCGATGGCGAGTAAGAGTTTATGCTTATTCGTTACTTTTTTCTTCTGAGGTGTCTCATTTTGGTTCAGGTCCTTAAGTGATCTTTTCTAATATTAAGATGTAGTTTGTTTGTTGATGCTTGTTCAGTTCTCGATTTTTCTATAAGATTCATTCCAAAAATTAAAATTTCTTTGAAATTTACTAAAATGCGCTCAAGTAATTCCTTCCAAATTATGTTTAAAAATCTCATTTTTTTCAATTCTACGAAATAAACGTCCACACAGCGCAAAAATAAGAAAGATTTAGGTACGTGGGTATAATATTATTGTGAAGTGAAAGAAACATAAGGAAAAACGCATGCGTATCCTGTATAATGCATGTTGCTAGCACAAAAGCAAACGAGCCTATCCACTTGTACAAGGCTCCTTTTTTGCCTAAAAAATAATAAAAAAATAATATTTATGCAATGTCGAGTATAAAATATTTAGCAGACACACACTATTTAATTCTGAATAATATGAGCGATGTAATAACTTATGAGATTTCCTTGCTTGGCAACTCTTTTTATGGCAACGTAGCAGACTCTCGTTGTTGGTTAGTTAAATTCGCAGCTAAAAAAAGAAAAAAACAAAATGAGAAGAGGCATACAAACCATCATGTGTGTCGTAGATAAAGATGACCTTTTTCCATCCATAATGTTTAATAAGATCGACAATCGCACCCGAATAGTCTGGTCGCATGCTTATTGCAAAGTCCAATACGCCAGATGACGGCGTCAAAACCTTCGGAAGAAGAAAGAGTAAGTAAAAGATGGATTGAAGATGATGAGATGATAACATTCTTTTCTTTTTTTCCCGTCTTTCTTTTCTCGTTTTTCTTTATTATTATTATTATTATTATGTACGAGGCCCCTGCGGCGATAAAATGTCGACAAGTCGATTGATATTCGGATTGACGGGAATTGTTTTTTATTATATCAACGTGCTGCTAGCTAGCTGCCTTCCTCCTCATATACGTATCAGTTATGATTATTATGATTTTACTGCAATTTGATATATGATCACGAACATGACGACGACAATGATGATGAGTAATTGATTTTTTCTTGCGAAACTTTTTAAAGAAATGAGACTAATTTTGTGTGAAATGAAGTTGTCGGAGAGTAGCAGCCATTTTGCGAGAAAAATGCACAAATTTGGGATTTTGGTTTTATTTTTTTCGGTTAAATAGGTCAGCGGGATGATTTTCTTTTTTTGGGTCAGTGCTCATAGGGGCGCCATAGAACGATAATTGTGTCGTGTGGAGTTGAAATTTGGGAATATTACTTTTTGAAAAAAGTCAATATTCTCCAATAGATTGGAAAATTCGTTTAATGCATTAAACAGAATATCCCAATTTGACAAATTTCTGAATGTTTATTGAAAGAAAATAAATTAAAATATTAATATTAAAAAAAAAAATAAAATATTAAGTTATTGAAAAAAATATCTAAAAAAATGTTTATACAGTAATTTATGATAATAATTTTAATTAATTTATTTATTTTTTATTTGCTTTATTTAAATAAAAATAAATAATTTTTTTAAGTAAATAAAAAAATAAATTAAAATAAAATAAAATAAATCAATTTATTTAATTTAAAAATTTTTTAAAAATATCGTTTTTGAAAATATTTGAATATTTTTATTTATTTTATAAAGTTTTAGTTTTTGATACACATTTTAACAACTTGTATATTTTAAAAAATTAATTTATTTAAAAAATTTAAAACTTTTATGAAATAACTAATAATATTCAAACATTTTCAAAAATAAATTTGAAATAAATTTTTAAATGAAATAAATAAATTAAAATAAATTATTTATTTTTTTAAATTTTAATTAAATAAAAATTTAAGTTTTTTTTAAACCCATTATTTAATTAAAAATACAAAAAATAAATTAAAATTTCAAAAATAAAAATTTACCAAAAATTTTATTAAAAATTATAATTTGCTTTGTGAATTTTTATTTTTTATATTTTAATTTATTTTTTTTTTTTAATTTAATTTAATTTTTTATTTATTTTTTAATTTTTATTTAATTAAATATTTTCTTAAAATTTTACTAAAAACCCCCAACTTTTGATTGAAATTTGTAAAAAAAAACTTTTAACTCCCAAATTAATCAAAAATTGTATTAAAATCTCACAAAAACTTAAACTTCTAACCTACCAAAAAAAATCAATTTAAAAAACTTTCAAGAAAAAAAAACTTTTACATCCTAAACTGTGCTAAAATTTCACACTACGACACAACGCACGGACCACAATTACGTGTCAAATGTGTGTTTTGAAACATCTGATCGCCGCAGGGTCTAACGCCAAACACTTTTCATAAAAATTGTAAGTGAATGGCAGCGTGCGAGAGAAAAAACGAGAAAGAAAACACTTTTTTTTACTGCTTTCTTCTTTATCAAAATAACAAATTTTTCTGTTTTTTTTTTGCGTATATCCTTACCTTTTCTGGGTACCAACTACTTAGGAACGGCATTTGAAACGTATTGCTGTAGGAATGTAGCGTTACAAATGATTCTGGCGAAATTGCACCGAGTATCGCAAAAACACCTCGAGAAAACTGATTACAAACTGCAAAATAGTGCGCGATAGAAAAAAACAAGCGTGAAATATAAGCGACGAGCAAAAAAGTACACAAACAGGATAAACACTGGAAATGAACTAACAGGAAGTGAAAAAAAAAGGAAAAAAAATACGTCGATGTTCGACATTCGGAACGCCTCCTGTTTGTGTAGCGAAAGTTGTTGTTTTTCAAGGTACTTACTGAGCCGGGATAGCTTGAATGCGTCGGCTGTATTGATCACGTCGACGCCCGCTTGCAAGTCGAAGCGTCGATTAGTTCCATTATGATTGTAAGTCCAGAGTGCATGCCGAAAGATTGATTGTTCCAATGTCGTGCCTTGTTCGAAAATTGCACCTAAAACGAGAGAAAAAAAGCGAATCGTCAACAAAAAATAAATGGAAAAAAAGCAAGAAGACGATGTTCATTTATTATTAAGAGATGCGCAAATATTAACTCTTGTATTTTACACACTTCATATATACGTCTTCATAGCGTCAAGCGCGCGCTCCGCTCCATATATCCGAAAATGACCTATGTCAAGTTTGTTCGGCACAAATATTTGTATGCGGGCAAAAAAATATTTTGTTGTTTGTTTGAGTTTTGGAGCAACGCAAACACCCTCCTGCACGATGACAGACGAGAAATATATTTATCAATTTATATTCATAACAATCACTCGAGCTTCCCCCGCCTCCCTCCCCCCGCAAACATACAGTGTGTGGAGACTCCGAGTGTTCCGACGATGATTATTAATTAATTTTTCATTTATATCCTTCTCCGTTGTCGTCAACACGTAGCCCTCTGCGTTTGCGAGTACGGCACGCTTGAAAAATTAAGACAATAATCTGCTAAAATTATTTTCCTCCTCAGGCTAATAATTATTCGTTTGTCTAATTACTTTCAGAAACATTAAAATTTTACGATATTTATACCTACTTTGGAGAACTTTTTCTATGAACGAGGAAAGATGAAGAAGAAAAAAATAACAAAAAAAATAAAAATGGAGAAAATGTTTTGGAAAATGTGTGGTTTTAATGGTGAGTACTAAAAAGTTAAAAAAGAGAAGTTTTTATGATTTTAATTGAATTTTTCAAATAAAAAAAAAAAAAAAATAATAATTAAAAATTAATAAAAAAAAATTAAATTTTTTTGAAATGAGTTTTATAAGACTTATACAAAATTAAATATTTAATAATGAATATAATTAAAAATTTTTTTTAAATTTTAAAATTTTGTTTTAATTTAAATTTTAGATATCTTAAAAAATTGTTTTTTTTTTAAATTTATATATTTATTTTTTTTATTAATTAATTTTAACATTTCCAAATTTAATTTAAAAAAATTAAAAAGTTTAAAAATTAGAAATTTTCAGGATTTTATTAGTTTTTTTTTCAAAAAATTTTTTATCCATTAATTAAATTAAATTAAATATTTATTTTTTTTAATTTAATAATTCTTGAAAAAAATTTTAAACTTTTTTTTGCCTCAAGTTCAATTTTACAAAAAAATCATAGTTATCGTAAAAAATTTTTCCGAAAATCCTCAAGTAATAATTAATAATGTTAAAATTGCCATTATTGAGGTTGAAAATTGATGAAAACTGTCATAAAAATGAAAATTAATCGATGAAAATTTAATAATTGCTTGTTTCAACATTTTAATGATCATAACGGATTAAAAATGTTAATTTTATTTTTTTTTTAAATAATTGAAAATTTTTAAATATTAACAAATTTGACAAAATTTATTATTATTTTTATAAATGAACTGACATTTTATAGAAGTATTAGTTGAATATTTTTCAAAACATGTGAAATATTAAAAAAAAATTAAATATTAAAAAAAAAAAATTTTTCAGAATTGAAAAATAATTTTTATCTATTTTTATTTTTTGAGTTCTATAAATTGTAATATTTTTAATTATAAAATGTTGGAAAAATTAATTTTTGTAAATACAAAATTCAAAAAAATAATTTAATTTTAATTTTAAAAATTTAAAATTTAAAAAATCTTTTTTATTCATTTTCATTTATTATTTAATTAAAATTAAAAAAAAAATTGTAGGTATTAAAAAATAATTTTTCTACCTCTGTGAGAAGCTTTCTTGATTTTTAATTTTAATTAATTTTTTAATTGAAAATATTAATTTAATTTAAAAATTTTTTTAAGTTATTTAATTTTTTTTAATAATTGTAATTTTAATAAAATTTTTATTTAATTTAATTAATTTAATTAATTTTTTTAATTTATTTTAATAAAAGATATTTTATTTAAATTTTTAATAATTTAAAAATAAAATGAATTAATTTTATGAAATTTCTCAGAAGGAGACAAAAAATCAATCTCATTAAAAAACCGCCCAATATTGAAAAAGAAAATAAAAAACAACAAAAAAAAAACAGCAAGAATGTTAATATTCATTCAGTTCAAGGGAATTTCACTCCTCGGTTTTGCTTTTATGCGTTGCCATGCTAGAAGAGGAGAGATGGAAAATTTTTCAGCAAATCATGTAATTGGGTACAGCAATCTCGACTAAATTTCCTTCCGATTTGGCAAACAAAACAATACAAACCACAAAAACCATATTTAACGCAATGAACCGAACTCTGAAATTTCATAAATCAGAAACAGGACCTTCTCTTGCGACAACGAACGACTCGACTCCTACAATATAATAATAATCAACAAACACCGAAAAATATACGATTTCAATCATCATCTCGCCTCTATGGAGAGAGAATATTACAGGACGACAGAGTAGTTAGCACAGTGTTTGCTGTCGTTAGTTAATTAAAACGAAACCGATGATAGACTGGTTTTAGATTGCGAAGCAGTTTTATGTTGATTTAAGGATTTTAATTGGAGACCTCAGTTTGATATCCGCATTCGAATTCATTGGGCCACATAATGTTCCCCCCGTTGCTTAACTGATGATGACGATGATCTCGACGTCGGACAAAAGACGCAAAATTTATGTCTTGCGATGCACGATTTAATTGTTATTTTCGGAGAGATAGAGTGTAAAATGGTGTTGTCACGTTGTCGTTCGTTCGTTCGGTGACGGAAATCTCGGGGCAATTTTCCGTATGTGCTGAAAAAAATTCTTCGAAAGAGGATTTTTCCGTATAAACATGACCCAAATGGCGTTGTTTGGTAAAAATTTCCACTTTTTTCGTTGTTGTTGAAAAATTCACTACATGTTGCTATGGATCTTCGTGACACAAAGTTATGAGCGATTTTTGAATGGGAAATGTGCTTCAGGAGATGATGATGTACCTACCAACAACTACACGAAATACTATCTCGCATGACATGAGAGTTAATAAAAGATTATTACGAAAAAAAAAATGTTCGGCTGTAATCTTAACTCGTTGCTCGTGTCATTTCATTTCAAAAAACTGTTTTTTTTATGGGAAATTGAGAATTGGATGAGAGGACTGAAATTTATTTTTTTGTGAATGCGCGGATTAAAATAAATGGAAATTTGAGTGGCTCACGAGTTGATGAGTAGTTAAGATTAAATGAGAAAAATAGGTCGGTGATTGTTTTTTAAGCAATTATTTGAGGCTTATGGGAAAATTTTTAAGTACCTACTTCTAAAACTTTTTTTTTTCAAAGGAATTTTTTCGTTAATAAAAGTTTTTTAAAGCGCTTAATGAACGTAGTATGAAATAAACCTATTACACTTTTTCGAGCTTTGAAGTGAAAAGTTTGTAAAAGTGGTTAATTTTTCCAATGAATGGGATTTTCATTGAAAGCAGTTTAGAATTGATTTCGGAGAATTTTTCTCCTTTTATGTTTTTTAAAAAATTTTACTTAAAAATATTCTATTCAGTTTTTTCAATTTTGTTTTTATTTTAGATTAATTTATTTTTTTATTAATCAAAAATTTCTTCATGTTTTAAAATTTTTTTATAATTTTTTAAAATTAAATTAAATTTTTTTTTATAAAATTAATGAAAAACTAAAATTACTAAATTAATTCAGTCATTTTAAAAATTAAAAAAAAATATTAAAGCAGTTAAGTAATTTATTAAAAAATAATGTAAATTAATAATATTAATTAAAGAAATTAAAAAAAATAAAATTAATATAAATTAATTTGTTAAGATTAATTAATGAATTAAAATAAAAAAAAAATAAATAAAATAATAATTTTTTTAAAAATAATTTCAATTAATATTTTAACAAAAATTAAATAATTTTAAATATTAATTTTTTTTTTTTGGAATTAAAAAAATTAATTTTTAATTTTTTTTTATAAAAAAAAATTAATTTTTTTTTTCATTTTTTAAAAAATTTTTTTTAAATTTTTAATTAAAGTTAATAAAGAAAAACTATATAAAAGACAGGACTTTTCAGATAAAAAATTTGATGGTTCAAAAAGCTTTTCATTTTCTTAAATTTATAAATTTAAAAAAATATTTAAATACATTTTTTAAGACAAATAAATATTTCCTAAATTTTTAAAAAATTTCAATTTTTAACTTATTTGTCATTTTTTTTTTAATTATTTAAATTAATTTTAAATTTTTAAAAAATTAAATTTGTTTTTATTTAAAGTTTGATTTTAAACAGATAAAAAATTTGACGATTCAAAGAGCTTTTAATATTGAACAGAGAATTAAATTTAAATAAATTTTTCAAAAAAAAAAAAAAAAAAATAATGATAATATTTTTAAAATAAATATATTTTTCTTAAATTTTCGAATAAATAAATTCATTTTAAGCCTATTTGTCACTTAAAAAAAAACATTTTTTTGATTAAATTATTTAAATTTATTTGATTTTTTTTTTAATATGAAAAAATTACAAAATTAGCAAATTTTATTAATAATTTAATAAAAAAAAAAATAAAAATGACAATAAAGCAAATAAAAGATTTTATAAAAAAAATATTATAAATTTAATAAAAAATATTAAAACGACAAAATTTAGCTATTTAAAAAAAAATTAAAAAAATAGAAATAATTAATTAGGTATTTAAATTTAATTCCCTTATCAAAATTTTATTAACAAAAGGAATTTTAAGAAGTTAATAAAATTTTCTTAACTTCTTAAATAATTCTAAATTGACGAGACATTGACAAAGCTTCTTCACCTAGAAGACGTTCCATGAATTTCACAAGAATTCACAAATTTAATTAAAATTCCAACGAAAAATATTCTCCTTGTTTTTCTCACATTTTCCTTCGCATGAATCACAAACAAAAGAGGCACCAATTCAAGGGGATCACCTTACAACACAAGCAAGCTCTTGAGACTTTTAAATTACATTGTCGAACATGAATTGCTTCCAACTACCCAGAAAACATTAATGCCAATTATTTCATTAAAAGCTGCTTAATTTGTCTTCGGGGTCAGATAAAATTTTGCTTAAAAGTTAAGGTTCGGGGCATCATCAGTGAGTGGGTCAAGTGCCTAATTTAATTACGACATTAAAACAAAAAGAGTTTAATTTTTTCCGGGAACGTCCCTCGTTGTCTCTTTTTCTTCCCATTCTTCACTTTTTTTCTTAGCGAAGTCAATCGAGAACGTGAGAAAAGCAAAAAAGTAAGAAAATATTAAAAGGTGAGGAACTTGGACAATTCACGGGAAATTATTATTATTTTTTCTTCTTTTTCTTCGTTTTTCGGATTTTCAACTTTTTTTCATCTTTGTTTGCGAAAAAAAGCGGCTCGTGGTGGTTTGCTTTGGACAATCACCTTAAGGCTTACTTATCCTTTTTTTTCTTAAAAAAGGTACATTTTCGCATGTTGTAGTGCCTCACAAAAAATGTGTCCTTTCGAAAATTATGTTAATTTAAAGTAAAATTTTTTATCCATATTTAGGGGTTAACTAAAGTCGCTTCTCACACTCCGTCAAGAAAAAAACGAAGAAAGTTGGAGCAAATTCAATTTCCATTAATCCAAGCCAAGCTTATATATCGCCTCCGCCCACAAATTCCGACAAATATTAATAACTCTTCGACCATCATCGATCATGTCTCCCAAAAATTGGTTTTTCTCTGCGTTACGGTTCACCAACATTTCTTCTCTTCTTAGTCTTCTTATGACAATGGCAGAAAGATGAAGACCGAAAATGTTCATGTTTAAGGAAAGTTTATCAAAAAACGCGCTCGCACGATCCCTTTCCTCCTCGTGATTTACTACCGGCTAGCTGCCGGAAAAATTAAAGTTTCTGTGTAAATTTGCCTATCTTGACACCGAAGCGAGAGAGAGAGTGCGTATAAATGGAAAGTTTGCAGCAACAACGACCTACGACAAACTTAAGTGGCCAACAAATCAATTTTTATTGGCGTTTTCTTATCATTTATCTCAATTTCACCCAACTTTTTGCATAATACAGAAAAACTTTTAAACACACAAAAACAGGCAGAAAATATCTTTGGGCGGGAGTTGTATCTATGATTCGCTGTTGTCTCATATACGAAAAATGGAAAAGATGGGAAAAGTTGACGTGAAATGAACAATTTTATCGCATTTCAATTTTTTTATCTGTTTGTTTTTCTTGTATGATTTTTTTTATTTTTATTTAATCTAATTAAGGAGATTTTTTGTTCAAAATATTTTGATTGTAATTTTTTAATCAAATTTTATATTAATTTTTTTTTATTAAAATTTATTAATAATTTTTTTTTTTATCAAAAATCATTTAAATTTTATACTTAATTAACTGAACCATTAAATTGTTTTAAAAATTTATTTTATAATTACAAAAAAATAATTTATTTAAAATTATTTTATATTTATTTTAAATACAATTTTCAAAAAATTATTTTATTTTATTTCTATAATTTTTTAAAAAAAAAAATTAAATATTTTGATGGTAAAAAAATAATTTTAAATTAAAATTATATTAAAACTAAATAAAAGTATCAATTAATTATTAAAAAAAATTATTTTATATTTATTTTAATTATTTTTTTTTTAAAAAGGTCATTAAATTTATTTAATCTCAAAATTTATCACTTTTTATTTTATTTTTAATTATTTAATTATTTTTATTTAAATATAATTTTATAAATACTATAAAAATTTATTTGAAATTTTTTAAATTATTTTTTGTTAATTTTTAAAAAAATAATATTTAAAATTTTTTTTTTGAAAATTATTTTTTTAAAAAAATTTTTCACATTTTCACAAATTTTATGATAAAATTAACAGAATTTAACTTTGTTTGCATATATTTTAATTTTATTGAAATGTAAATTTTAAATACAAATTTTTTAATATTTCATAATTTTATTAATTTTTTTTATAAAATTTTAAAATTAATTAAATTCAACTTTAATTTAATTTTCTTAGAAATAAAATTTTATAAATTTATAAATTTTAATAATATTTATTTTAAAATAAATTTAAAAAATATTTTAGAAGTGTTTATTAAAATTAATTTTAAAAAAATAAAAATAAAATAAGAAGTAATAAATTTTAAAATTAAATAAATTTAATGGCCTTTTTTAAAATAAATTTTAATAAAAATAAATATAAAATAATTTTTTTCTTTTGATTAATTAATTAGTTTTAATAAAATTTAATTTAAAAATTTTTATTTATTATTAAAATATTATTTTTTTTATTTTCAAAAATTGTAGAAATAAAAAAATATTTATTTTAATTAAAAAAAAAATTGAAAATTTCTTCTTGAATAATTTTTAGACAAAATTTTATTAAAAATATTTTTTTCAATCAAATATTTTTATATTTTTCGTTATAGACCAACAATATTAAACATAAAAATATTAATTTAGATATTATTAAAATTCGTATAAAAGTACAAAAACACCCAAAAATAGAAATTTTTTTCGCAGAACATCGCAAAAAAAAAACAAACAAACAAGCTACTCACCTATAGAAATTTTCTCTAACGGAACTTGTGCCTTTGTCTGCGGACCTAAACACAGCATTAACACTGGCACGACGATATTAATCACTGACTTGGGATTCATTATTATGATTATTTTTATTATTATTCCGTACAACGACTGAAACTTTTCTCGTACTTTTTTTTTCTTTTGTATTTTTTTTTTGCTTTCACTTCAGTATCTTGAATGTGATGTCACAAAATATTAACTCTTTCCTTTTTTATTATTATTTTTTTTTCGGTCTTTCCGACAACAGTTTATCGTTATTTTCAACACAGAAAAAATAAAATTTTAAAAAAAGTTCAAAGATAATTTAACATCAGAGTTAATTTAATAAATCAGAGAAAGAGTCGAGAAAAAGGGCTGTGATAAAACACAGACGAGGCAAAAAAGGGGATCACCCTTCAATTTATCGTCTCATTATAGAAATATATGTTCACTATGTTGTATATGTGGTTCGATATTCGTTGACGATAATCCTTTCGGTTGTTTAGGTTCTTAACTTTAAAACCGCAGAGATTTTTTCTTCGCCTATTATTTACGGAAGTAAATTAATTTTTTGTTGCTGTATTTCCGCTTGCTGTCATTTGTTGTCGTCGTCGTTTTTTGCTTGGTAATCCAGCAGTAAATATCAAATGGCGTTGAAACTATCTGTATATTTATATTTAGTGCTTAAGCACACACACACAAGATTTTTTTTTTTTGCTTATGTAAGTTAGTCACACACTTTTTCTCTTCTTCACACTTCTTCTTTGGGATTTTTTTCTTTTTTGACGCCTTCTGACGACATTATCCTTGTGTTTTTTTCCTTGCTTCGCTTTTTTTTTTGCGTTATTGGCTTATAATTTTATTAATTCGATTAATTTTATAGGTCATTAAACAATGTCGTTATCAATTTTATTATTGATAATGCTCTTGTACTACAAACACTAATCTCGTTTTAACATCGAATGTGTGTCGTTGTGTTGCCTTATAAATATTTTACGAAGATAAATTCGCATCCGACCACTTTTTTCGTACATATATGGGCAAAAAAAATTTTTTTGACACTTTTTACTTTTATTTTTTGTTTTTTTACAACCATTAACACCTCTGCGAGCACTTTATGTGTTTATTACATGAGACACGAAAAAATATTTTGTGTCGTATGTTGCAATTTTCTCATGCAGATAATTTTTTGCACGGTCGTAATTTAATCTGCGAACAACGACGACACGACATCGTCAACATTATTAAGGGTATATCCTTATTTAATAAATTTATCGCATATTCATTAAAATGTAGTTAGTCTGTAGCGGCTACGTGCAAAATTTCGCCCGAAAAATATTTATTGCCTTTTACAAAGCCTCCATCTTTATTATTATGCACCTCACATAATTTACACAATTATATTGGGAACATTGATATGAAGAACAAAAAAAAATAGGAAAACTTCTTCTACAATATGCACTATATATAGAGGGCCTTTCTGGCTGTGATAACTGCGTTATCTGAGACAAACAAATAAACTGAAAGAGAAAATGGATGTCGCACTATCTTATAACGGTACGAGATACGGATTCGCTCAAAAATGAATTTTCCAGTGAGAGAAAAAATTTTTGAGAGAAACTCTCTCTTGAACATTTATCATGCGAGAAAATATTGTGCGCGTGATGCTTCGAAGCGTGTTAAGAGCCGTGTACGAGGAGAGCAAGGAGCAAATCTGTTATGGATATTCATAATCATTCTCCGTCATTATGTTTTAAGTCGAAGGCAATGTTATACCATTTGCATAAAATATGTATTTAAACAACTCGTCATGCCACGACATAGACAGGCAACGTACAGCTTTATATTAAATAAATGACTCTTAATAATGACATCCTAATTTATAATTTTTTCTCTGTGTTGGGTGAGAAATTCAAACAAAAAAAAAAAATATGCACAACAAAAAGGGACTTAATAATAAAATTTTTAAAGGAAATCATCGTACTTAGGTAATCCGGTATCTTTTGGGGATTCAATTGTTTGCGGAGGTGAAAATGCTGCCTGCCTGTCGAATGGATGCTGATGATAATGATGATGATGAAAATAACGGTATGGTGGCAGGTAGGGAAATTACCGATCGTTTCCTGGAATCTCCCAAAAGGTTTTTTTGATTGACGACGGACCAGATTTACTTCTAAGTGATTTTTTTTGCATGTTCCAATGGTCAATAACTTAGTTAACTTTTTTTTTCTTTTTTGGAAATGTGTCATTGCATGTTCATTCGTCGGTCGTGGTTTTTTGTGTCAAAAAGTTTGTGATGTTTATTTTTTTTTGGTAGAGAGAGAGGAAAAGTTTCAGTTGCAGTAAAAGGTGAATTTTTAGTAGTTAAATGTTTAATTAAATAAAGTGGGTAAGTAACTCAATTTTGTATTTGAAAATTTTACTCTGCTCTGAAGGTTGAGGGGAATTTTGTGTTTGACAATTTTTTTTTTAAAGTTTTATTTTGGTTTTAAATATAGGTAATTAAAAAATAAAGAAAGGATTTGAATTTAAATGTTTAAAAAAATCTTGCAAAGATTTCATTTATTTTTAAAAGAAAAAAAAATTTGCCTATGACAGGTTTTGATTTTTTCTTGAAATTTTTCTTTCAAAAGATTTTTACAAGAAAAAGATTCAATGTAAGTCTTTATCTTTTCTTACATGTTACAAATTTCTGATTCACAAATATTGTAACATTTGATTCGAGGAACGATTTATTTTTTACCCAGAAGGTATTTCATATGTTTTTAAGGCTCTAAATTCTTCACAAAATAAAATTAAAATGAAAATCTCTTCTTCTAGAAGTCTTCAGTTGATATATTTTGTTGCATATTTCAATTAATTTAACAATTTTATTTTAAAATAATTAATTTTTATTTAATTTTAGAATTAAAAGCATAAATTATTTAAAAAGTTATCAAATAAATTTTTTTAAAAAATAATTATTTATGCTATTATTTTATTTTTTTTTATTAAAAATTAAAGTTATTATTTTTTAAAAATTTATTTGATAATTTTTTGAATTTTTATTTTATTAAATATTTGATTTTCAAGCAAATATATAAAAAATAAATTTTTAATTTATTAAATTATTTTGAATTTATTTATTTATTTTTTTATTTTATTTATTTTTTTATTTTATTTAAAAATTTTATTTTTTTTTATTTATTTTTTCTAAAAATTTCTGCTTTAAAATGAAAAAATATAAAATCAAGAAAAAAATCAAATGAGAGAAGAACGAACTTAAAATTTTATGTAATTTTAATTAAAATATAAAATAAAATTTGCTTTTTTTAATTTTTTAAAAATTCAATATAATTTTTAAAAAAAAAATTATTTAATTCATTAATTTAATTTTAATTAATTTTTTTTTATTTGAACAATGAATCGAGTTACATTTGCTTTTCAAAGTTTTCTCAAAATTCAAATAAATTTTGGAAAAAAATAAAAAAAAATTAAGGATTTTTTTCGACACATTAAGGCATTTTTAATAGGCTGTTTTCGGTATTAATTTATTGAAAAAAAATTTTTAAATTAAAATTGTTTAAAAAAAAATTAAAAATAAAAATTTTTGTTAAAACTTACCTGACGTCTCCACACAATTTTTTTTTTGTTAAATAAATTCAAAGAAATCTTCTCTTAATATTTTAAATGAAATGTCAGTCCAAAAAATCAACCAGTCTGTGATACAAGTTAAAAAAATTCTCCGAAATCGATGAGTAACTTCTCAAGAAAGGCAACAACCCAGCAACAAAGCAAAAAAAATTAGGCAATATGTGTTTCGTTGCGTGAAAATTCATTCACATCTATCGACACTTTCGGCATTGACGTTAATCCTAATCCATTGAAACGCAAAAAGGGACAAAAATTCAACCAAAATCTGTCTTTCTGAGAGTGACATTTTCCATGTTTAATAAATTTCCTTGACATCGTGACCTTTTCTGTTCAGCCAAAAGTTGTACTTCCCCGAAAAAAAGCAAAAACAGAAACCTGAGCTTAATTACAGCGGTGACGAAAATGAAACCTGTAATTGTCTTGTAATTCCCCACAGAGAGAGTTTGAACTCGAAATCCCTCGTCATCTACGTTCAACTGTCGACAAATTCCATCAACATCAAAAAACCCCCCGAACAAAGTAAAAGTGTGTGGTTTTTAAATATTTCTCGATGCCTTCGGGGATTTCTAATAAATACTTTCTAATAAACATTGTTGACGCTCACATTCCCAACAAAAAAGTATCTATTTTATTCCTATTTGGGTCATTAGCTGCTCCCCTCTCTCTCCTGCCTGCCGGATATTCCCGCAAGACATCAAAGTTACAGTATCGGCTTACATCCATTTACATCAAAAAAATACCGCAAAACAACCAAACCATGATGATGATGATGATGGGGAATGATGGGGCATGGTAAAATAAAACTAAAAATCACTCAGACCGTTAAACGCAAAAAGACAAAAGGTAAATCAATTTAGTTACACACCTGCTAACTCAATTTCGTGTCATGTTAGTATGACGTTTCGGTAGCAAAAATGGTCGACGGAAGATGTGAACGGAACGGAGGCTATAAGACAAACATTTATATTTAGTTTTAAATTGAATTGGTAATAATTTGATTTCTTCTTTCGGCAGACATTCGATATGCGAGATACGAAGACGGATAAATCAGCAGAGATTTGATTACATTTCACAATACATTCGACGCATACACAATGCTGCTGAAGTAGGTCCGATGATGCATTGTTGGAAGTCGTTGTCTCGCAACTTGAAAAGTTTTTAATACGTGACAAGATTTCAATGCAAGAAAAGTCTTTTAAATGAAATTTAATTCTATCCAAAAATACTTTTGATTAATTTTTACTATTTATAGATTTTCATAAATGGAAATTAGAGGTACTAAAGAATGTTCAATTTTGGGCCTTAATGAAAAATTTTGGAAAAAATATAAATAACTTTGCATCACAAAATGTGTTGAAGTCTCAAGATTGCTCTGTTAACCTCTAAAGGTAAGTTTTTTTTTATTTCATTTCTTTCTTTTGACGATTCAAGTCATATCACCCAATTCAAATATTTCATCGAAAAAAATATGGCAAATTTTTATCCATTTGGAGCAAGATTTGACAAAAATAGCTTTGACACAGTTTTTTTTTGACAAAAATAGCTTTGACACAGTTTTTTTTGCTCTTGATTTAGTTTTTAAAACAAAACTATGTCAAAGAAAATTTTTTTTTTCAGTTTCAATTTTTTGGCAGTTTTGAGTTAAAAAATGATAAATTAGAGCCCTCTGACAAATTTTTATCCATTTGTGCCAAGATTTGACAAAAATTACTTTGACACAGTTTTTTTGCTCTTGATTTAGTTTTTAAAACAAAACTATGTCAAAGAAAAAAATTTTTTTCAGTTTCAATTTTTTAGCAGTTTTGAGTTATAAAATGATTAAAAATGATAAATTAGAGCCCTCTGACAAATTTTTATCCATTTGGAGCAAGATTTGACAAAAATTGCTTTGACACAGTTTTTGACATAGTTTTTGACACAGTTTTTCTCTTGATTTGGTTTTCAAAACAAAACTGTGTCAAAGAAAAAATTTTTTTTCAGTTTCAATTTTTTGGCAGTTTTGAGTTATAAAATGATTAAAAATGATAAATTAGAGCCCTCTGACAAATTTTTATCCATTTGGAGCAAGATTTGACAAAAATTGCTTTGACACAGTTTTTGACATAGTTTTTGACACAGTTTTTCTCTTGATTTAGTTTTCAAAACAAAACTGTGTCAAAGAAAAAATTTTTTTTCAGTTTCAATTTTTTGGCAGTTTTGAGTTATAAAATGATTAAAAATGATAAATTAGAGCCCTCTGACAAATTTTTATCCATTTGGAGCAAGATTTGACAAAAATTGCTTTGACACAGTTTTTGACATAGTTTTTGACACAGTTTTTCTCTTGATTTAGTTTTCAAAACAAAACTATGTCAAAGAAAAAATTTTTTTTCAGTTTCAATTTTTTGGCAGTTTTGAGTTATAAAATGATTAAAAATGATAAATTAGAGCCCTCTGACAAATTTTTATCCATTTGGAGCAAGATTTGACAAAAATTGCTTTGACACAGTTTTTGACATAGTTTTTGACACAGTTTTTCTCTTGATTTAGTTTTCAAAACAAAACTATGTCGAAGAAAAAATTTTTTTTCAGTTTCAATTTTTTGGCAGTTTTGAGTTACAAAATGATTAAAAATGAAAAATTAGAGCCCTCTGACAAATTTTTATCCATTTGGAGCAAGATTTGACAAAAATTGCTTTGACACAGTTTTTGACATAGTTTTTGACACAGTTTTTCTCTTGATTTAGTTTTCAAATCAAAACTGTGTCAAAGAAAAATTTTTTTTTCAGTTTCAATTTTTTGGCAGTTTTGAGTTATAAAATGATTAAAAATGATAAATTTAAAGCCCTCTGACAAATTTTTATCCATTTGGAGCAAGATTTGACAAAAATTGCTTTGACACAGTTTTTGACATAGTTTTTGACACAGTTTTTCTCTTGATTTAGTTTTCAAAACAAAACTGTGTCAAAGAAAAAATTTTTTTTCAGTTTCAATTTTTTGGCAGTTTTGAGTTATAAAATGATTAAAAATGATAAATTTAAAGCCCTCTGACAAATTTTCATCCATTTGGAGCAAGATTTGACAAAAATTGCTTTGACACAGTTTTTGACATAGTTTTTGACACAGTTTTTCTCTTGATTTAGTTTTCAAAACAAAACTGTGTCAAAGAAAAAATTTTTTTTCAGTTTCAATTTTTTGGCAGTTTTGAGTTTTAAAATGATTAAAAATGATAAATTAGAGCCCTCTGACAAATTTTTATCAATTTGGAGCAAGATTTGACAAAAATTGCTTTGACACAGTTTTTGACATAGTTTTTGACACAGTTTTTCTCTTGATTTAGTTTTCAAAACAAAACTATGTCGAAGAAAAAATTTTTTTTCAGTTTCAATTTTTTGGCAGTTTTGAGTTACAAAATGATTAAAAATGAAAAATTAGAGCCCTCTGACAAATTTTTATCCATTTGGAGCAAGATTTGACAAAAATTGCTTTGACACAGTTTTTGACATAGTTTTTGACACAGTTTTTTTTTTCTCTTGATTTAGTTTTCAAAACAAAACTATGTCAAAGAAAAATTTTTTTTTCAGTTTCAATTTTTTGGCAGTTTTGAGTTATAAAATGATTAAAAATGATAAATTAGAGCCCTCTGACAAATTTTTATCCATTTGGAGCAAGATTTGACAAAAATTGCTTTGACACAGTTTTTGACATAGTTTTTGACACAGTTTTTCTCTTGATTTAGTTTTCAAAACAAAACTGTGTCAAAGAAAAAATTTTTTTTCAGTTTCAATTTTTTGGCAGTTTTGAGTTTTAAAATGATTAAAAATGATAAATTAGAGCCCTCTGACAAATTTATATCCATTTGGAGCAATATTTGACAAAAATGACTTTGACATAGTTTTTGACACAGTTTTTCTTGATTTAGTTTTCAAAACAAAACTATGTCGAAGAAAAAATTTTTTTTCAGTTTCAATTTTTTGGCAGTTTTGAGTTACAAAATGATTAAAAATGAAAAATTAGAGCCCTCTGACAAATTTTTATCCATTTGGAGCAAGATTTGACAAAAATGGCTTTGACACAGTTTTTGACATAGTTTTTGATTTAGTTTTTCTCTTGATTTGGTTTTCAAAACAAAACTGTGTCAAAGAAAAAATTTTTTTTCAGTTTCAATTTTTTGGCAGTTTTGAGTTTTAAAATGATTAAAAATGATAAATTAGAGCCCTCTGACAAATTTTTATCCATTTGGAGCAAGATTTGACAAAAATTGCTTTGACACAGTTTTTGACATAGTTTTTGAAGTTTTTCTCTTGATTTGGTTTTCAAAACAAAACTGTGTCAAAGAAAAAATTTTTTTTCAGTTTCAATTTTTTGGCAGTTTTGAGTTTTAAAATGATTAAAAATGATAAATTAGAGCCCTCTGACAAATTTTTATCCATTTGGAGCAAGATTTGACAAAAATTGCTTTGACACAGTTTTTGACATAGTTTTTGACACAGTTTTGTTCTTGATTTAGTTTTCAAAACAAAACTGTGTCAAAGAAAAAATTTTTTTTCAGTTTCAATTTTTTGGCAGTTTTGAGTTTTAAAATGATTAAAAATGATAAATTAGAGCCCTCTGACAAATTTTTATCCATTTGGAGCAAGATTTGACAAAAATTGCTTTGACACAGTTTTTGACATAGTTTTTGACACAGTTTTTCTCTTGATTTGGTTTTCAAAACAAAACTGTGTCAAAGAAAAAATTTTTTTTCAGTTTCAATTTTTTGGCAGTTTTGAGTTTTAAAATGATTAAAAATGATAAATTAGAGCCCTCTGACAAATTTTTATCCATTTGGAGCAAGATTTGACAAAAATTGCTTTGACACAGTTTTTGACATAGTTTTTGATTTAGTTTTTCTCTTGATTTGGTTTTCAAAACAAAACTGTGTCAAAGAAAAAATTTTTTTTCAGTTTCAATTTTTTGGCAGTTTTGAGTTTTAAAATGATTAAAAATGATAAATTAGAGCCCTCTGACAAATTTTTATCAATTTGGAGCAAGATTTGACAAAAATTGCTTTGACACAGTTTTTGACATAGTTTTTGACACAGTTTTTCTCTTGATTTGGTTTTCAAAACAAAACTGTGTCGAAGAAAAAATTTTTTTTCAGTTTCAATTTTTTGGCAGTTTTGAGTTTTAAAATGATTAAAAATGATAAATTAGAGCCCTCTGACAAATTTTTATCCATTTGGAGCAAGATTTGACAAAAATTGCTTTGACACAGTTTTTGACATAGTTTTTGACACAGTTTTTCTCTTGATTTGGTTTTCAAAACAAAACTGTGTCAAAGAAAAAATTTTTTTTCAGTTTCAATTTTTTGGCAGTTTTGAGTTTTAAAATGATTAAAAATGATTAATTAGAGCCCTCTGACAAATTTTTATCCATTTGGAGCAAGATTTGACAAAAATGGCTTTGACACAGTTTTTGATTTAGTTTTTCTCTTGATTTGGTTTTCAAAACAAAACTGTGTCAAAGAAAAAATTTTTTTTCAGTTTCAATTTTTTGGCAGTTTTGAGTTTTAAAATGATTAAAAATGATAAATTAGAGCCCTCTGACAAATTTTTATCCATTTGGAGCAAGATTTGACAAAAATTGCTTTGACACAGTTTTTGACATTTTTTGACAGTTTTTCTCTTGATTTGGTTTTCAAAACAAAACTGTGTCAAAGAAAAAATTTTTTTTCAGTTTCAATTTTTTGGCAGTTTTGAGTTTTAAAATGATTAAAAATGATAAATTAGAGCCTTCTGACAAATTTTTATCCATTTGGAGCAAGATTTGACAAAAATTGCTTTGACACAGTTTTTGACATAGTTTTTGACACAGTTTTCTCTTGATTTGGTTTTCAAAACAAAACTGTGTCAAAGAAAAAATTTTTTTTCAGTTTCAATTTTTTGGCAGTTTTGAGTTTTAAAATGATTAAAAATGATAAATTAGAGCCCTCTGACAAATTTTTATCCATTTGGAGCAAGATTTGACAAAAATTGCTTTGACACAGTTTTTGACATAGTTTTTGACACAGTTTTTCTCTTGATTTGGTTTTCAAAACAAAACTATGTCAAAGAAAAAAATTTTTTTCAGTTTCATTTTTTTGGCAGTTTTGAGTTATAAAATGATTAAAAATGATAAATTAGAGCCCTCTGACAAATTTTTATCCATTTGGAGCAAGATTTGACAAAAATGGCTTTGACACAGTTTTTGACACAGTTTTTTTGCTCTTGATTTAGTTTTTAAAACAAAACTATGTCAAAGAAAAAAATTTTTTTCAGTTTCAATTTTTTGGCAGTTTTGAGTTATAAAATGATTAAAAATGATAAATTAGAGCCCTCTGACAAATTTTTATCCATTTGATGCAAGATTTGACAAAAATTGCTTTGACACAGTTTTTGACATCTTGATTTGGTTTTCAAAACAAAACTGTGTCAAAGAAAAAAATTTTTTTCAGTTTCAGTTTTTTGGCAGTTTTGAGTTTTAAAATGATTAAAAATGATAAATTAGAGCCCTCTGACAAATTTTTATCCATTTGGAGCAAGATTTGACAAAAATTGCTTTGACACAGTTTTTGACATAGTTTTTGACACAGTTTTTCTCTTGATTTGGTTTGCAAATCAAAACCATGTCAAAGAAAAAAAATTTTTTCAGTTTCAATTTTTTAGCAGTTTTGAGTTATAAAATGATTAAAAATGATAAATTAGAGCCCTCTGACAAATTTTTATCCATTTGGAGCAAGAATTGACAAAAATTGCTTTGACACAGTTTTTCTCTTGATTTGGTTTTCAAAACAAAACTGTGTCAAAGAAAAAAATTTTTTTCAGTTTCAGTTTTTTGGCAGTTTTGAGTTTTAAAATGATTAAAAATGATGAATAAGAGCCCTCTGACAAATTTTTATCCATTTGGAGCAAGATTTGACAAAAATAACTTTGACACAGTTTTGAAAAAAAAAAAAACTAAATCAAGCACAAAAAATAAATAAAAATGAAAACTTACCTGAATGCATCCAGAAAAAATTATTTTCCATACCTTGAAAAATTCTTGCGAAACACAAATTCCTCACAATAAAGATAATTTTATGCGGAAATCCATGCCATCGACAACGGGCGACGAAAATTGTTACAATGTCGTTCCGTTAAAAAGTTTAATCGTTAATCGTCCAACTTATCCCTTTTTCTCATCGCACCTCCTTATCTCCTTGTGTGTTCAAGAGCAAGTCAGTGCAAAAGTTGATGCGACGCGTAAAATATTAATTTAAATTTATCTAAGTGTGTGTGAGAGCAAATATTTTTATAGCGCCATCAATTTAAATTAATTTACAACATCTAATTTATGATAACGATTAAAACTAAAAATATTTTTGTCCGTGGCACGCAAAACGGAAACAATCATGAATAATATTATAAAACATGAGAGAAAAATATTTTCGCTCAAATATAAAATATAATAGTTTCGGTTTGAAATATACGGAATATTGGTCAAAAATTGTGGTAGAAAACAAACTATTAAGAGTAAACAGAATGCGGAATTTTATCCACGTATATGGTTCGACGTCGCATATAGGCAGCATATAAATTGTAAATATTTCTCTTCAAAAAATTTCTGTTTTACAAAACGACTCTGGCATTTATTTAGCTGGCGAAAAATGAATGAATGGCACGCTCATAGCGAAAAAGAGAGATATAATGGCCAAAAACATTTATGTTTCAAATTATATCGGTGACGACCAGAATCATAATAAACATGATTCTCGCTGTTCCATTCCAACCGAAACTCCGCCACGTACGAGTCCGGAGAAAAAAAAACGGATATTCCATGTGAGATTTGCGCATGTTTTAAATAATACTGTTTCTCAATTTTATCTCCCATTAGATGTTGTTGTTGCTTTGCTGCTGCAGCCGTTGTTGTTGATGTTATGCCCGAGTACGAAACACACGAATCAGAGTATGAATTTCCTGGCTTCCTTGATGATGAAATGTATTTGTTGTTTTTTGATAAAAAGGAAAAATATTGTATGTAGCGGCAATGTGAACGTTCAAAACAACATCCAAAGCGCCGTACGTGGAAAAACGAATTTCATTTTATTTTATTATCATTATGAGAATAGGATACAGGGTGTGATGACGTGACGTCGTTTGCCGGTTAGCAGGAGAGAGAAAAAAAAGTGTCTGAAAAGAAAAGGCTTGATATCTTAATAAATGAGTTGCTTTTGTGTCATCTCTTTCGTCGTGTCAACTGACCTGTGATGGATTGTGTCATGTGATGGGAAAATGCTGTTTTAGAACCAGCCTGCAGTCACGCAATTAAATGTCTCGGCGAGAAAAGGTTCTTTAGAAATACTTTGAATGATTATTTTTTGTTTGTTAAATTAATGGATGTAACATTTTATTCAAGAGCCCTTGTTAGTTCCTTGTCAGTTCATGAAGCGCTACGGAGTAATTAAAATCCCATAAGAATTCATGCTACATGACTTTCTATTAAAATTTTGTAAAAAAAACATCATTCAACTTCAATGTTACTCATTTAAAATGTTAAAGAGTAATAACATCGTTTAAAAATTGATGAGGGCGCCATCTGTGATTTCAGTGCTGAACTTTTCATTCCATTTCGATTAAGCAGAGGAGCTATTCCGTTCAGGTAAGTTGGTTATAATTTTTTTTTCTTTGTAGCTACCTGTTAGATATTTAAAGAAAAATTCTTTAATTTTTGATCAATTTCAAGCTTAAAAACCATCAAATGGGCTTTCAAAATGAAAATTACGTATTTTTAATTTTTAAATTTTCAAGCTTGAGAACCATCCAAAAGACATCCAAAGGCATTTTTCATAACTTTTGATCAATTTCAAGCTTAAGAATCATCAAATGGGCTCTCAAAATGAAAATTACGTATTTTTTACGTATTTTTAATTTTTCAATTTTCAAGCTTGAGAACCATCCAAAAGACATCCAAAGGCATTTTTCATAACTTTTGTTCAATTTCAAGCTTAAAAACCATCAAATGGGCTCTCAAAATGAAAATTACGTATTTTTTACGTATTTTTTATTTTTCAATTTTCAAGCTTGAGAACCATCCAAAAGACATCCAAAGGCATTTTTCATAACTTTTGATCAATTTCAAGCTTAAAAATCATCAAATGGGCTCTCAAAATGAAAATTACGTATTTTTTACGTATTTTCATATTTACGAAATCTAAAACTTTTTGGATTTGTATCTGGTTCATAACTCTACTAAAATCATTAGAGCCTTAAATCATCATTGTTCTATCAAATTTTATACTGCAAAGAACTTTACAAAAGAATCAGAACGTGACTTGGATCATGAGCAATAAACTTCATAACTCCATGTTCTAACTCACGATCTCTTGATACTCACGGTATCCCAGATCCTCTTAGCGCCAAAGCATTACGTATTCTTACATAACAATCTATAAATTGATCTAACATCTGGTCAGGCAAAATCGCTTAGTTAGAACAAACAGGTGTGTCTGTCTCGCAGTGCATTTGACTTAGCAGGTAATACAAACTGATTAATGGAAAGTTGGTGCAAACACTTTAATGGATTTCATCATCTTTTTCAGTTCATTCACTGCTGCCGAGAAACTGTCTGTGGAAATTCTAGACATTCAAATGCAACTCAATTAATAGGTTATCGACCTGTAATGTTTTGCATTCGCATGTCGTGAATCATTTAAAATTTAGTTTTTTTTTTTTTTACAAAATCGGATGTGATTTGATGAACTTCTTTGTAGACATAGTCTTGGCTTGCTAATTAATCGTGATCAGTCATAAAGTTTTTTTTTATGACCTGATTGATCTACGACGGAATTGTAGTTTATTAGTGCAAAAAAATAAACCGGATCTCATAGCACAGTTTAACATTCATGTCTATGTACTTGATAACTATTGCCTATGATATATCCTTTAATAATAAAAATGTATAAAATATTTCAATTGTTTGCTCATTCGCGTTCGTTACGAGTGTTTAACATCTAATTTTATAACAATTATACACAAGAATTAGTACCTTAACGAACGAATAAATGTTAAAAGTTATTTATTTATTTTTTGAGATGATGATTTTACACATGAATGATTTGTTTGTAGTCTAGGTCATGTGATGGTATGCTTACTTAGTATTATTATTGATTCTTAATTTGATTCGCATTTTTTATGAGTTGATATTTTATTTATAGATTCGTCGTTGTAGATGAAGGGTTTTGGATTTTTTTTGCTTTGTAGGTTAGGATTCGAATGAGCGACGAATCGAAAAATTGCTTAATTGGTGTGATGATCTGGACTTTGGTTAGCATTTAATTGCGTGGTAAGTTTTCAATCATTCTATTTTATTCTTTTCTATTTTTAGATTTGAAGTTCAATGAAGTTAAATCTTTCAATGAAAGGTAAGTTTTAATAATTTTGAAGATTTTTAAAAGTAAAAATAACAAATTTACTTTCAGATCTCACTTTGGAAGTAAGAAAAAGAAAAAAAAAATCACTGTTCATCAAAACTTTGACACTGAAGTGAACCTCCTTTCCCAAATGTCATCGCTCCCGAACAATTACCGAATATCAATTGTTTGAATTCTAATCAAAAGTAAAAAACTAAAGCGAAATTCTTCATCTCAAAACGTCAACGAGATGAAGTACTTGGGCATCATGGTTGATGAAAAACTGCGACTGAACCTTCATGCTGACCTTGTCCGAAAGAAAATTGCCAAAAAAGTCTACTTTATGTCACGAATGAAGAAAATGCTTGACAGAGACACGAAAATCATGCTATTTTTGGCTTTGTCGATCAGCTTCAGTGCGTTAAAATAAACCCTCTGTTTCACGAGCTACGAAGAAGAAGTGATTTTAGATTGCCAAACTACTTGACAGCCGGTGCGCAGAACTCCTTTTTTTACAAGGGCCTGAAAGAGTATAACAAAATGAAATGAGAAGTGACACCTTCGACGAGCGCTAAGCAAAAAAAATTCAAGGAACATGCAACTGAACGAGATAAGCTGATTGGTCAACATCATCTGTAAAAGATGGACCCATCGAAAAAGTAAAAGTAAAGTAAAAGAATCTGGTTTACTGTCTTTAAGCATTCGAAATATCTTGCTATCAAAAAACTCAAAACCTTGAACTTTAAAGTTCAGAAAATTTTCCTTGATGATCAAAGCCAAAATTTGACAACTCAATTAGTCTCAAAAGCATGTTTCGATCAAAGAATAATCGAGAACATGAAAAGAATTCAACAAGCAACGAACCTCATTAACTTCATTGAATTCATAACCTATGTTAATGTAAAATAGGTAATGACATTCAAACCTCTTTCAGTTAATAAAAAAAATCCAACATCTGGTCATTTCCATATCAGGTATCTCAAAGAATGTGACTTCTCAGCTAGCAATAAAACTCAAGAATTCAACCTCAAGATGACTATTAACATTTGCAACTATGTGAGCTTCACCTGTGATTTGCAAAAAAAAAAACTTGCGATAATAGATCAATAGAGCGATTAATTAATTATCATTGTATTTTGATAAAGTAATTAACGTATTAGAAGAAAAAAACTAATAATTAATATTTTTTTTAATCATATTTAAATCAATCAATATTTTAATCATTTTTTGTGCGACGTCGCATTCTATGAAGGATGTCGAATGACGAAAAACCGGTTAATGTGGGCAAATTGTATCTATTTGTTGTAATCGCATTATCATTTTTAATGGCATTTATCAACACTCGCGATAATTGGTGCTGATAAAGTCGTTTTGCGACGCGACATTTCATACCCCGTACATTACACACCCAGGTGTTGTTCTAGCTGGAATGTTCTAACAGAGAGAGAGAAGCAGCTTGAAAATCAAGCAAATAAAAAACTAAAGATAAACGAAACAAAAAAAAAAACTTGAAAAGCGTGATTGTCTGTTGCTAATAAATTAATGAGAGTGTCACTTCAATGAATGCTAATATAAATGTTCTATATTTAATTATTATTCAATTTATTAATTTAGTGCGATCAAGTGCCTTTTAATTCGAGCAAGTACAAAAAGGAAGTTAAGCTCGTGATAAAAATGGACAGATGGAAACAGAAAAACTGGTAATAATAAGACTCGTTTGTGATTTAAATAGCAACAATAATAATAGAGCAATGACTACGTGCCAATCTATGTTTATATTCTTCATACATTTCGGTGCCCTTGATTCATATTTATCCACATTTATTAAACACATACAAGTACCTGCAAAAAATAAGAACTTCAACAATTTTTTTTTGTGAATGCTGCCTAAACGAATACAAAACAAAAAACTGGAAATAGCTGGATATTTTTAGTAGTACGTGATCGCGAAGTAATGACCTCTCAATTCCTGTTCCATTTCCCATCGATCAATAAATAACAACAAAAATCAACTAATTGGTTGAACTCAAAACCACAAAACGGCAGGGAATTCCATAAATAAACTTTGGCATGTGATCGAAATGCGAAAAAGAACGAAAGAAAGATGAAAAAGAACAAGGCTGTGATTCATGTTGATTTAAAAAAAAAAGCTGCAAAAATCTTATTAACAAGTTATCATCTGTTTTTTGTTGATATCTGATATTTGCGTTGAATTATGGATTTGTTGTTGTTTTTAAAATAATTCCATAATGTTTTTCTCAGAATAGGTAGGTCGAGAAAGGAAAAGTTCTACCGGGTTTTTTCGCATATTAATTTTACAAAGTGGATTAATTGTTGTGGTTGAGTGTGACAAATGAACTTTGGAATTTCTTGGTAAGTTTGAAGTTTGTTTTTGTACGTCACTTAATTATGAATCGATTTCAGGTTCTGAGAAAAAGTTTAGAAGGTGTCAACTGATGGAAGTTTTATTGCAATTAATTGCATTACGAATAATTAATTGATTTTGGAAACACCTGATGACAAAACCTTTGAAATATTTCAAATTTTAAATGAATCTGAATTGGATGACTTTTTGGATGGAGGATTTTATAAAGCCTCGAAGATAAGTAATTAAGATGACGAGGAGTTGGGCTAGGAAGGACCACAAGATAATCTGAAGTGCAAAATGAAAGATGACTTTGATGCAATGTTTTCGACCTGTGTGAAGAAGAACACTGAATGAAATCTAAAGGAAAATGATTGAGATCCAAAGGAAAAAGATGTAAGAAGGACTTTATCGAAAAATTAATCAACATCATCTGCAAAAGTTGAATCCATCGAAAAAGTAAATGAAAAGCTAGAAGTTTACTTTTTCGATGGATTCATCTTTGCAGATGATATTGACTAATTACAACGAAAGAAAATCTGAACACTGTGATAAAAAAGACTGCAAAGAAGGTTGGTTTTTTCAATAAGACGCTAAGATGCTAACCTTGAACCAATTATTAATTAATTGAAACCAAGACAAAAATTGTGTAGTTTTAAGACGAAAAATTTTAATAAAGCAAAGAAGAAGAGAAATAAGATCGACAGAGAGACAAAACTGATTCTAAACAACGTCAACAATTAGATTGAGTTATTAAGAGATGATTCTAATGGGCTTTTTCTGATCCGTCGATGTTTGAACTTTGAACCTTTTAACATTTCTTTCAACTTGTATTCGAGAAATTCAATTAAATCAACTTATCCATCAACTCAAGAGTTTTACTGAGGTTCAGGAAGTTTCAATTCATTCTACCCAAAACATTTTTTCATCAGAATTCTACTTTTGAAGGTTCAGAACACGAAGTTTCTGAAAACAACTTATCGAAACTTCGTGACTCTTTAAACATTGAATTTTCCTCATAACCTTAGCTTTGCTGCTCCAATTGAAACTTTTTACAATGTTGCAAATCGTGTTAGCGGAAACTTCCATTGATCGCGTGTCAAATCTTCTAATCAACTTCACGCCGAAATCGCTGAATCATTTCTTAACAGGTCAATTCAGGTCATTTATGCGGATCTAAAAATTCTTCTGCGTCTCAATTCAATTCTAATTACTTCCCAGTTCTTCTACGATCCCTTTTTATGTTCTGTTCCTCAATCAAGTTTTCGTTTGAGAAACGTGTTCAAAACCAAACACGAGCAAGTAGAAAAAAAAGCTTCTCTAATAGCGTCTCTTTGTTTTGGTATTTTTTTTTGTCGTCGTAGCATGTCTGTCTCTCAGCAGCAAGTCATCGTGCTTCCGCCTGGTAAAGTTTAGAATCGATTTTTTTGTTTACAACAGAATACTTCCTTATATCATGTCAGATTATGTTATAAATATATCTCGATTTTATTAGTCAATTTGCAAGTACATTTTTTGCTATGTTCGCCCGGATCAAGCACTTCGGAAGTGACAAACGAACGAGAAAAAAAAATGTGCGAGCAAAAAACAGGCAAACGCGTGATTCAAGGTAAAACTTAAGGAGTTGTTTGTAAAGGAACATTCATTTTATGTTTTCTTCTCGTCTTCTACTTCTTCGGTTGTTCCGTTGCTTCAACATTCTTTTTTTTTTAATGCTTTCTGGAAAAACCAGCATTTGGTTTACATTTTTACTTAGCTAGAAAAAAATTGCTTTTACGTCAATCGGGCGGCAACATAATATCTAGTTTCAACTAGTTTGATGCAGTTTACTTCTATCATGATGCGTTTGATCGGTGCATCACTCAAACTATTCAAAAAAACGACAAAAAACGGGTTTTGTGACGTTTTTTTTGATCATCTTCTTTCGCTTCGTACATCAACGTCACGGATTTTCCAAAACAAACCTTGTGCTTTGGTGAATTACACTTTACGCGCGCGCGCGCATGTGAAAGCAACAAACAAACACCGGCAAGAAAGATCAAAATAAAAATATTATAGTAAAAAACCGGTTTTCAAAACCGTATTTTTGTTGTTGAATGACACGCGAAACGACTACGTCACGCGAAATTTTGTAAGTTTTTTTGTGAAGCACCTTCTTTTGTGTGTCAGACCGATCAATCAGCAGTCGTAACGTAACAAAAATGTAATTTTTCATAAAAAAACAAACAAAATATGCAAAACACTTTTCTCCTCTTCTCAAAGCGACTCTTAGAAGTGACTACGTGAGAAAATGCAAGCAGCTGTAACTTGAACTTGATTTTGTGTTAAACAATAATTGATTTTCACATTCAATTAATTTACCTTCAACAAAGACTTAGAATGTTTTTCCTGTGAATTGAATGTTCAATGCGAGACTTTTTCCTCAAAGTTAATCGCATTCTCAATAGCAATAATTCTTAAAAAGTTTTTTTTTTCAAATAATATGTTGTTGCTGTAAATAAATAATTAAGTGCAAATTTTAAGTAAAGGCGAGTAATTAAAAAGCGAAAAAAAAAATACAATCGTTAATGACTAGTTATTTTACATAATTAAAACTAGACTTCAAGTAACAACTGGGTAACAAGTTGTTTGTATTTATAAAAATAAAATATGAAAAAAATATGAAATGAAATATATCTCGACGAATTCCAATAAATATGTGATGATTGGAAAAAAGTCGAGCGAAAAAAGTTGTGAACAATGAATATGTGAGTTGAGTTGGGAAATTTCATGTTTGAGTGCATGAGAAAATTTTTAGCGTGAAATTACTTTTTTTTTAAAAAAAAAATTAAATAAAAAAAAATTAATTAAAAAAATAAAAAAAAAAAATAATTAAAAATAAAAAAAAATTAAAGAAAAATAATAAATTTATTTTTTTTTGTTTATAACTAAAAATTAAATTAAATTTAAAAAAATTAAATTAAATAATTTAAAAAAACTCATTAATAAAAATATTTCTTAAAATAAATAAAATAAATTAAAAATTTTTATTTATGTACAATTTTTCTTCAAAAATTATCAAATTTCTTAAGTTAGAAAAATTAAAAATTTTCAAAGGAAATTATTGTCATATTTTATATTTCATAAATAAAAATTAAAATATTTAATAATTCTAATTAAAATATTTGTAAAAATAAAATTTTTTAATAAAAAATTAGAAAAAGTCGTATTTTCCCGCCAAAATTGTTGTAAAAAAAATGTTTGTTAATTTTTTTTAAATTCAAAAATTAATTTAATTAAAATTACAGTTTTTGACCAAATTTTTGTACATAAATTTTAATATTTAAAATTTTTCTTCAGTTTATGGACTTTCAATTTCAAAAAAATAAAATTTTTGATTTCTTTAAATTTTTTAAAAAAATATTTTGAAAAAATTTAGAATTAAATTTTTGACTTTTTCAATAATTTTAGATAATTTTTAACAAATAAACTTAATAAATGTAAAATCTATCAATTTTTTCATTGGAAATATGAAAAAATATCGTATTTCAATATTATAACTCGTTTCAACAATTTTCATGTTCTTCGACAAAAACCGCATGTAAATGGTTAAAATGCATAAACGAATCGTTTTCCGTATCATTTATTTCCTTTCAGCTCATTTAGCTCAAAAAATCAACTTCAAAAGTGATTTTTTTTCAAATTTTCAGCATGAAACGTCCCCAAAACTCATTGGAAACTTCTTGTTACTCATTAATGATGCAGTATCACACACATGTCATTAAAATATTTTCTACTTGTGACAGACATTGATGGCGAAAGTTGTGTCAAATCTAGCATTTTCCATCGATCAAAGCTTCTCGGGTCTTTTTTTTCGCTACAAATCCGCAAGTAAATCGCATTTTCTAATAATTTTGCATTTTTTTCCAATAAATCCTTAAGAAATTCTCGGAAATCTCCGATAAATAACTCGTTACTTTGTTGATAAATCACTTCATTGTCTCTCGAATTAGCAAAAAAACTCGCGAGATAAGATCGAGGCAGGCGAGCGTCTAATTGCACATTCGTAATGAACACCCTTTAACTGTAGTAGAAGTGTTAAAGTAGTAAGCTGCATGTAACTAAATATACGACTAGAAGTCTTGATCATGTTATTACCGCACGATTACACCTGTTTAAAAGGCTGATTTTTTCAATAGAATATTGAACACCTGTTTCGTGTACGTTGGGAACTGCACGCTATACTTTGAGTTTTGTTGGAAAAAAAGGAATCTCCTTGACAGTAATAAATAATTCAATATTTTTTTGACGTTTTTATGCAATCGAAATAGAATAATAGAAGCTTCGGATTCTGAGATGAGCGCGATTATTACGTGAGTCGTGTGGAAGCGAACTTATGTAATATTCAGTAGTTTTTCAAAGGTAATGATCGCCTTTTACTTTGCTTGCTTGACTATGATTAACTGCAGTTGAGGCGATGCCAAAGTCAGATAAGGGAGGCGAGATCATTAAAAGTAGACCGGAAGTTATTATCCTGTCTGAGGGTGATTTTTCTTGCGATTTCTATGAGGGTTTGAAGGATTTGAAGCTTATTTTATAACTTAACTTAAGTTATGGGATTTTAAATTTTCCTTTAAAAAGTTTAAATTAAGTCATTAAGTTATGAACTTAAGTTTTTGAAAAGTAAATTAAAGCTCTTGTAAATAAATTATGAATATTTAAGAGCATTTTGAGTTTTTGAAAGCATCAAATTATTCAAAAAATGAAAAATTTTTGTCAATGAAATTTCAATTTTTGAATAATTTGATGCTTTGAAAAAATTTAATTTGCTCTTAAGTTGCCTGTATCGATCAAAATAGAGCTTAAGTTTACTTTTCAATTCGTTAAGTTCTTCATTTAATGACTTAATTAACAAATTTCAGAACAAAATTTGCAATTTAAAGACTTAATACAACTTAAGAAAACTTAAGGAACCAAACGTTTAATTTTTTGTATGAACTTAAGGATGTTTAAGTCAAATAAGTTTTTTTTCATGAATTGTCAGAAGTTGAATTGAAATTTTTAACAAATTTTGTTCAATTTATGATAATTCATGAAAAAATAAATTGACTTATGACATCTTAAGTTCATACAAAAAAAAAAATGAAGATTTAATTCCTTAAGTTTTCAAAAGTTATCTTAAGTCTTAAACTTTCAGAAGTTAACTTTAAGTCTTTAATTTTTAATTAAAAACAAAATTATTTAAATTAAATCGAAAAAAAAATCTGCTCTTGAAAAGCTGAATTAATTTCTTGTTTTTTAAGTGAAAAAATGTCTAATTTTTCTTAAGTTTAAGTTCTTAAGAATTCTTAAGTTAAGTAACTTAATAGATTTTCAAATATCATTACTAAAATTTGATGAAAAATTAAAAAAATCATGCTTTTTAGTTCAAATTCTTTCAAATTTTGGTTCAAATTTTCTATGAAAAGTTCTTGACTTAAGATCCTTACGTTCATATACAAAGCTTAAGTTGTAAAACCTAATTTTTTAATTCTGAAATTCTTCCAATTTTTAAAAATAAATAAAAATGAGAGAATTAGAAATTAGTTTAAGCCCTTGAGAGGTTAAAATTATCAGTTAAGTTGTTAAAATTCATCCAAAAATTTCTTAAGTTAACAACTTAAGCTTTAAAATTACCCTTAAGTCAAACAATTCATTACAAATTCATTCCAAATACTCAAAAGTGAATTCTTGAACAAAAAACTTGAATCAGCTGTCAGAATTTTGTCTGTCAAAGCACTTTTGTTCTCTGGAATTAACCGGTTAAAATGCATTAATCATCAAAAACCTCCTTTAAAACCTTTGAAACCAAAACAATTTTTTATCATCTCCCGTTTTTTCTTTAAATTCATCCCGAAGCTCATGGTTTAAACTGGATTCACCCAGAAACCAAAAAAATTCTTAGAACAAAAAAAAAAAATTATTTGTTTACGATTGCGATCATTTTTTTTTTGCAAACATCTATTGCAACAACTCAACTTCTAAAGGTCTTTTTACGTTTCTTGCCTTGTATTTAACAAATAATTACATGTTTTTCGAATGTTCAACAACTGAGGTAGATTAACAACATCTACCAGCAAGTAAAAACGAAAAAAAAATACAGATCACACGACCGAGTTATTAATTCTCTGATCTAGAACTTCGTTCACTTTGCATGCCTTGCAATTTTTTTCCGTAAACTGTCACCGCAAATAAATGTTCTTGACCTCCTCATTTCAAAAATCCCTTTTTCTCGGTTTTTTCTCGTTCTTCAATTCAGAAATTCTCAAAAAATAAAAAAAAAAAATTAACACGTTGAGAATATGTCACCAGCAGCACGGGGAAACCCTGGCTTAAAAAAAATTTTTGTGTTTTTTTTTCTCCAAACCAATCAAATATCAAAACATCGATGACGCACGCGTATATTCTGGGTAGCGTGTCGATACAACAAGTGAAGACAAGCAACAGTTGAACTTGCTTTGCGTGAATACCGAATGATAGCGACGTACGGTGCGTCGTATAGCGGGCACGAAGCAAAAAAGTAATAAAAAGGAGTAAGTAGCGTGCCGTACAGCGCGTGGATACCAAAGAAGGCTGAGCATTGTGGTCCGACGGCAGCTATTTAAACACGGCGCTATTTGAAACGTTTATGCATTAGTTTGCTTGCATTTGCAAAGTTCACAGGTAGTGCTCGTGTAATTATCGCTTTTTTTGTTTCACAAAAATCAGAAAAAATTAAAAGAATTAAAGAAAATTGTTCAAACGCAATACAAAGAGAGAAATAACGAAGAAAAAAATCAGAGAAAAAGCATTAGACACCCACTACCCTCAGAAGTTGTTAAAAGAAGTGAACACTCTTATAAGAGGAAAATTGAAAAAAATAATCAAAAAGTGCTAAAATTGTGCAGTTACGATTGTGATCGTCAAAAAAAAATCCAAAAATTAACTTAAAAAATACACATAAAATTTAAATAATAAAGAAAAATCCAAAAATGTCTGTCGCTGCAGGTAAAATTCTAAAAAAATAATAAATTCCGTTAATCGCACGTGTTAATAATCTCTCTTAAAAAAAATCTCCTTGCAGCACAAAAGAACCGCGAAATGTTCGCCATCAAAAAATCATACAGCATCGAGGTAAGAAATATTTTCAAGAATTTTTATTTTTTTCCATTCGAGCCTTTTACAAAAAAATCCTTGATAAATTCTAGATGCATTTCAATGCTAAAAAAAAAAGAATTAAAAAAAGAACACGATAATCAAGGTTAATGCTATTTAAAACTTTTAATTGAGCATTTTAATTGCTTCAAAGTAAAATAAAAAAAAATAAAATAATTTTTCATTGTCCAACAGTTTGTTTGCCTTTTAGTATTGACCACAAATGTAATAAATAAAATAATTAATAATCTCAAAGCTTTCAATGATTTTTAACACAGTGACTTTTATTGTGCTGTTTAGTGATCATTGACATGGAACTTGTTAAGCTTTTGTGAACGTGACGATAATTAATCTTTTTTTTCGGTTTTCGGAAGGAATTTAATTAAAAATCGTTTATCGCGTTTTAACCAAGTAGCCAAGTTCAAGTGCTTAACGGTTTAGTCGATTGGAAAGATTTTTTTTTGTGGGATTATCGTAAAAATTTTTTAAGAAATTTTAATTTTTAAGAGATTTTTGTATTTTTCTCCGAGTTTATGGGTTTTTATAAGAAAAAATAATTTTTCTATATTTTTTTTTTTGTCAAAATCATTTATTTAATTATTAAAAAAAAATTAAACAATTAAAAAAAATAATAAAAAAAACTAAAATTTTAAAGAAAATTTTTAAATCTAAAAATTTTGTATTTATAAATATTAAAAAATTAATGAAAAAAAAATTTTTTAAATATTTTTTAAAAAAATTAAATAAAAACTCATGAAAATATGAATAAAAATTATAAAATTATAAAAAATAAAAAAAATATATAAAATAAAAAAAATTTAAATTACAAAAAATATTTTAAAAAATTTTAAAATTCAAAAAAATTATTCGAGAAACTAAATTTTAATATTTTTTAAAATTTAAATGTAAAAAATTTTAATAAATAAAAAAATTAATAAAATTATAAAAAAAATATTGCTTTAAAAATTTTAATAAATTTTTTTGATTTAAAAATTTTAATAAACTTTTTTGATTAAAAAATTTAAAATAACTTCAAGAATTTTTTAAATAAAATTTATAAAAATTTTCCTTTAATTTTTAAAAATAATTTTTTTAATTATTTTTATTTTTAAAAAAATATATTTTAAAATTAAATTTCAGAATTTTATTAAGAATTATTCCAGAATTTATTTTTATTAATTTTACGAAATTTTTCAAAAATTAAAATTTTTTTCTTTATTTATATAAAAAAAAATCAAATTAATTAAATTCAATAAATTTTTCTCAAAAATGTGACAAAAATCGAAAGTTTGTTATTAAATAATCATTCAGGGCCAAAAGTTCGACAAACTTACATTTATTTTTTTACATCGAATTTACATCTCTTGATTACCAACTATTAATTTTATTGACATTTTAACCGAATATCAGTCAAGGTTCCTTTCTCCAAAGCATTTAAATCCAAGAAATGATTAATTTCGAGTTAATCCTATTACAAAATTTTCTATTAATTTTTTTTTTAAATTTAAAAAAAATATATTTTTGATTAAATTTAGAACATTTTTAATCAAATTTCGTAAAAAATGAATTTTTTCATAAAATTTCCTTCAAAAAAAAAAATTATTAAATAAATTTGAAAAAAAAAATTGTCTAACCAGAAAAATATTCTAAGTCAACATTCCAATAAAATGTTGTTTAATAACAACAACAGGTAGTCAGACATAATATTACGTGTTCTTGACAGTCACTCATGTATCGTCAATTATTTCTCGCTAAACACCTGTAACGATATCGCACTTTCACTTTTGTCCCCTAAAGGTTCTTTTTGCAATATTTCACGAGAAAATGTTGAAAAATCGCAAATCAGGCTCGAAAAACCTCATTTTTGAATGGAATTTTAATCTTTTGTTCTTTTTATTTGCAGAACGGATACCCATCACGCCGCCGCTCTCTCGTCGATGATGCTCGTTTCGAATCGAGTGTTGTCAAGCAAACAAAGCAAAATATCCTTGACGAAGCTCGCGTTAAAGCGAACGGTGAGTCTGCCTGTTTTTGACATTATTTTTGGCATGTGTGTCGCGGTGAACAATCCGACATTTGTCCCCTTTTCAATTTTTATTTTTTTTTTGTGATTAATTTGTTTTGTTTTTAATTTAAATTTTTTTTCTATTATTTTTTTTATGTTTTGTTCCGAAATTCAGATGGAGATGAATTCGAAAATTCATCAGGTAATAATTTTTATTGTTTTTTTTATTTCTTCATTTATTTATGATTTATTATTTTATTTTTTGGATTAGATAATGAATTTGACAATGTTACTACTGTAGACAGTGAAAACATGACAGAAATAAATTATGAAGGTAGGTCAAGTAATTTTATTTAAAAAAAAAATTTCCCGTCGTTCTAAAAATAGAAAAGAAAATATTTTAACAAAAACTCTCACGGAATTCATAAAGAAAAATCTCTATTGAGTGTGAAATTTACGATGAATGAACAAAAAAAAAATCCTAAGTAGTCACATTCGAAGCGGATTTCACCCTTTTTGTGATGGAACTATATGTGAGACACTAACATCATATTTCCATTAATGCCGTAATTCACAATAATTCATGAGTGGGTGATGATGATGATGATCATTTAATGTCACACAAAAGAAATTTTACCTTTTTTTCTTAAGCTTATTACTTGATGTAATAAGAAAAAAAATAGAGACAATAAAAAAAATTCATGACGCAACGGGAATATTACGCGAATTAAATCTGATTTGTCGTCAAGAGCAACAAAATTCAATTTTTTTTCGTTTTTCCTTAGATCCTGGCTTGACAGAGGACGAAATCGTGCTTGCCAATGCGGCATCCGAATCAAAGGAAGCCGAAAATACCATTCAACGTGCTGCTCTCGTCATCCGTATTCGTGAGATGATCAACTTGGGACGTGTCTTGAAGGCAATTGAAACGTTCCACGGCACTGTAATCCATTTGGAATCGCGTCCCTCCAAAACTGAGGGCGTTCAATTTGACGTTTTGGTGAAAATCGATATGACACGTGGCAATTTGCTGCAATTGATTCGATCTTTGCGTCAAACTTCGTCGCTCGGAAGCATTTCGCTCCTTGCCGAAAATAATGTGAGCGTAAAAGCTCCGTGGTTCCCGAAACATGCCTCGGAATTGGACAATTGCAACCATTTGATGACCAAATACGAGCCCGATTTGGACATGAACCATCCTGGATTCGCCGATCAAGTTTATCGTGCACGCAGAAAGCAAATTGCTGAAATCGCATTTGCTTACAAATAGTAAGTTTTGCAGTTTTTTAGGTTAAATTCTACTCGGGCAGTGAGATTTTTCGTCTCTCATACACAAAAACTCGTATAACTGCTATAGAGCTTCATACAGAAATTTCAGTACGAAGTTCTATAGAAGATATACGAGTTCATTACCGCATTTCATAGAAAAAATGCGGTAATATTCAATTTTTGACGAAAAATCTCACTGTCGAAGTAAAATTTAAACAGATATTAACGATTTTTTTCTCAACAGTGGCGATCCAATTCCCCATATCGAATACACCGAATCGGAAAACAAAACATGGGAGGCAGTCTTCAAGATGGTCAAAGATTTGATGGTGAAACATGCATGCGCCGAATACGTTCAAGTCTTCCGCAAACTCGAAGCTGAAGAGATTTTCGTTCCTCATCGCGTGCCACAGCTGCAAGAAATGAGCGATTTCTTGCGCAAAAATACCGGATTCACCCTCAGACCTGCCGCCGGCTTGTTGACAGCTCGTGACTTCTTGGCATCTCTCGCGTTCCGTGTTTTCCAAAGCACACAATACGTGCGACACATCAAGACCCCATTCCACACACCTGAACCGTAAGTACTTTCAAGTCATATTTTTGCTACCGCAGAACGAAAAAAAAAATGCGAAACGAACAAGGAAACTATATTAAATTAAAACGGAACGACTTTGATGTTGCAAAAATGCCTCTCGCTTTTTGTCTCTCTGTCTCGTTCTCCATTCTTTTCCATTTTCATTTCCTTTCAAGTAATTATTTAAATGTTCGCAGCAATGAAATAATAATTTGTGCGGTAAAGTTTCATTTTTGCTTCACTTTTGCTGTCACTTCTTGTGTTTCTGTGTGAAAGCAAAGATACAGGAAGGATACAATTTTACACTTGATTCAATGCAAAAAGGCAAAAATTGTGCTTTTATGTCATGTGAAGGAAAGTGAACTACATAAAGTAATTTACGCGTTATTTCCACGTTGACGCGCTCTTGGCATAGATAAAGTGCTTTCTTAAAGCTGAGACAATAGTTGAAAATGTTTCCGATAAATTTGTTCGATTTCGAAATAAAATTTTTCGACTTCGAAATAAAATTTTCCTATTTCGAAATTAAATCAAAATTTTCGAAATTAATTTTTAATTCTTAAAATAATACATTTTAATCTCGAAATTAAATTTTAAACTCTCGAAATAATATTTTTCTTCTCAAAATTATTTTTTAACCCGAAATAAAATTTTTAATTATTTAAATGAAATTTTTCGACTTCGAAATTGAATTTTTCGAAATTAATTCTTTAATTTATTTGAAATTTTCTCCCTTAAAATATATATTTTTAATTCTTGAAATTTAATTATTAAATGAAATTTGAATTTTTTTCGAATTAAATTAAAATTTTTTCGAAATTAATTTTTAATTTTCGAAATAAATTTTTAATTCTCGAAATAGAATTTTTAATTATTTAAATTTTTCGACTTCGAAATTAAATTTTTCGATTTCGAAATTAAATTTTTCGATTTCGAAATTAAATCACAAATTTTCGAAATTAATTTTTAATTCTTTAAATAATTTTTTTAATCTCGAAATAATATTTTTCTTCGCAAAATTAATTTTTAATTCGAAATAAATAAAGTTTTTAATTATTTAAATGAAATTTTCGACTTCGAAATTAAATTTTTCGAAATAAATCACAAATTTTCGAAATTAATTTTTAATTCTCGAAATAAAGTATTTTGATGTCGAAATAAAATTTTTCGATCTCGAAAAAATTTTCCCGCCAAAATTAAAAAATCTGAAATATTTTCTACAATTTTACCAACCTTAAGAGCAATCTTTTATCGTTATCGATTTTTATCTCTTCTTATTTTTTCCCATTCACAAAAAAAGTTGCTGCCCTTACCATTTTTTTGCTCAATTTCCCATTTTAAGGACAAATAATAATTTAATTACCTTCCTTGTCGATCGTTAAAAATCAAATTAAAACTATATTGATTACTTTTTGTCATCGCACATAATTAAATTTAACATTTTTCCTCTTTTCGTTTACAGTGACTGCATCCACGAATTGTTGGGACACATGCCTTTGTTAGCTGACCCGAGTTTCGCGCAATTCTCGCAAGAAATTGGCTTGGCCTCATTGGGTGCTTCCGACGAAGAAATTGAAAAACTATCGACGGTAAGTCTCGATTTAACTCGAAATTTATTGCAAAAAATCGTGCTTTTGTGCATTAAAATTGCTGCCTTGACAAACGAGCAAAACAATTATGTCAGTTGTACATGGTCGAAATGCAGTTCACATACGAGCATGATTTTAGTTCAAGTGCGATTCACACTCCTACGAGACAACATCGACGACGACGACGTTCAGTAATTAATAAAACAATTAAAAGCATTTTTGAGACACATCACCTGTATGTGCAGCAAGTTAATGTTTCAATTTTGCTTTTTAATGAACTTCATATCATTGAACTTGATTCGCTGAGTGAATTTATGACGCGGCGCATACACGTTTATTGAAAGGTGTTCAAAATCGTGCACGAACTAGATAGACGATAAACCTTGAAACGGATTTTTTTTTAAATAAATAAATTTTTGCAACAATTGAAGAAACCAGTTCTAGATCAAAACAGCAGAAAAAAATAATAAAATTTATTTCCGATTCATTTTATTTAATGAGAGATCACAAATTGATCGGAGATTGTGGTTACACCGCGCGTGTCATTGTGCTCGATTGTCAGGAAACGCGAAATTTTTGCACTGTCAAGGCGAATTTTTTTTTTTATTTGTTTACATGTTTAATGGTTTCTTTCCTTATTCCTCCTTAGGTCTACTGGTTCACCGTTGAATTCGGTTTGTGCAAGGAAAATGGCGAAGTGAAGGCCTACGGTGCTGGTTTGTTGTCCGCCTATGGCGAACTTTTGCACGCCATCAGCGAGAAACCCGAACATCGTCCATTTGAGCCCGCAAAAACCGCCGTGCAGCCATACCAGGATCAAGAATACCAACCCATTTACTACGTGGCAGAGAGCTTCGAAGATGCCAAGGAGAAATTCAGACGCTGGGTCTCGACAATGTCCCGACCCTTCGAAGTGCGCTTCAATCCGCACACAGAACGCGTCGAAGTGCTCGATTCCGTCGAAAAACTCGAGACACTCATCTCACAGCTCAACACCGAGATGCTCCATCTCACGAATGCAATCGAAAAATTGAAGAAACCCTTTTGCTAAATTGTGAAAAAAAATTTTTCCCGGATGAATTACTTACTGTCTTGTTACATATACGTTTTTGAGAAAATGTATTTTTATCATTATTTTATTTTTATTATTTATATTATGTGTACCAAATAAGTTATTAGTTATTATTTTAAAGAAAAATTTCTCGCTATTAGTTGCTTTTTTGCACGGCGCCGCAGAAAACTACACTATATAGACGCTAGATCACATCTCAAGTATTTTTTATATGTATTATTGTATAATATTATATTATTATATATAATGTCGATGAATGTTTGTGTATAACCAAAAAATTATAAGAAAAATACAAAAAAATATGAAAACACATGTAAACTAAAGAATTAAGATATAAATAAAGTAACTGCACTTCATGTCAAAATAATAATAATAGAAAAAAATTGTTTTTTTTATTTTAAATTTTTCCTCATTAAAATTTCTCAAATTTCCAAAATAAATTTTTCAAATTTTTTAAATTAATTAAATTCATTTCTAAAAAATTAAAATTTTCTAAATTTTTCCTCACTATTGCCCAACAAAAATATATTTTTTTTTTAATGATGAAAAAAAAGAATATTATTAACATCGATTATTGAACATCTTAAGATTAAAAAAAAATATTTATTTTGTCAAAATTTTATTAAAAATTATTGAAAATTTAAACAAAATGAAAATTAACATATATTTTTTTTTTTCAAATTTTAATTTGAAATTTAAACAAATTGTACAAAATTTATCTAAATTTAACTGAAGCTTTAATTTTGACTTTTTATTTCAATTGAATATTAATGAACTTGAGCTTAACATGAAATATTTTATCTCTATTAGGAATGGTTAAACTTAATGAAAAAAATTTTCTTATTTGAATTTATTTATCAAAATCTTATGTGTTGGGTTTATTTTAACTATTTTCAATTGAAAAAAGCTCTAAACAATTAAAAAAATAAAAATAAAGTAAAACAATCCGAAAAAATGTAAAATTTTAAAAAATTCAAAGAAATTCATCATTTTTAAATTTTTTAATAAATTTCCTTCTTTTTGAAAATTTTTAGTTTAAATATTGAATATTCAGCTAAATGATCAAATATTTCTGCAAAACCATCGTTTTTTACAAAATTTCTTTTAAATATGTATCGATTTGAGGATATTGATATGCCCTATTAGAGATACATTTTCTCTTTTTGGTACACTTATATGAATTTTGGATGCCCTATGATAGAATGTTCATTGAATTTTAACTTATTATTTTTTCTGCCTACTTTGAGTAGAACTTTTTATATCAATTCTTATCACAAATCATTTTACTTATCGAGAAAAAGGTTTTTTTTCTTTTCTTATTCGACTTTGAAAAAATTTTCTCTATTTTGAGTTTTTGATTTTTTTTTAAGATTTTGAAGCTATTAAGATGGGTGTGTTGAAAATTGTTTTCTCGTTTAAGGAATCTGCTATATTTTAAAACTTTCGTGAAATTTTAAGCTTTTCTAGTCTAAATTAAGTTCTAATTCTGAAAACGTGAACATAGGAGTTTCGCTCAATTTTTATATATCGTTCGGATTTCTACCAAATGCTCAAATAATATCTCCATTTGATATAGAAACATAGATTTCATATCGTACTTCAGCCTCTGTGAACTTTTGACTAATTTAAGTTTTGTCAAACGACATAGGTTCATGTATATTTTCCTTTCATTGATCCTTCAATTGCTCATTTTATTCAATTTTTGAAAAACTACTGATTGATTTCGGAATGAATTGTTTAATTTTAAGTTCTTACTTGTTTTTACATTCTCTAATATTTAAAAGTAAAGTGAATACTTCTTTGAGCATTTTGTTGAAAAAATTCGTCTAATACCTAAGAAATCAAAAATTAATTAAAAATTTTAAAATTTAGTGAAAAAAATAAAAAAATTAAGTATAACTTACCTTATTTTATATTTAATAATGAAAAATAAAATTCACTTTTAATACTAAAAGTGAAAATATATAACTTGAAAAAAATTCTTATAAGATTTTATTCAAGCAAAAACGATTAAAAAATTCAAATACCTCAACTTAACAAAAATTCCGCAACACATCGAACGAACCTTATGTTATCCCAACCAACAATTCGATCAATTTTACTCTCCTACTACACATTCAACGAGCATTTACAGTAATCGTCATCTCTCTTTTACGCGCATTCTTTCTCGTTCCTTAAAGTTCAATGACCTCTTAATATTTCACTTTCATTATTTGCTATTTTACTCAAATTTCAACTTGACAAATTTTTAAAAATTTTTTCCTCTTTTAACTAAAGATTTTTCACTAATTTCCTGTTTCAAGGACAGACAGACCTTGAATTCCCCAAAAACCTTTTTGCTCCTCCAATAAAATGTCACCAAAACAAAAATATTGTCAGTCAAATTTCGGTAGCCATATGTCACGAAACTCCCGAAATTTGTATTTTTCTCCATAGAATTTAAGGCTCCCATGGAAGTTTTTCGCCAGTTAGTCACGTTACATTCAATCGACGATACAAAAATTTATATTTTATTTTTATTCAAAAAATCGGACAATAGAATGGCGATTAAATAGTAAAAATGTCGTGATTTTGTGCAATCTGCGTGCAACAATTAAGTCGTTGGTATTGCGGACAAGTGTGGAAGACACAGGCAACGTTACTCAGATTTTATCGATTTAGTAATAAAAATTCGTGTGAAACTGTACGATAAAAACGCAGCAAAAGTACGAGACACCACATAAAATTTCTCGTGTGCGTGCTTAATTTAACAAATAATCAAAAAGGAGTCAATAAAAAATTGAATTACAAAAAGTGCACGACAGAGCAAGATTAAAAATTTATCTAAAAAAAAAAGTGAAACAAAACGCCTTAACTCAAAATTTATTGAGTAAGTACCAAAAATGTATATATTTCTAATGTGTGATGTGTTTTTGTACATATATGCGACACGACATACAGCCATACCCGAGAACGATTCTGTAGATTGTTGTCTGCGTTTATTTATCAGTCCTCTAAGCAAAATTCGTCGTCACCCGAGAAGACACAACGAAATCTGTTCCATTTTTTTTATCGCAATTTTTTTTTTTTATGACATGTCTTTAATTACACATGTTACTGTCTCTCTGTCCCATACACACACGAAAAAAAAGCAGCACAGACACTGAAAACCGGTCTTTTCGACCGCAGCAAGAAGAAAGGTGAATGTCAAAAGCGGGGATCTGGGAACGTGCAGCTGACTGACATTCAAGGCCTTTCGTGCCTTTGCGACGAGGGAGTTTTATTGATTTTCATCTAAGCTAATTTCTATTTGTTTTTCCGAGTAAATGCCGCTGCTGCTGCTCTTTCGCTGCTGTTTTGCGTCACAAGAAATATAAATAAAAATCTTTTGCGTGTCATGCGGTACGGCGACATACAAGTATGGCACACACACATACACGCAGAAGAAGAACAACATTGTCAGTCAGGCATTCACTCATTCAGCAGTCATATCAGCCATTCATTTTATCATCTTTTTATTAGAGTTATTATTTTTCTTTTTTTTTTTTTAAGAGCATTTCATTCAAAAATTTGGGAGATTTTTTTTGGTTATGTGTCTTTTTGAATGTCGCTTATTTTTTATTTATTTCGCGGAAAATTAGGAAAATAAAGAAAATTTCGGAAAATTTATTTATTTTGAAAATATAGTTTTAAAAATAATTAAACAATTAATTATATTTTAAGCTTTAAAAAATTTATTTTTGTTCGCAAAAAATGCATTTTTTTAATTTTTACGTTGACTTAGAAGAGATCTTCATTTTGGCGCCATTTTGAAAAATTAGAAGCTATAAAAATAATTATGTTTAATTCTGTAAAAAATAAAAGAAAAATTTTTAGTATTTATCTTTCATGAATTATTAAAAATTTATAAAATAATAAAAAACAAAATTTTATAAAGTCTTTGACATATTTAGTATTGATCACAAATTTGGCGCGATTTTTAAAATAAATGAAAAATCAATTTATTTCTTTTATTTCTTATTTCTTAATTTGACAAATTTAAAAATTTTTAAATAAATTTGGATTTATTTTAATATTTTTCGATCTTTAATTTTGGCGCCATTTTCAAAATGAATAAAAAATCAATAGATACCTAATGAAATTTTTTTTTGATTTCTTAACTCTTGCAAAGTTTTTAATTAATTTTAAATAATATTAAAAAGTAGCAGTTTCAAAATCTGAATTTTGATGCATTTTTCATTGTTCGAAAGATCTTCAATTTCGCGCCCTTTTGAAACGTCGAAGCTAATGAATTAAAAATATTTAATTTTTTGAAAATATAAGAAAATTTTTAATTTTAGTATCTTGTAAGACTTATTAAAAATAAAAAATAAATTCAAAAATCAAATTTTAGATAGTTTGACGTTTCTTTGAAATATTTAGTAATGATCACAAATTTGGCGCCTTTTTTTAAAATGAATTTAAAAATCAGTATATTTTTTATGTTACTTATCTTGCTGAGGATTGCAAAATTTTAAATTGTTTATAAAAATAATTAAAATTTAGTTAAAAGAAAAAAAACTGACTTTTGATGCTTTTTAACATTTTTCGAAAGATCTTCAATTTGGCGCCATTTTTAAAGATCATCAAAAGATCAATTTTTTTGTTACAATTTTTTTTTAAATTTTTTCTGTTGGTAAAAATTTAAAATATCAGATATGAAAATAAAATTCACAAAATTTTCCAAAAAGAAAAGCGACTAAGAAGAAATAACTCCCCCGAAAAAAATGTTTCGCTTCACTTTTTGTTACTTAGTCGCCCATTTATCTACGAATCCTTCTCGAAAGAAATAAATATTTATAATAATAACTCCTTGATTGTGGAAGCTAACAAGTTAACAAGAGCCACAGGAGCGCCATGTGCCACAATTTTTATTCTAATTTTGTTTCTTTTCATGCGTAGAGTTATCCGCATATGCAGGACAACAACAACATCGTACGATGCGAAGAGAAATGTTGTTCTAGTTTTTTTTTTGTGTCTTTTTTTCCATACTCGGCAACGAATTGAGAGCGAATGAACGAATGAGGGAGGCTGGATACGATTCGTACACAAATACGACACGACACATATGGCATTTTATCGCAGTACGGAGATAATTTTCTCTGTTGGACTTTTGCGAATTTGTATTCTGTCTGACAAATCTCCTCGATTTTTTTCTGCAAAGTTTCCATGTTCATAATTTTTTTTCTTTTTTTTCTCTTTTTTTTAGGAACATCAATATGAAAAACACAGATAACACGACGTTATCATACAGTAGCGACGATCAGCTATATGGTAACAGCAAAACGTAAGTACACGTTGTTGTTGGAATTTATTGACATGTGTTTAAAATTTGAAAATATTGACATTATGTCGTGTACATGGCCTTGTATTGCTGCTGCTGTTGTTTTTCCTCCGCGCTGTGAATGATGAAAAATTCACTCGGAGGATACTTTTTTCCCGTTATTTCATTAAAAGCGTTCGAATTTAATAAAGCATGAACAAGCGTGGAATCGTTTTCTGGAAAAGCGGATCGATATCTCCGGTTAGAGAATACCCAGAAGTAACATTATAGCTGGAGAAAGATTTTTCTTCTTCTTCTTTTTCGCAAATTAAATTTTTGAACGAATCTGAACGAATTTTAATCATTTCCATTGATTCCGAGAAATCCGAGGTATTTTTGGGGAAATGTTCATCCAACCGTTAAATTTTGCGTTTTGTTCGAAGGTTTGTTTCGAAATGAACGAACTTTTTACTGCTGATTGACCCGATTTACGAGATGATGACTGTATTTATTTGTTTCTGAAGCGAAAAGTCGGCAGCTTGTGCCACAGATTGTTTGTCGAGTAATTAAAGACGGCAAATAAAGCTGTGTTCTCTGTGTTTTCGATACTTTTGTGTTTCCTGCATAAATTGCTTGTGGTTGGAAATGATGCCATTTGCGAGGAATTTGTGACGGGTAACCGAGAATTTCTGTGGATTTGTATGAGAAAAAGTTGAAGAAAATTAATTTTATTGAAATTAAATTTTAAAATAGAAGAAAAAAAATGAAAAATTTAAATATTCTAAAAAAAAGTTAGTGACATACAAAATTTGGTTATATTTTTTCTAATTTAATTTATTTTTTTTAGTAAGAAACTATTAAATTAAAATTATTAATTAATTTAAAAAAAAATAAATTTATATCCAATCTTAATTAAATTAATTTTTTTCAATTAAAAATTAAATTAATTTTATTAAAAAAAATATAATTATTTAAAAAAAATTTAATTAATTTTAAATAATTAATAATATTTTATTAATTTAAATTTTAAATAAATTATTTATTTAATTATAAATTAAATTTTTAATAAATTTAAAAAAAAATAATTAAATTAATTATTTATTAATAAAAATAAATTAAATTTTTAATTAATTATGAATTTATTTTATTTATTAATTTAAATTATTGAAAATTCTTTATCAAGGTCGAATTTTTATTTCGACAAATTATTTTTTTTTATATTTGAAAGAAAAAATTTACAAATTTCAAGAAATATTGACATCTGTCAATTTAAAAATCTTACCGTTATAAAATAATAAAAATTTTCCAATATAATTTTTTTTATTAAAAAAAAAATAAAAGAATAATTATAATAAAATTAGTAAAAAATAAATAAACAAAATAAATAATAAAAATAACTAAAAATAATAAAATATAATTTTTCTGAAAATTAATTTATATTAATTTAATAAAAAAAAAATTTAATAAAAATTTGACATCTGTCAATTCAAAAAATAAACCGTTAAAAAATATTAAAAATTTAAAAAATAATATTTTGTGAATTTTTTTCAATTAATTAAATTCTGAGACAAAAAATCTCAATTTATTATAGAAAATTAATATTAATTAATTCAAAAGATTATCCATCAATTTATTTTTTTTAATTCCATTGATTTTCTCATAGCAACTAACTTTTTTTTTCTCTCAAATTTCTCACGAAACATGGAATTTTTTTTCCATTGCACTTGTCTTCAGGACGCAAAAAATCTGCCAAATAAAAAAAAATCTTTCGTGACTGACAACGAGGCATCAGCATCACTGAACTGTAATAAGCTCAAGGTACAGTTCCGAGAAATGAAATGATGAAACGCGCACAAAATTTTTGCGAACAAGATAGAAATGAAAATAAAAAAAATTGAAGGGATTTCCGAGAAAGTGCTGGAAACGTACTTTTTCCAACAAACTTTCACTTTTCCTTTCATTCTTTTTTTTTTGCTTTTTCGTTTTCTTTACTTAATTACGTAAATCCTTAAAAAAGAGAAAAGATTTTTGTTGACGATACAAACAAAACTCTTCTCAAAAAACATTCATTCAAAGAATTTTTCCCAAAAACACGCAAAGAGATGGAAAAAGGCACACAACGAATTAAGGGTGGTCTCTTTCGACAGAATCTGGGTACATCATTAAAGAATCATGCACGGTATGGCATTTTGTTAGCAAATTCTCGGAAATGGCAGATCTTCTTGTTTCTTGTGCCGCACGAACGAACGGCAAAAAACGGAACCCGATTTTATCAATATTTCCGTGACAAGGGAAAATTTTTGAAATTTTTTTTATAAATTTTTATTTTGTTGGTTTTTTCGTATTATTGAGGAGAAACTATTGTTCCCGTACAGGAAAAAAAAGATGCAACAGGTTATTTTTCTACCATTTCGAAGACGAAGAAGAAATATGACAGAAAAAAAAGAGTCACCTGTGTGTGTCTATTGAGCCATGTTTGTGTGTGTGAACAAAACAAATTGTCGTTCACACGAAAAATTTGGCTTTTTGCGCAAGTGCAATGGTGATAATTTATGTCTCATCTTCTCTTATTTCTTGCTTGCCTGAGTAAATTTCGGATTCGTATCATGAATGATGAATGTCTCTCCGTATATCCAGTCGATGTATAACTTTTTAAGTACAAAGCTGGTACAAAGCCATAAAAAAAAACAAGTTTCCCTGCGAAAAAACCGAGAGAGAACCGAAAAAGAAGAAATAAACAACTTGCATGTCCTTTTTGTACTTGAAACGTTTTTTTTTTATGTCGGTCAATCATCAATTTCTAATTGAATTTCAGGTATAGGTCGCAAAATGGAGACGCCCGCTCTTTTTTATCAGATTTTCTGGGTAATTTCCAGAAAAGAAATTAAAACTTTATCTATACTTTGTGACTTAATCAAGTTTCGTGATATTTATCTCTCTGCTATCAAAAAAAAAAACATTTTTATTGCAAAGTCCCTGTCATGTCATGGAAGGTACCTATAACATATTGTACACGTCTGTTGATGTTTTTTTGTTGTCGTATTCATTCATGCCCATTCAACAAACGGCATCATTTACCGTTTATGTGTATTATTATACAGTAGCAATTATTTATATTTTCTGAGAGAGCAAAAAAAAAATAAATACAAAACTTCTGTATGTTGTTCTGAACATCATTATACTTAATATAACATTATATATATACAATAAAAACAACTTTTCTCTGTGTGTAGTTTTCAAGTCTCTCATTTTCTGTACGAAATTACGTACGAACATTTTTTTTTATTTTATTTGAAGAAACGAAGACCGAACAGTTGTTCGTAGAATCCATAACGGTTCAGATGGATTAACATTTTCGAGTTCAATAAAATATATAATTTTTATATAAATATATATATTTTAAATATAAAAAAAATATTTAAAAAAAATTTAAAATTAAAAAAAAATTATATATATATAAAAAAAATATATATATAATAAAAAAAAATAATACATAGGAAAAAAATGTGCAAAAACTGATACTGATAAACAACCAACACAACTCGTGCTGTTTGTGTATAAATAAATGTGCCTGCACACAGTGAGAGAGACACAAATACAAAAAAAAAAATAAAACATCAAGGTCTTAATAAAAAAAAAATCTAAATATTTTTAGAGGAAAATCGAAATATATATGTATAAACATATACAATTGTACACGAAGAAAAGGAACAAAACAAAAAAAGAAGCTTTATTGATTATTTCTTTATTATATACAAAAAATAAATAAATAATTGAAGTACATTTAAATATATATATTATTATTATGATATATAATATATATGATAAACATGAAACAAAAAGTACAAAAAATGAAAATAAAATATAAATTACGCCGCATATATACAGATTTGTAAAAAAAAAATAAATATTAAACATTTATATATGCAGAAAAAAATAATAATAAAACAACGTTACAATTATTATTATTATTACATGAAACTCGATAAAAGATTCTCTCAAAGTGTATAATAAATTCAAGACATCATATATATATAATTAATTAAACATATATATGTATATATAATAAAAATCGCTATATACTAACATATATAAAAAAAAAAAAAAATTATTAATGAAGAATGTTTAAATTTTAAACATATATAATATATAACATATATATTATACATAAAAAAGATAATAAAAGTGATAAATAATAATAATTATATATATTAAAATATATAAATATATATAATATAATAATATATTGATTAAACAAGTAGTCAAGTGGATATGGATAACGATTAGAACAATTAAATTTCGACACCATATCAGTTCGTTATTATCACACAGCCTAAAAAGTGTTTGTCAAACAAAACTTAAAATTTATATATATTGTCGAGAAAAGTGTTTTTTGTTGGAAATGTGTAAACATATATGATAAATAAATTATTATTAGCAAACAAAATTGATATTTTGTATATTATCGCAGCGTCATCAACAGTCGTCGTCGTCGTCGTCGCTCTCATGTGGCGTTCAAGTTGAAAAGATAAAAATGAGTGGGTTTAATCAATAAACCTTAGAACTGTGACAAAATAGAGCTTAAAATAAACTTATACATCTTATTATATAAACATATGATGTCGTGTGATTAATAAAAGTCAAAGAAGATTTTACTGAAAATATTTTTTTTCGACAATGAATTGATATTTTCGCGGGTTGTTAAAAATATATGAAAAAAAAAATACTTGAAACTAATAATAGATTATTACAGAGGACCAAAAAAATAAAAAAAATATTTTTGAGCGAAAAGTCTCATGATAGTGCAAGAGTATCAAAGTAAGATTTAATCAAAAGTACAAACACGAACGTGCTGATTACAAAATGTGTACATTTTAGTTACATGAAAGTAAACAACAAATAACTTGGAAATGTTTGTATATACAAAAGAGCTATTAAAATAAATAAATTTCCATCATATATGCGAGGAATTAATAACAAAACGTGAGTTGGTGTATAAACACACATGCAAACTCATGATCTAAGCTGCAAATCAAAAGCAAACATCAAAATATTTGTTCTATTATGGTTACAATAATGGATGCATATGAATATCATCAGGGAAATAATCCTGATCACTACACCAGCACCGACGACGAGGACTTGGATCGGAAGGATTTCTTGTTGACAGACGACTTTGGCAATTTCAATGAAACGGCCGGCTACGAGGCAGCAACGCAAATGCACCAAACCCATCAAAATCTCGATGCGGCGTCATTTTACGGCGGACCCTCCTCGTCCTACATGGGCAGTGGCTACTCACAAGCCATCGATGTCAAGCCAATTATTCCGCCGCTCGTTGCTCCAACGTACTTACAACAATATTCGCCCTCAATCGCGCCGCCGTCCTGCAACGATTATCTCAATAATTACTTGAATCCCGGCGCGAATTTTAACAACAACCAGAATTACTTTAACAAGCCGTGGTTCAATCAAGTCAAGCCCGAGCAAATGGCGAATATTTTGAACAGGTAACTATTTTTTGGTTTTTTTGGGTGAAATGAGAGAAAATTTTTCATAAATCACACGCTGCATGAGATTCGGAACGGAAATGGATCCTTATCATTATTTTTGACATTTTTTTAAACTCACAGAACAAAGCGCAGACTAATCTGCGAAAAACAGGGCAAACAGTGCGAGCGAAAAAGGTCAATAAAATAGAGGTCAATGTATGATAAAAAAAATGTAATTTCCATTGGGAGCAGAGTAGAAATTCGTGTTTTTGTGTGACTTTTGATCAGAAATAGTATTTGAAATTTTGGATGCGTATCTTTTATCAATTTGTGAATTTTTGTTCATTTAAATTTACTTTTTTTATGGTAAATTGATGAAAAATTTTGAAGTTGATGGTTGAGATTTTTTTTTTTTTTTTTTTTTTTAAAGAAAATATCATAGAATTTTCTTTAAAAAATTTAAATTTTAATGAAAATTTAATAAAAAATTATCATAAAATAAAATAAACTTAAAATAAATAAAAATTAATGAAATGAAATGAAATAATTTTCCATTTAATAAAAATAAATAAAATAATTATTTTTAAAAATAATATTTAAAAATATAAAATAAATTATATAAAAATATTCAAAAGTATCCTCTCTCTTAATTATTTTCAAACGAATTTATGATAATTTTTTTTCAACTTTATTAAAAATATTTATTTATTGATTAAAAAAATTTCGTGAGATGTGAAAATATTCATAAAAATTTATTAAATTATATTAAAATTATGAGAAAAAACTGAAATATCAAAAAATTATCTCTCTTTTCCTTTCCTTTAGTAAAATTAAATATTTTTTTCTAGAATAAAGTAAAAATCTTTATAAAGTAAAAATTAATTATAAATCTTAAAATATTTGAAAAATAAATAATATTATATTAAATTATTAATTAAATAATAATATCAAACAATTTAATTAATAATTTAATAAATGTTAATATTTTAGTATGATTTATATAAATTTTTTTAAAAAAATTTAAAATAATATTAAAATTAATTATATTAAATTAATTAATATTAAAATAAAATGAACAATAAAATAAAAAAATAAATTAAATAAGATAAAAAAAAATTAAAATTAAAAACAAAAAAAAACTTAAAAAATATTTTAAAAAATAATTATTTTTGAAAAATCAATAAATTAATTTCTTATATTAAAATTAAATACTAAGAGTTGTTTAATTAAAAAATCTTAAAAAAATAGAGAAAATTCTAAAACAAAAAAAAATATGAAAAAAATACCTCTAAAAAATAAAAAAATAATTAAACTAAAATTACTACAACAAATAATTATTTAAAATCCCATATTAAAAATTAAAAAAAAAAACTTTTCGAGTAAAACAAATAACAATCCCTTTATCATTCCCCTTAATTGACATTTTTATTTATAAACATGTGTGTTAGTTGCTTAATGTCACACATTACTAACTTTAATATGCGCAATGTATCATCAAGGTGTTCTGATTTCAGGTAAAAACTAATTTATTTATGCGATTTAAATCAATATCCTGATTCAAATTAATTTTTTTTCTTTTTGTTAAAATCAAGTAACAAATTATTCATTTGCTGAATTTAAATTAACTTTCTTATCAATTCAGGTTTTTAGTTTTAAAGTTGCTTCTTTCTACAAATGGAATTATTTAACAAAAGAAGATTTAAAACATGTGATTTATTTATCTAAAATGCATGGAAAATTTTTAAAAAATTAAGAAGATTTGCGAAACAAACATTTCTTATCGAAAATACATAAATCAATATATTTAAAGAAAATTATCTAAAAATTTAAATATTTTCGAATTTTAGGATTTTTTTTTTAAATAAAAGTTAAAAAAATTTCTTAATTACTAAAGAATATTATTCAAATTTAAAGATTAATATTAATTTTATTTTTTTAAATATATTTAATATTAATATTTTTTATTTAATAATATTTAAAATAAAAAAAATGAAAAAATTAATTAATAATAATTAATATATAAAATTATTAATAATTCAAATTATTTTATTTTTTAAAATAAAATTAATTTTAAATATTTTAAAATTATGAAAAAGTGTCAAATATTAAATTATAATATTATTTTTATACGATTTTAATGAAAATAATTAATTTTTGGTCAAAGAATTAAAAAAAAATTTAAATTAAGTTTTTATTTAAATTTCAATTTTTAAATGTTTTTAATTTAAATAAAAATAATTATACCTAATTTAAATAATTTTAAATTATTTTTATAATTTAAATAAATAATTTAATAATTTGAATTTAAAAAAATCTAAAAAAATTCAAACTCTACTAAAAATACAGAAAAGGCGCATTAAAACACTTCATCGAAGGTCACTTGATGCACGCGCCCGGTACTTTGCTTTTACAAAAAGGGCGTCTTAACTCAGAATTATGCATTTAATATTTACAATATGAATACAAAACTCAAACACACAAACATCGTTGTCGCATCGTCGCGTCGTCGTAGCTGAATAATAACGTGACATTTCTAAGTAGAATTTCTCGGAGCAGCAAAAAAAAATACTAAACAAGAATAAATAAATAAACAGAACTAAATGACCTTGTACTTTGGCAAGCGAATAGAGCTCTCTCTCTATAATAATAAAATAATGATGATGGTAATTTAAGTTTATCTTAAGGTCATTCGAGAAGCCAACGTTCAATGTCGTGTGTGTCGCGTCTCATCTCGACGACGCGAATCGATAAAAAGTCTCCGATTCCTCTTTTAGCAGCAAAAACGTCGCTTTAATAGGATCGCGACCTCACACCTGTATTTCCAGTTTTTTTTTTATTTGATATTCGTCTGACAGAAACATCTAGCACTAAATTATACGACAATCGACGTCAGAAAGACCAAATTTTCCGCGACCTGTTCGCACACAAAAACAAACAAAAAAAAATTTTTTTTCCGTATGTTTAATGACTCCAACATCATCATAAAACTTTTTGTTGGCCTTTTTTTCCTCTTTATAAATAAATTAATAAATCGATAAAATTTATTTTGAGAAATTAAAAAATAAATTAGCATTGATTTAACAAACGCGGAGAAGTGAGGCGAAGCTCTTCTAGTCTAGAAAAGCCAATTATCGGAAAGAAAAAGTGTAAGATTACAAAATATGACGCCCTAATAAACTATACTTAGATAACGATTTTAATTAAACGCGACGACTTGTTACAAAACAAAAATAAGACGACAACGACGACGACAAGTCCAGTCACAACAAGAAAGTACTTAAGTTACTATTTTAGTGTTTTTTCTCGCTTAAAATTCTTTTTGCGCATTTCCGAGAAAAAATTTGTCTGTCGGTAGTTTTTATTTTATTTTAATTATTTTATTTTAATTTTTTTGATGAGGAGTATGAAATTGAAATTTTTTTATAATTTCATTAAATTTTTGAATTTTTAATTGTGAGGAGTATGATAATGTGAAACAAATTTTTTAGGAATAAAAAATTTTATGAATTCGTTTAATTTAATTTTATTTAGTATTTTTTAAGGTGTACGAATTTGTGAAAATACTCTCAATTTTGTTAAATTTTTGATTTTTTTTATTTTAAGGAGTAAGAAAATGTGGAAAAAAAAATTCGAGGAGTACAAAATTGTGAAAATTTGTCAAATTTTATCAATTTTGAATTTCTTGAGGAGTACGAATTTGTGAAAATATTTACAATTTTGTTAAATTTTTTTTTTTATTATTTTGAGGAACAAGAAAATATGAAAAAATTTCGAGGAGTAATAAATTGCGAGAATTCGACAAATTTTATAAATTTTGGATTTTTTGAGGAATAGGGAATTATAATTAGCTTTGGAGATAAAAAATGTTAAAAATTGTAAAAAAAATTTAGAATTATGAGGAGTACAAAAATGTAAAAAAAAATATTTAAAGAGAAAAATTTCTAAATATTAAAAATTTCGATTTAAAAGCATGAAAATATAAAAAAATCCAAAGAAAATGGTATAAAAATATTTGTAAAATTAAGTTTAAAAAAAATAAAAATATTTGAGGAGGAGTATAAAAATGTTAAAATTATTAATTTGTTCAAAGAATCATGAAGATATAATAAAAATGTTGACATAATGTTGAGTAAGAAATTGTAAAAAAAAATTCAAGATTATGAGGAGTTCCAAAATGTAATATTTTTACATTTGGATTTAAAAAAAATACAAATTTTTAAGAAAAATGATAAGTGAGGAGTATGAAAATGTGAAAATTTGTTAATTTTAGTGAAAAACTCTCAGTTTGAGTAGCATAAAATTGACAATTTAAGAGAAGAAAATTCTAAAAAGTGTCTTTTTGTTAAAAATAATCCTTAAATAATGCGGAGTACAAAATTATAAAGTGAGAAAAAAAAAATTTTACTACGAGGAGTACAATAATGTGAAATTTCTTCAAAAAATCTCTTAAAAATCAAAATCCGCTTTAGTAATTTATTCCTTTAACATCGACTTCTTTTTCATTCTCGCTTCGTATTTATTTATAAGTAATATAACAGTCGTCTTCGTCGCTGTTCGTCACTCTCTCACGATATTCTAATCAAACGTGAGAAGAGAATTCGCCTCGTCCCGCGTATTATACATGCCTTTGCGCGTCGTTCCTTCGTTGTTGTTGTTCCGGTAGCTATAGCGAAAAAAATATTTTTTTTACGACACACAAACACACAGAAAAAGACATCACAATACGACACCATCACAATACAACAACGCCTTAGTCACCTATCGATAATAATAATAATAATAAAATATTGTCGGAGAGTCGCTCGACCGCCAATACATAAAATATTTTTTTTTGTACATAGAGGTTTGTGTAGAGAAAATATAACTTTTATAACATTGACGAAGGTCAGTGTTTAGTAATCAAATAAATTTACAGTGGCACACCATCATCAACATCGTCGTCGTGGACGTCGCGAAACATGCATAGAAAGAAAAAAAAAATAAATTAAAAAAGCAAAATAAACAAACTTTTTTTGTAGAATTTATTTTTTTTTTGTCTATTCAAAATGTTGCTGATGACTTTTTGAGTGTGTGTGTCTATGGAGTGCTCGAAAAATTTTAATTGTAATATAAACACAGCTTTTTTCTAGATCTAGATCATTGAGTGACGAACGAAATCGATAAAATATACTAAAATTGTTTTTTTTATTGTCTATTTTCAGGTATGATTGCTCAGATGGCTCAGATTCAAAAATGACGTAAGAATTGTAACAAATTTCGTCGATGTTTTTATTAAAAAATTAATAATTTCTGGAATTTATTTTTTTTTATTTTTCTTGAAAAAAAAATCATTAGAATGAATTATTTTAAAAAATAAAATAAAAAAAAAATATTTTTAGCTTGAAATATTAGAAAAGTTGTGAATTTTTGATTGAAATTATGATAAGAAAATTTTTCATAGTCATTAGAATTTTTCTATAATATAATTTTTTAATTTTTTTTTTTAACATTATTTGAACTAAAAATGATAGTAACAAATTTTATTTGTTGTAAAATTTAGATTTTTATCAAAATTTAGGTCTTTTTTCAATTGGAGAGAATAATTTAGATTTTCAATCATCAGAATTTCAGTTTTTTTAATAGAATTTTTACTCTTTTGAGGTAAAATTGGTCAAATAATTATAAAAATTATCATTATACAATAAAATTTTTATCATATATCGTCAAAATATTTTAAAATATTATAATTTTTATTAAAAAATTTATTATTTTTCTAAAATATAAAAATTAATTTTTTTGAATTTCAAAACAATTATTTAAGTGAATTTTCCCTAAATTAATTTTTAAAAAATTTTCAGTTTTAAAAATATAATTAAATTATTTAAAATTTAATTTAATTATTATAAATAAAAAATAAATTAATTAAATAAATTAATAAATAATTTTATTAAATTTTAATTAATTTTTAATCATATTAAAAAATAATTAATTAAATAATTATTATTAATTATCATATTGTTCAAATATTGTAAAAAAATATATTTGAAAAATGCTTCAAATTTTGGATTTGAGTTAATTTTTTAACGTTTTTGTCTTGAAATTATTGTAAATTTTATATTTGAGAGAAAAAATTAAATTTTTAATTAAAAATATTTTTTGCAAGAATTCAAAGAACTAATATTGCATCAAAAATATTTTTAAAAAATCTTCCAAAGCGAAAAATGAGTCGTTTTCAGCAATATTTTAATTAATTTTTATAAAAAATTTTACTATCGTTACTTCAATTTTTCATTTTTAGCACATTGTTATTCAAAAATTATCGAAAAGAACTTTTATTTTGTACAAAAAATCAATTTTCAGTAATTGGTTATCTATTTAATAGTTTAAAAATTAACAAATATTGCTTTTAAACTCATTTCCAAGTCTAATTTTGAAAAACAATCATAAAGTTATTTTTGAAAAATTAAAACCTGAGTGATATTTTTTATTCATTTCACGACAATTTGTTACCTATTTGTTCTAAAAATTCATTTAAAATGAAACAAAACAAATTTATTCTAAAAAAATCAACCAACTTTTGTTCTAAAATTTTTTGCAGTAGCGGCAGAGAAGCGAGAAATCGCGCCGAGAAAAATCGTCGAGACAAACTAAACAATTCCATAACTGAAATTAGTGCGATGGTGCCTCATGTTGCCGACGCACAAAAGAGAGTTGACAAAACGGCAGTACTTAGATTTGCGGTGCATGCTTTACGGATTCCTTATGGTAAGATTTTTTTTATTTTTCATTAAATTTTCAAAAAAATTTCAAAATTTTGCCTTTTTTAGTGTTTGGAAACTCCCACAACGAAGATATTGACGTTGACGAGGACGTCCTGGATCGCCTTTTCGACGGTTTCATGCTCACGATTTGCTGCGGCGGTCAAATTGTGCTCATCTCAAAGAAGGTTGAACAGTATCTCGGGCATTGCCAGACTGATTTGCTCGGACAGAACCTCAAGAACATTACGCATCCCGAGGATATCGAGGTGCTGACGAAGAATTTAGTGCCATCCAATTTGTCGCAGCTGTTTGAGACGCGTCTCGACGAAAATGGGCATCCCGCAGCGCGAACGCCCGAAGAGGAGGAAGAGATTGACAGGAAATTGAGTCAAGATCGACGGAAATTTGTCATTAGGTGAGATTTTTCCTCGAATTTCTTCAAATTTTTTGCTTAAAATAATTTTTTTTAAAGACTTGCGAGACCTGGACCGCGAAGTGAACCAACCTCGTATGAAGCAGTGACGATAGACGGTTCCTTTCGACGTGCCGATCGAGCGCTGCGAGGCGAAGCGGCAAATTCTCACACTCCGGGACCACATTTGATGCGCAGATCGCGCGTTAGACCGGATGACTCGATACCGATCATCAGCAATGTCAGTCAAAATGACATCCAGCTTGTGGCATGCGTTCGGAAATACGTGCCGATCCACAATCGTGTCATCATGCACTACGAGTACAAAACGCGGCATCTCATGGATGGCAGAATTATCGACGTGGATGAACGGATATCGCTCGTTGCGGGCTACATGACAGACGAGATCCGGAATGCGAGTCCATTTTCCTTCATGTAAGTCTTAATTTTACGTTTTTTAAGGAAAATTTGTTCAATTTTTAATTTTTTTATGTGAATTCGTTAATTTTTTTAAATTTTTATTTTTTTAAAAGACAATTTGAAATTTTTCAATGAAAAAATTTTTAATTTTTTTTTTTATTTTATTCTTTAAAGTTGCGCAATTTTTTTAACAAAAAAAGAAATAAAAAAAAAATAATTCAAAAAAAAATAAATAAATAAATTAAAAATTTAATTAAAAAAAAATAAAAAATTAATTTAAAAATTTTTTAAAAGAAATTTTAGTAATGAAATTTTATTTTTTCTTTTCAATTATTTTTACTTATATTTTTTCTTTTTTTATGACAATTTCATATATGAAGTAATTTTTCGAAAATTTGTTAATTTTTTTTTTTTTTTTAATTTTTAATTTTTTTTTCTTAATTGAAGGTTTTTTCTTTATTTTTCTTTGCTTACGAAAATTTTTCAACTTTTTGTATTAAAAAACAAATGAGTTAATTTTTTTAAATTTTTTCGAAAAAATCTTCATTTATTTTCTTTTTTTTATCATAAATTTTTAAATATTTTGTCTTTTTTAAAATTTTAATTAAAAAAATTAGTTAATTTTTTTTTAAAATTTAATTTAAAAAATTTTAATTTTAAAATTTTTTAAACGAAATTTCAAATGAATTTTTAATTATTTTTTTTCATTTTTTCTTTTTTAGATATTTTTTTAAAAAAATAATAAATTAGAATTTAAAAAAATTAAAATTAAAAAAAAAATTAAAAATTAATTTTAAAATTTTTTAAATAAAAAAATAAATTTTTAGAAATATTTTCAATTATTTTTGAATATTTTTAACGAGATCTTTGTCTTTTTAATGATTATTTTATGAAAATTTGTTAATTTTTTGTTTTTTTTTTATTTTGCAGGCATCGCAGCGATATGAAGTACGTCGTGACAGCTTTAAGACAAATGTACGACACGAACCAACCAGTGGGGTATTCCTGTTATCGCTTACTCGACAGTTCGAAGAAATTCATCTATCTGAGGACGAGTGGGCGTCTCGAAGTGAACAAAGACACGGGCAAAGTCGAGACTTTCGTCTGTGTCAACACGCTCGTGAGCGAAGAGGAAGGTCTTTATCTCATCCGCGAGATGAAAAATCGCCTCAACGTCATTATCCAAAGTATCGGAGCCGCCGAACAAGAAGATTCCCGTCCCGTAGCTCCCGAAGTTCCGGCAACCGCGAATCTTCCGACTGTCGAAGGTGCAATTTTGTCGCTCATCGAAAACTTTCCGCCAGCAAATGCGTTGCCCGAGACCGTCGATTCCGACAACAGTCGCGACTCGCACACCACAACGCCGCAAATTATTGTTCCTGTACCCGAATCTATCAAGTCGACGGTGACGCGGAGTGCCGACGTCCTCGGAATTATCGACAAAAAGCATCGAACAACGCCCAAAATCAAGTCTGAAGCGACGTCGCCATCGCGTTTACTCACAGCGTCGCCGTGCTCGTCGTCATCATCGTCATCGTCATCGTCGCCCTCGCCCTCCAATGCTGCGATGGTAATGGATCGTCCCTCCGTGCTGCGGAATTATTCCCAAAAAACGCCCACACTGATGATGTATCAGCAACGCACCACGATCAAACGTGAACCAACAACACTGAATGGCACACACGAATTACTATACCAAAAAACGATGAAAATGTCACCGCCGCAGTATGAGAATCACGCAACGACAGTGCAGCAAAGTACGTCGAGTGTGGTTGTGAGTAACGGGAGTAGAAGTAGTGTTAAGAGAACGCACACAATTGAGGACGAGATGGGCACGAAGCGGCGAATTGTCGATGTGAGGGAGACGGAATTGCCTTCACGACTTCTGGATGACTCAAATTCAGGTAAAAAATTTATTTAAATTTATTAAAAAATTATAATTTAAAAAAAAAAAAATAAAAATAAATATTAATTTAAAAAATAATTAATTAAATTAAATAATTAATAAAGTATTAAAAAATGAAATATCAAATTAAATAAAAATTCAATTATTGAAAAATTTATTTAAAAAATAAAGAATTTTATTAAATTTTATAATTAATAATTTTGAATAAAAAAATGAGGAAATTTCTTATTTTTATTCGAAAATTGAAGAAAATAATTTAATTAAATAAAATAAAAATCGAATAATTAAAAAATTAAAAAAAAAAATTAAAAAAAGAAATAAAAAATTAAAATTTTGAAAAAAAATCAAATTAAAATTCTTAAAATAATTCAAAAAATAAAAATAAATTTTAATTAAAAAATATAATTAAATAATTTTAAAAAAAAATTTTTAAAAAAAAATTTTTAAATTATTAAAAAATTTATAATTTTAAATCAAAAATAAAAATATTAAAATTAAATAAAATTAATTAAAATTTTTATTAAATCTAATTAATTTTTTTTAATAAAAAAAAATAAAATTAATAATTAAAAAATAATTATATTATTAAAAATTTATTAAAATAAAATTTTTTTAATTTTTAATTTTTAAAAATAAAAATCAATAAAAAAATATTAAAAAATTTTTAAAATTAAATTAAATTTTCTTTTTAAAAAATTAAAAAAAAATATTTTTTAAGAAATTAATTATTAACATTTATTTTCATTAAATTTAAAATTTTTCAAAAATAAAATTTTGTTTTGTAAAATTTCAGATTTTGCAGACATACCTGATCCCTTTAGTCAATTAGATCTTCCCGTGGAGTCACTTGTGCAAATTTTCGTAAGTCTTTCAACAACTTTTTTTTTTGTAATTCAAATTATTTTAATAAAAAAAAATTTAAATTTTAGGACGATGCCACAGATTCCCCGCGAGAATCCCAAGACGACCTCCCACATGATCTACTGAACGGCAGTTTAAACAGATCTGATCGAAGAATTAACTAAAAAAAATCGTGCAGTACTTGTATAACGCAAAACACAGGGATTGGACTCGTTGTAATAAATGACTCGCAGGCACGTTTGGGATTTCTTTTTGTAAAAGAGCACCTCCAGTGTCATTTAGAAACTACATCCGATTTTTGTCGCACTTATACAACTTAGAGGATAAGTGTTTAGCAGTACTATATATTACATATTTTTGTATTTACCGTCGTCTCTGAGGACCGCATCGACGAAAATCATGAAAATTTATCAACTAATTGGCTCAAAATCGATAAATTTTTCATGTTTTTTCGTCTTTGATGTTTTTAGCGATTTTATTAGAGTCACTTCAATTTATTTTGAAGTTTTATTTATTAGTTAATTTTTATTTTATTTTAAAAAATATGAAAAAAGGGTTAATTAATATATATATGATAGAGAAAAAAAATATATATAAAAAAAAATTAAGTTTAATAGGAAAATTATTATTTTTTTATTTTTGGCTGAGTGACATTCAGTACAAAAAAAAGGAAGAAAATTTAAAGAAAAAGGTTTTAAATAAATATTCTGATAAATGAGATTAAATCTCTTTTTTTATATAAATTTAGAAAAACAAGAAGACTAAAGACTGTATAATGAATTACACAAGCATTGTACAAAATTGAGGCTATATGATTAAAAAAATTATTATTATTAAAGAAAAAATTGGTGTGATACTCTTGGATTTAGCGAAACTTTAAAATTCTTCGGAACGAAAAATTTTCACTAAAATCAAGGAGAAGTAAAAAATTGAAAAATAATAATAATAAAATAGCAACGAACGTGTTAGTGTAATAAATTTATGAATGTTATGGTATGTTTAATATATATTTTTAAGATTAAGCAATATTTAAATTGTTAATTATATATTGAGAGAAAACAAAAAAAAAGTGTTGTGTTTTATTCAAAAAAAGAAATTATTATTTTTCCCTAATTTTTCTTCAATATTTTTCTTTCTTTGTGAATGAATTATTATCATTCAATAAGTAAATATATATAAATATAAATAAAAAAAATTATTGTCGATAGAGAAAAAAACACAATTAAAATAAAATTACAAAAAAATGAAACAAATTCTTCTAAAATCTGCTGGTAAGTTAAAAAAAAGAATATATAAAATTTTAAAACGAAATTATTGAAAAAAAAAATAAATAATTAAATAAATAAAAGAAACAAAAATTGAGCAACAGTCAGGGGCTAAAAAACAAAAAAAAAATATTTATAATAGAGAACAAAGTGTACATAAGAAAACTACCTCTGAATGAATTTTGTAACTAAAAAAAAAGAAATAATGAATAAAAAAATAAATTTGTTAAAAATAAAAACAATTGCTTGGATAAATTGAATTTTGAAGTTTTTTTTAAATATTTTATTTTATTATTTATTTTTTTTTTGCAATTTTTATTGATATTTTTCGAAAAATTATTTAAATTATTTCTTTAACCTTTTTAAATATTTTTAAAAATTTTTTTTAAAAATTAAAAAAAAAGCAAAAAAAAAGGTAAATTTAATTATTCAATTTTTACAATTTTTTATTATTTAAAAAAAAGTTAAAAATTTTCAATTTAAATTATTTTAAATATTTTTTTTTAATATTTCGATAGAAAAAAAACATTTACACCTAAAGTCTTAAAAGCAAAAAAGTTCAATTAAACTATTTTTTTTAAATTAAGAATATTAAAAATGAAAAATGTGGAAAAGGTAAATTTAAATATTTATTTTTTTAAAAAAAATTGTTTTTTGAATTTTTTTAAAATTTTCAATTAAAATATTTCAATAGAAAAATAATTTATAAAGTCTCAATAGGAAAAAAAGAGAAAAATCATTTTTTTAAAATTCTTTTCTACCGAAATTCGTGAATGTCAATTTAAAAAATGACCGTTAAAAATTCAATTTTTTAAAATTAATTTTAACAATAACATTTTTTTATATTTTTTTAGAACATTTTAAATTTTTTTTTATAAAGTTTAATTTTTACTCTTTTTTTAATTTAGGAGAAAAAATAATTTTTAATATTTTTCTTGATCCAAAAATGATTTCGCTGTAAATTTAATATCTTTATAATTGGGTTTTGCAAAGATAGGAGCTTCAGATTCGTCTTTTCTAAAAATAAATTTAATAAAAAATATTAAAATTTATTAAAAATTCAAAAAAATTTCAGTAATTACTCTTTTTTCTCTTCAACTTCTCCTTTTTCAGCCAAAACTTCTTCAGGTTTCGTCATAATTTGAACTTCTCGTTCCCCTTCACGTTGTACAAAATCATCAGAAGTACCAGAAATGTCCTTTTTCACGATTTTCTTGAACGCTTCCTCGATATCTTTCTTATTTGGCTTGATAAAAGCTGATCCAATTGTCGCCGGAAGTCTTTTTGGCACATCATCTTCGTCTTCTTCCTCTTCAGGGATAGCGGAAGGAGGTCTTACTTTAATTTCCTTTTCAATTTTTGGCTTTTGAGGTATTTCTTCTTCTTCTTTTTGCACCAAAATGTCGGAATAATCCCATCTTTGAAAGAAAAATTGATAAAAAATAACGATTTAAGTTAAATTTCAATAAAATCTTACAACATTGTACTTCGATTCCCTGCTGAAGGACGTCTTTCTCCAACTTCTTTGTTCCGCAAAGTCGTTCCATAATCCAAACTTGGCTTCTTTTCACGTATTTGCACTTCCGGATCAAGAGGCGAGGCTGGAGGTTGCGGAACTATCAATGTTTCTTCTGAAAAAAATTAAAAATTTAATAAAAAATCATTAAAAATCGAAAAAATTCTTTACCTTCTTCATGTTTGTCGGCTCCCGTGATGAGCCAATAGACTATCAAACATGGCGAACATAAAATTTTTCCAAGAGCTTTACAAAATCTGCCCGAATCCGACATTTTTCAGTCCTTTAAGAACAAAATCCGGTCCGTTATCTTCTGCATTTCCGTCTGAATCACGATTTGCGCCCCTGTTGAAATGTCATGCGAGCTGTCAAACGCGAAAAATAAGAGAAGATAAACAAAACAAACGCTTGGATTAAAGATTTTTTCCCTTGTTTACCTTGAAAGGCTGTGACTCAGACATTAAAATTCCTTCGAAAAACGAGGAAAAATGCATTAAAGCCCTGCACGACGTGAAATTCGAACAAAAAAGGACCAAAAAAGTTCACCGGCGACAGTGAAAGGATTGAATTTCGACACAAAATGGGATTTGTGAAGTATATTGCGTACGCAATTGCTATCTTTATCTTCATTTCCTTGTGCAGTATTTGTTTCAAAAGACGTAAAAGGAGCTCGGGAGTCATTTTTACGAGTAAAAATCCCAAATTTCCTCGAAAAATCCAAAAATTTATGAATTTTTAATTATTTTTAGCTGTTCAAGCAGTTCCTGTGCAGAATCAGACTGTAGCAGTAGCTCCCGGAACCACATACGTCGCTCATCAAGCACCTTATCCAACGCAGGCACCTCCGATAGTCGCTACTGTAGTCGCTCCGAGTCAATCTATGCCTCCAATGGGGATGCCACAACCGTAAAAATCAATTTTTTCTTGATTTTTATTCAAAAATTTCATAAATTTTTAATTTTTTAGCTATCATGGGGTTCCTCAAGGTCCTCCTCAGATGCAAATGCCGATGCCGTAAGTGAATTTTTATCTTTTTCATCCAAAATTATTAATTTTTAATTTTTTTTGACAGATACGGACAACCTGCAGTTACTCAATTCGCTTCTCCGCCCCCTTATGACCAAGTCGTGAGAGAACCTTACCAACAACAGAGCCCTTATAACCCTAATTACGCTGGAAATTAATTAAATGACGCTTTTTTTGTACCAGAAAATTGAATTTTTTGTCGCGTGTAAGATAATTTATTGAAAAAAAAGTTAATTTTGTGACCTGTTAACGTTCGAGATTAAAAAGACAAGTAAAAATAAGTAAAAATTGTCTATTTTTATTAAAATTTTACCCATTCACCGATTTTTTTGCATTGATAATGTCAATGAAGCACGTCCAACGTGCCTTATTTTAACGCTAATCACAGAATATTGCCCCGTTCCCCCCTAAAATTGGCTTAAAAATATTTTTTTCGTGTAAAGTACATGTAAAAATTTCGTTAATTCCTCAAAGATTTGACTTCATGAACGGTTTTAGATACAAATGGAATGATTTGTTGACAGGTTCTTGGTTCATCGGGCTTTTTTGGGCCTCTTCGAAGAGTTTTTCGTAGACATTTCCGTCGTAAACGCCCAGCGCGGAGCCCAGAACTTTATCGGGGATGTCGAAACCATCGACGATGCTCACGGCATTGGGTCGAATCTTTGCCAGCAAGTTCTCCAATGTCGTTTGAAGGTTGTTGATATCCGTTTCCGTGATGGTTGTGTACTAAAAATAATTTTTTTGTTAAATTTTTCATAAAAAATTGTTAAAAAAAACTCACTCTTTGTAAATCAGCGAGCGATTTAATGCACGTATCAACGGCAAATAGCTCAATTATGTGTTTCAGCACGTCCCCGAGTGCGGGAGAGACATCGCGACATGCTTGATTGATCATCACATAGCTCGATTGCACCAAAAATGCGCGACAATGGGCATCTGCGGTCGATGCGAGTTCAATTGAACATTTATTCGCTGCCTCTTCCTGCGTCAAACCACGCGATTTCCAAACCTCGACTTTGCCGAAGACGTTTTTGAGTTTTCCCGCAGCAATTCCCTGCAACGCGGCGATCATTCCGGCGAAACTTTGATCCCATTTCACTTTTTGTCCGTTATTTTTGACGGCGTGTTCGAGATAAGCGACTGTTGGTACAAGTGCACGCCCATTTAGGGCCTCGCTCCACATTTTAACCAAATAACGGGCGGTTTGCAGCAATAAAACGGTGTTTTCGCCTTCATATGTGCTCGCAGCTGTCACCTAAGTCAATAAAAAAAAAATAATTTTTGTTACAAAATTAGATTTTTAATGTAACAAACCATCGCATATGTCGCTGGAAAGCCCGAACAATGCAAGTACCCGTGCCCGCCGCATGCCAAACGACACGCCTCGACGTATTTTGCGGTATCTGCGGTGCAAACAGCCTTCAAACAACACGCAATCGCATGAAGTTCCGGCAAACGATCTAGATTTCCGCCCTCCAATTCGTGCGTTACTTGATTGTACACTACAAAAAATTTAGAAAAATTAATTTTTTTGTTAAAATTTTTTAAAAGTTTTCAATTTACTTACAATCCCATAGATAATCTGAGGCAACTTTGAATGCCATGACGCTCGCTAAAGGTACGAAAAGTTTATTTTGTTGCGTGACATGGTCGATAATTTGAATTTCGGGCTCTTTGGGGTTGATTTGACTCTGACGACGAACGCAGGAATAGCGAATTGCGATAGTTACTGCCTTCGAAAGGTATGAAGCCATGTCGCGGATGATGACGACACGCACAAACATCATTGTTCCGTAGGTCAGGACGGAGGCTTTTGGTTTGATGAATTCACCATCCTGAAATTAAAAAGAAAATTTGTTAAAAATTTATCGAAAATTAAAATTTTTGAAGGAAAAATATGAAAATATTTAATTTTTTTTTAGAAATGTTCATAAAAAATTGTTAAAATTCTTCATTTTAAGTCTAAAAAAATTTTGAAATATTAAAAAAAAAATAAAATAAAAAATTCTTTTAAAAAATAAACTTTTTATGCGAATTAATGGCAAATAAAATTAAATATTTTTAATAATTTTAAAATTAATTTTAATAATTATTTAAAAACCTTTTTTTCAAAAAAAATTAAAAAAAAAAAAAAAAATTGAAATACTTTTTCATACAAAATGACAAATATTCAATAAATTTTTGACCGATGATCAATATTTTCGTTGTTTTTAAAGTATCTTCATTGATAATTTCTTATTTAAAATTGATTTCAGAGCAATTCAACTAAAAAATTGAAAAATAATTTTTCACAAAAAAAATTTGAAAAAAATTTTGAAAACATCAGTTCACTGATTTTTGAAAAAATATTTTTAGAGAAGGAAATTCTTTATAATATATCATTTCCAATGCAAAAAGCAAAAAAAAATAATTTTTTTTTGAAAATTTCTTGTAAAATCATGCAAATATGCCAAAAAACGGTCATTTTTGATTTTTTAACTTTTTTTTTAAATATTTTTTTTGAAATTTAAAAAGTTTTAAAAAAATTTAATTTAATTTTTTAAAAAATTTTTAAATTAATTTTAATAAATTATTTTAAAATAATTTTATTAAAAAAAGTTTAATAAAAAAATAAAAAAAATCTTTTTAAAAATTTTAAATAAAAATGTGTATTTGATCAAAATTATTTTAAATTTTTACATGAAATCATTGTTTGAAATTTAAAAATTCTTAAAATAAAAAAAATTAATTTAATTTTTGAAAATTTAGACAACAAATTCAACCAAAAATTATTTTTTAAGGTCAAAAGTTTAAATATTTTTTAAATAAAAAATAATTTAAATAAAAAATTATTTAAAAAAAAAAAATTTTTTATAATAAATTATTTTTTATATTTAATTAATTATTAAAATTATTTTTAATTATTATTTATATTATTTTTGATTTTTTATTAATTATTTTTTTTTTTTGATTTGAAATAAATTTTTAAAAAAATATATTTCTTGAGATCCGTGAACTTCAAAAAATAAAAAAATCAAAAATCATTTAGTCCAAAAATAAAACATTTAAAAAAACATTAATGGAAAATTTCATTAAAATAGACAAAATTAGGAATTTCCTGCGCAAAAAGATAATTCTCGATTAAAATTATCTAAAAAAAAAAATCAATTTTTGCTGAGTAAACATGAGTTCAAAATGTCGCCGAATTACATCAGATTCAAATTTTTTCCATCAGACTCTGAAATCATTCCTCCTTATCGGTGCGTCACGCAAGTGTTCGATCGCTTTTGACGTGATAAGAGCTTAATATCATAAAATTGACCTGATTTGTCTTTGAACTAAGCAAAAAAATCGTTTTGCGCCGAAGATTAACTTCGTTTCTTATCACCAAATTGTTTAAAAATTGTTTACAACTCGAGACATCGAGTGCCAAAGTCTTTTCGAGATTAAAATTTATCGTTCGTAACTCACCTCGGTAATTTTGGCGTTCTTCATGAGCATCTGTTCGCGTGGTATCCGCACATTTTTGAACCCCAAATAGCCGTTATTGACGGTATTGAAGCCCAATTTTGCTCCAATTTCGCCAATTTGGATGCCGGGCAGCGGCATGTGCGTTTCCTCGTCGCGCAGCTGCACAATAAAGGGATGAATTCCGTGACATTTTCCTTTGCTCCACAGCTGGGCGATGACAATGCAATAATTTGCGGTATGTCCCAAGCCTCCGGGCCACCATTTGAGCGATGTGAGCGTCGGACTGTTCAAAACGAACTCTTTTGTCGCTGGATCGTACGTTGCTGTCGTTTCCAAGCCTCGAATGAAGGTTCCGTGCCCGAGTTCGGTTTGCGCATACGTTCCTACTATCTGACAAGTCCATGCTTTGCTCATCCATTCGGCTTGTTGCATCGTTGTTCCGTGTCCCATGAGTGCCGGAAGGAACATGACATAATGAACACTCAACGGATTTCCTTCTTCGATGAGACCGGAGCCAAGAAGACCTCCCAAAAGAGCCCTAAAACGAGAAAAAATGACAAAAAATCGTTAAATAGGTCACAAATGTGGGTCAAGATCGCTATTTACATGTAATTGTCAACACCATCTTTGCCTTGATCTTGCAACTCTTTGATTTTTCTGCAAATAACGACAGCTTTTCTCACACTTTCTTCGTATTTTTCGGTATGTGACTTGAAATAATACGGCACTTTGTCATTCAACTCCGGATCATTCAAGAAAAATTGTTCTAAAACGAGAAAAAAATTATTAAACGTGCCTTTTTATTATAATTTCAGCACTTAGGGCACTTGTTACACTCATCTTACATCATGTACGTGCCGTGCAGTTTATCTAACGTAACATGAGAGTGCAAAGTTCGGTCCATACTTTACAAAAAAACAAGTTTTCTTCAAGGATGATTGCAAGATGAACGTAAAAATCGAAATTTTTTGCCAAAATTTACCTCTTTCGCGTTTCTCCTTGAGCTTTTGAGCGCCATTATTCCACCAACAGGCCATTTCCTCAACGTCGAAAGTGCACTTTTTCCGTTCCTTGGCGATATCGGGATTCACCTTCTTCGCCATGGTATTAATTTTGTCAACATTAAACATTTTTCGATGCAATTTCGTGATTTGTTGCCTAAACAAAGCAACAATTCAAAGCAGAAAGTAATTTCACTTGTTCGTTCGTACGTAACAACTCCTTCTATAATTTCTTTGTAACTGACCAATTATTCGACGGAGCATTGAAATACACGTCTCGTCTCGTCTCGCTCGTATTTACGTCTTGTCGTCCCGTTCAATCGCGATACGAGAAATTTGTTATTGCTTTGGTCCCTGCGAACGAGATTTTGGAGTCAAATCTGATTCTCGTATGTGTTTCTATACAAATAAAGAGAAAAATAATTCGCTTTTTTTACTAATTTTTCAAAAATAAATTAGATAAATTTTAGATTTTTTAATAAAATTTTATAGAAATGAAAATTATTGCAATTTTTCAATACAATTTATTAAATTTTACTTTTATTTTGTCGCCTAAAACGATTAAATTGGATTTTCATATAAGTTTAACTCTGAATCCGAAGTGAACTTTTTACAGGGTAACGAAAATGCGCCCCCTATATTTATCATTTTTATTCGTCTCAAGGGTTTTCAACTTCAAGCTCGATTTTTGATTAAATCTCGAACTTGAGCAAATTCAATTTTTCAGCAGTTTTGAGTTATGAAATGATTAAAAATGATAAATTAGAGCCCCTCTGATAAATTTTTATCCATTTGGAGCAAGATTTGACAAAAATTGCTTTGACACAGTTTTTGACACAGTTTTTTTTGCTCTTGATTTAGTTTTCAAATCAAAACTGTGTCAAAGAAAAAATTTTTTTCAGTTTCAATTTTTTAGCAGTTTTGAGTTAAAAAATGATTAAAAATGATAAATTAGAGCCCCTCTGATAAATTTTTATCCATTTGGAGCAAGATTTGACAAAAATTGCTTTGACACAGTTTTTTTTGCCCTTGATTTAGTTTTCAAATCAAAACTATGTTTTTTTTTCAGTTTCAATTTTTTGGCAGTTTTGAGTTATAAAATGATTAAAAATGATAAATTAGAGCCCTCTGATAAATTTTTATCCATTTGGAGCAAGATTTGGCAAAAATTGCTTTGACACAGTTTTTGACACAGTTTTTTTTGCTCTTGATTTAGTTTTCAAAACAAAACTGTGTCAAAGAAAAAATTTTTTTTCAGTTTCAATTTTTTGGCAGTTTTGAGTTAAAAAATGATTAAAAATGATAAATTAGAGCCCTCTGACAAATTTTTATCCATTTGGAGCAAGATTTGGCAAAAATTGCTTTGACACAGTTTTTGACACAGTTTTTTTTGCTCTTGATTTAGTTTTCAAAACAAAACTGTGTCAAAGAAAATTTTTTTTTTCAGTTTCAATTTTTTGGCAGTTTTGAGTTAAAAAATGATAAATTAGAGCCCTCTGACAAATTTTTATCCATTTGGAGCAAGATTTGGCAAAAATTGCTTTGACACAGTTTTTGACACAGTTTTTTTGCTCTTGATTTAGTTTTCAAATCAAAACTATGTCAAAGGAAAAAAAATTTTTCAGTTTCAATTTTTTGGCAGTTTTGAGTTATAAAATGATTAAAAATGATAAATTAGAGCCCTCTGACAAATTTTTATCCATTTGGAGCAAGATTTGGCAAAAATTGCTTTGACACAGTTTTTTTTGCTCTTGATTTAGTTTTCAAATCAAAACTATGTCAAAGGAAAAAATTTTTTTTCAGTTTCAATTTTTTGGCAGTTTTGAGTTATAAAATGATTAAAAATGATAAATTAGAGCCCCTCTGATAAATTTTTATCCATTTGGAGCAAGATTTGACAAAAATTGCTTTGACACAGTTTTTTTTGCTCTTGATTTAGTTTTCAAAAAAAACTGTGTCAAAGAAAAAAGTTTTTTTCAGTTTCAATTTTTTGGCAGTTTTGAGTTATAAAATGATTAAAAATGATAAATTAGAGCCCCTCTGATAAATTTTTATCCATTTGGAGCAAGATTTGACAAAAATTGCTTTGACACAGTTTTTTTTGCTCTTGATTTAGTTTTCAAATCAAAACTATGTCAAAGGAAAAAATTTTTTTTCAGTTTCAATTTTTTGGCAGTTTTGAGTTAAAAAATGATTAAAAATGATAAATTAGAGCCCTCTGACAAATTTTTATCCATTTGGAGCAAGATTTGGCAAAAATTGCTTTGACACAGTTTTTGACACAGTTTTTTTTGCTCTTGATTTAGTTTTCAAATCAAAACTATGTCAAAGGAAAAAAAATTTTTCAGTTTCAATTTTTTGGCAGTTTTGAGTTATAAAATGATTAAAAATGATAAATTAGAGCCCCTCTGATAAATTTTTATCCATTTGGAGCAAGATTTGACAAAAATTGCTTTGACACAGTTTTTGACACAGTTTTTTTTGCTCTTGATTTAGTTTTCAAATCAAAACTATGTCAAAGGAAAAAATTTTTTTTCAGTTTCAATTTTTTGGCAGTTTTGAGTTATAAAATGATTAAAAATGATAAATTAGAGCCCCTCTGATAAATTTTTATTCATTTGGAGCAAGATTTGGCAAAAATTGCTTTGACACAGTTTTTGACACAGTTTTTTTTGCTCTTGATTTAGTTTTCAAAACAAAACTGTGTCAAAGAAAAAATTTTTTTTCAGTTTCAATTTTTTGGCAGTTTTGAGTTATAAAATGATTAAAAATGATAAATTAGAGCCCCTCTGATAAATTTTTATCCATTTGGAGCAAGATTTGACAAAAATTGCTTTGACACAGTTTTTTTTGCTCTTGATTTAGTTTTCAAATCAAAACTATGTCAAAGGAAAAAATTTTTTTTCAGTTTCAATTTTTTGGCAGTTTTGAGTTATAAAATGATTAAAAATGATAAATTAGAGCCCCTCTGATACATTTTTATCATAAGCTCGAAACTCGAGCTTTCACAAATTTTTCACCGAACCTCGAGACTCGAGCTTCGAACAACCCAAGTACTTACAATCTCCAATTTTGATGTTTTGTTATTGTTAACGGGATGAAACTAGGCTTTTGGACATGCGCAGGCGTTAACGTTCGCTGAAATTCCAAATATAAAATTCTGTGCAAAAAATGGATGGGATGCAGCAACTTGATCAAACTCCCCTTCCGCCAAATTGGGAGTGCAGATTTGACTCCAGAACCGGAAGATAGTAAGTAACTTACCCATAAATCTCAAAAACATCGAATTTCCTCCCCTCCCGAGGTTGATTCCTTGCAAAAACGGACCTCAAGGATGTTTTTGTCGAATGGCGTCCTTGATGATGTAATTTCTTTGCAGTTATTTCGTGAATCTTTTCACAAAATCAACGACTTGGGATGATCCACGAGCGAGATTCAGAACTGCTCAGATCTCCTCCGAGAGTATTCCGTTACAGGTGAGCGATTTTCGAGCCCTTAAGTTGAAAAAAAATGTTCAAATCCTGTTTTGTTTTTGTTTTTGTGTCTCTCTAACCATGAATTTAGCCAATGCATGCGAGCCCGTATCATGTTTATCCCACGAGTAATTATCCGGCCCAAACCGCTTTTCAAAACCCTCCATCTGGTGTGCCAAGTGTCAATAACAGTCCACAGTTTAATTTAAAGCGACAGCAGCTCGTAAGTTGAAAATACGAAAATTTTTTGATTTTTCATTAAAAAATTTGATTTTTTGTTTTTAGGAAATGTCTCCGATCATTCGTTCAACCCCGCATACGCCTCGCAGCCAACATCGGAGTGTCGCGCCACGCAAAAGCATCCAAGAAACGTCTTTTTCGAGTCAAGTTGCCGAAACGGACACGGAAGCGGTTGTCTCGAAAATCAATACGATGTTCCCTACTGTGCCAGAAACCCATATTCGGTCGTTGTTGAAGAAGTAAGTCACTGATTTTTTAACTTTTTTGCACTTTTTCTCTCCTTTTCTCACACAACTAATCACTTTTTCTGTAAAAAATTTCCTTCATGCACTCACTAACTACTAACAAACTGCTTTGCGTGCCTTTTTTTGTCACTTTGCCAACACGCCGCACCCCACAAAAGATATCACAATCGTGAAGCTGTCGTCATTTCCGCCTTGCAAGTCGAAAAACATCCCATTACGACGCCCGGTCCTTACACTCCGCCGCCAATTCGTAATTTTCACACGGCAGCGACAGCAGCAACTTGCGTCTCGGCATTCCAAAAGACGCCGCCATCCGTTCATCGAGGCTCGTCAGCGGTTGGGATCAATTACAGTCACTTTGATTCGCGAAATGCGTCGCCCGTGACGAGACCAGCGAGTGTTGCGAGTAATGCGCCGACCGTTTGCATGTCGATGGTTGAGAAACACGGCGGCGGAGGCATAAGTTGTGGTTCGCCGCGGTTCGAGGGAGGCTTTCGGATGTCGCCGAAGCCGCATTCGTCGCCAAAGATGAAGTTGAGGTGATGATTGCTTTTGTAGTTTGTAGCTTTTTGCTTTTTTTGGGATTTTTAAAAAAATTTTTGAATTTTTTAATGATTTTTTGAATTTTTTTGTAGATATGTCAAAGGATTGTTCCCAAAAGCGGAGGAAACTATAATTTTGGATGTCTTGGCGAATGTTGACAATAACGTGCAAAAAGCTTCCGAACGACTTGTTACGATGGGATACCAAAAGAAGGATGTTGTCGCAGCGAATAAGGCAGCGCTGAAGAAAAAAGAGGTTGAACAGCAGGAACGAGAGGAGAAATTGCTTCTTACGCCGAAGCCTGTTCGCGTCAAAACTATCGAAGAAAAACGAAAAAGTAAGTTTTTTTAAATATTTAAAAAAATTAATTAATTAATTTTTAAATTAAAAATAAAATAAATTAAATTAATAAAAAATATTTTGAAAAATTTAATTTTTTATTTTAAATTTTCTAAAAATTATTTTATTAAAATAAAATTATAAACTATAAAGTAAATAAAAATTTTGATTTTTTTAATAATTTTTTAATAAATTTTTAAAATTATAATTTATTTTGAAAAATCGCGAAAAATTTATTTATTTATTTATTAATTAATTTTTCTTTAATTAAATATTATGAAAAAAATTAGCTTTTTAAAAAATATCCTGAAAAATGATTAAAATTATTTTTAAAATAAATAATTTAAAAAATTCTAAAAATTATTTTATTAAAATAAAATTATATAATTTTAAAATAAATTTATCATTTTTTTTATGAGCTAATTATAATTTTTTTTAAAATTTTTTAAATTAATTTTAAACTAATCTTTAAAAAATATTATAAAAAACAATATAAAAATGGTAAAAATTATTTAAAATTAAAAAAAAATCTAAATTAAAACAATAAAAAATAATTTAAACGAAATCTCAAAAAAAAAAATAATTTATTTTAATATTTAACCTTTAAAGAAATTTAAAATCGAATAATTAAAAATTTTTTCAAACAAATATTTTTTAAAATAAATTAATTTAAAATTAAATTGAACAAAATTCTTTAATTTTGTTTTTAATAATTTTTATTTTTTTTTAAATTTTATTCTTAAAAATTTTCTATTAAAAATATTAAAATTAAAAAAAAATCTAATTTTTAATTAAATTTTTTATTTATTTTTTTCAGTTCGTCAAAAACTTCAAACGCAATTCCCCGACATTCCCGAACGAGTTGTTCTCATGGCCCTCGAAAGCGTCGAATACTCCGAAGAACGTGCAATCCAAATCCTCAACATTGTCATGCAAGAAGACAATCCCAAAACTTCGTCTACTGAAAAAATCAAACAAGAATCCGAAGTCGAAAATAACGAACCATTGAGGTAAAAATCATTTTTAAAATTTTCCCACAAAAAAAAAATTTTTGTACCACAAATCTCATGTTGCAATCATCGTGCACTTTTTGCACCTATGACAAAATGCAGATTTTTTTACCACGAAATTTATCTCAAAATTTGCATGCACCTCCATTTAAAAAAAAAATATTTTTCAAAATTTTCCTTTTTTTTCTTAATTTTTGGTCCGTTTCCGTCTGAAACCCACTTTTTCCTCATTCATCATTCAAAAAAAAAAAAAAATCATTTTCCAAAAAAAAAGTTCAAGTTCAAGTTCCGTCGCAACGAAAACCACTCCGAGCCAAGCAGCAACAACAAGCAACATGCGAAAAACGGAAAGTTGTGCAACGACCGCCTTGCTTTCCGGCGAATCACGCTCCTCATCGCACTACGGGATGCTGGAAACGATGGAAGAATTGCCTTCGTCGTCGCCGTCGTACGAGGATTTCCTCACGTCATCGTTGGAAACGTCGCCCGAGGAGAAAAATGCGAAAGCGCGTTTCCCGAAAACGCAACTTTATCACCTCAAGTATGATTTTTTGCCACATTTTTCATCATTTTCTGTGTGATTTGTCGTTTGTGTGATGACTTTTTAACACTTTTCGTTTGGGATTGGCATTTTTTTGGCTTTCCTCATCAAATAATTAGATAGAAATCTGTCATTTTATCATTAGATTCTCTTAGAAATCGCATTTTTAGACGTTTTTCTGATCATTTTAGAGTAGATTTTTACAATTTCATGAATTTTTCACTAAAAAAATTAAATTTTTCCATTTAGAGCGCAATCAAAAGTCCCTGAAAAGGATGTCACCGATCACAAAACCGAAGCAACTTCCTTGGATGAGCCTTTGAAGAAGATCCATATTAGTCCTTATGCCGCCGGACCTAATCCTGATTTACGAAATGGGCCTAATGATGAACTTTTGCTGTAAAAAATTTTAATTTTTCCCTTAAAAAATGTAAAAATTTTAATTTTTTTTCATTTTAGCTCGGATTACATGACCTGGAATGGCGCCAATCCCGATTTGAGTAACGGATCAAAGTCCCAAGCACGCGGTCCTGACAAGAATCTCCTCTCGGAACGTACTTATGTGGCACGTGGCAGCAAGAAGGAGCTCTGGAAGGGTCCCTCATCGTTGGCAAAGGGCAGTATGTACGCCCAATTAAGTCGTCCCGATGTTGTTTGTAACTGATTTGACGATTTTTCGTCACATACAATCAATTAACGTTAATTTAAATTATTTTTTAAGATTTTTTTGAATCTCTTACAACCAAAAAAGAACAAACCAGTGCAATCATTTACATATTTTTAGCTTTTTAGGCTTTTTAAAAGCATTTTTTATTGAATTTAATTCATTTTTTACCTAAAATAATTCAATTTTTGAATTTTTTTGGTCGTTATTTGACCTTACATAATCATTAAAATTAGAAAATTTTTGCGTGAATAGATTTAAGTCCATTTTCTCATATAGAAAAATGTTCTGTAGTTGAAGTTTCTCGTATTTGTGGCGTAATTTTTGAAATTTTTTGCTGAAAAAATGTATTTTTCTGAATCTCTTCGACCGACATGACACTCACGAGTACAATATTTTACACACAATTCAAGCCAAAAACCGAAAAAAATATTTTAACGAAGAATTTATTTTTAATTAAAGTCGTACTTGACACTGAAACAATAAAAAAATAAAAAAAAAACTGATAAACTATGTCTAACTAATCGAATAAAAAATGTAGAAAATTAGATGAAAAATGTTCGATGTCGAAAATTCAGTCAATTGATGTGATTGTTGAGGAAGGTCTTAATAAAAAAATCCTTTTCTCTAAAAAAAAACTCAATAATAAAAAAAATAATTAAAGTTACTTTTTCGGAAATAAAAAAAATTAATTAAAAAAAATATTTTTTTTTATTTTTAGGCGTTAAACTTAAAAAAATGCGGCAAAAATTCTTTAAACTTCATGTTCGTTCAGTAACATGTTCGGAATTCCATCGGAAATGGGGAAAAGTCTGCCGGTTTCGGGACATTCGAGATTTCCTTTGACGATGTCGATCTCCAAGAGCACATGATGGACATTTTTGAGGAAATCTTGGTCTTTGCACACGTTTTCGTCAATGGATTGGGGGAGGTTTTCACTGCAATTTACCTAAAAAATTAAAAATTTTTGAGTTCATGAGGAATTTTTGAAGAAAAATTGATTTACAGTTTGAGCTGCTGCATAAATCGCGGGCCATTCTAACCGTGGGAGGGTTTTTGTGATGAACTCGGGATTGAATTCGGCTTGAACTTCTTTCTTTTCTTCGACCTACGATGGAAATTAGGAGAAATTTCATGAAAATCCTTGAAAAAAATTAATGCGGTAAAGGCTTACGTGCAGTTTTAATGGATATCCAACTTTAACACCGCGAATGCATTTCGACGTCAAGAAGTTGTAAGTTAAGAGTTTCATTTTGAGTTGATTTTATGCGGATTTGCAGTTAAAATGTAACGAAATTTGAGAATTTTTAAGTTCCAATGTGGATTTTTGTTTACCTTGTTAATTTTTGAGACGAATGAAAATGATAAATGTCAATCCTGTGAAAAAAGTTCAACCCTGAAATGGATTTGAATTGAGAACGGTAAATTTTAACCACGTGGTTTACTTCAATTTTATAATTAAATGAAGAATTTTTTATAAAAAGCTGAAATTTTGTAAAAATTAATTAAATAGACATTTAAATTTTCTTAATTTTTTAAAATTTTAAGAATATTTTTTATAAAAGTTTCATGAAACTTAAAAATTTAATTTTTTTTCATCGTAAAATAATTTTTTTATAAACAAAGGTTGTAAAAAAATTATCTTTAGGTATATGCTTAAAAAATTTAAAAAAAATATTTTTTTTTTATTTTTAATTTTTTTTAAGTCTTCTAATTTTTCTTAAAATTAAATTTTATTAAAAATTAAATTAAAAATTTATTAAATATTAAAAATTCTTCTCTCGATAAATTTTTTAAAATTTTTATTGCCAAATAGCTGCAAAAAAATCACCTTTAACTCTTTCAACCGACGAACTTCAATAACTTTAAAACAACTTTTCTCGGTACAACGACAAAAATAACAACAAAAACAGTTCTACATGAAAAACTTTACACACATTTGTGAACATTTTTTTCATAAAATATCTCGTCCTGTCATATCAACATAACATGTACCGAGATAAAAATACATATGAATACATAAAACAAGAGAGAGAAAAAATTACAGGATAAAATATTGTGAATAATTAATACACCTCTGCCTCCGCTATCGTCCCTCACATCATTCAGATCTTTTTGACGCGTTATTTCGAAAGATGGATTAAAAAATTTTAAATATTGACTGTTAATGTGTCTGTCTGTTGAATTTTTTTGTTGATTTATTGAATTTTTAATTGAAAAATAAATAATTTTAAATTTTTGGGTGCTAAATTAATACCCCGAGGACTTAAATTAACACTTTTAAATATAATTTTTTATATTTTGATATGATATTTTAACACTTTAAGACGTAAAAATAATTCTTCAGAACAAATTTTATTTAAAAAAAATTAATATGATCTCTTGTATGAGTACAAATATCATATGAAAAGCTTTTTTACTTCCAAAAGTGTTAAAATAATCCTTTTGAGAGAGTAAAATTATCATCTTGAAGATTTTTTTTAATACTCAAAAAAGAAAAATTTTATTTTCAAAAGTTGTTAAAATAGCATCTGAAGAAGAAAAATAACTCTCGATACAAATTTTACATCTAAAGGTGTTAAATTAACATCTTTAAATTACAAAATATTCCCCTGAGGTCCTAAATTTTTTGAAAAATTATTTTTATTTCTCATTAAAGGATTAAATTTAACACCTTGAGACGTAAAAACTTTTCTAAGTATTACTTTTTACGTCAAAAGGTGTTAATTTAATCCCTTTTGGAAGTAAAAATAACCTCAAAAGGACTCTTTTCATATCTCAAATGTTAATTTTTGTCCCTTGAGTCATTATTTTAATACCTGAACAACTCAAATTTGTTCTTCAGGTGTTAAAATAACCCTCAAGGAACAAAAATTAACATCACATGAGGCGCTTTTTACTCGTACATGGGATTATTTTAACACCTTGAAACTCAAAAATGTTTAAAGAATCATTTTTGACGTTTCAAAGTGTTAAAATAATCCCATGTAAAATTTAAATTATGTTAAAAGATGTTAATTTAATACCTTTGAAGTGTTAATTTACACCCCAAAGGTCTTAAATTAACATCTTTTTCAACCCAAACCTCTAAAACTGTAATTTTCATGTCCAAAAACCGCCTTTTATCTTTCATCCTTAAACTTTCAAAGACAAAATTTCTGTTTTTGTCAGAAATCACATTCAAATTGATGTGAACGTCAGACAAGATGAAGGCAAACACACACATCTGCAAATGATTGCAACATTTTTCCTCTTATTTTTATAAAAATCTGTCTTTTCCGCCTTTTTTCTTCTTCGTCATCCCTTTCTTCTTAACTTCGCTACGTCGTCGTAGGCAAATGGAGATGAAGTGACTTGCACAAAACACACATATTTACATAAAAATTTGCATGCATTTTTTAAATGTTGTCTGATAAATGTTTGTGTTCCCCGCACTCACGTCTCCGCTGTGGAACGAACGAAAAAAAGTAATAAGACTTATCATTTCACATTTAATGCATTCCATTCCAGCAAAACGCCACACATTTTTCACATATGTTATGTGTTCGTTCGGTTGGCATGTCAGACTTTCGTAGCCAGAGGAATAATTTTTAAACGTTCGTACGACGACGCACGAGAAAAAAAAAGTGGAAAAGTGCAAAAGGCTCTTTAGAAATTGCTGCGAGGCAATGCTTTTCTCTCGTGTGCAGCATCAGAAGTAAAACTTTGTTGTTGTTGTTGTTTTCTGATTATTATTTGTACATATTTTCAGTCTGCGCATGTCACGCAAGTCGTGTGCGAATTCCATGTAATTGCTTTTCCAATTTAAAAAAAAAATTGTTGTACACTTTTATTCATTCATGTTCGGGCCGAGCCTCACTCTCATGCTTTTTCCATGCGTTGCATCGCCTCACACCGCCGGCAATAGAAACTCAGTGCAGCGCAGTGTTAAATAGTAACGTGTACGTGTTTTTCTATGAAAAGCGAAAAAATATGGAAAAAAACACAACAAACTTTTTTTTTTCATATTTTTTCGCCTCGAAAGAAAGAAAAAAAACACGTTCTTTACTTTTTTTTTAAACAACTGCCAACGATGATGAAGATTAGGATTGATAATGTCCCGGCATAATGAGTAAACTAAAAAAAAAAATGTTAATGAAATGTTTGTTGTTGATGCTGTTGCGGCAAAGAGGTGTAATGGAAGTAATGAAACCTGAACTTTGTTAATTACATGTTTACAGTTGCTTTAATCGGGTTGTTTTCTGAAAAGGGAAACTCTTGAAAAGTAGGTGATGATGATAAGTAATGGTATTTCTGCGAACTTTTTGAATGTTTAGAAGTGTACTTGGGAAATTTGTAGGATGGAAATATTTAATGAACTTTTTTTTGTGTTTTGTTCCTCAGATCTTTTGTTAGAATTTTATTTTCTAAAGTTTTTTTCAGGGTTCAAGTTTTGAACAACTCTTCAGATATCAAACCTAAGAAACTTTTAGTTTTCAAATTATTAAAAACTGACAAAATTTAAGCTCTAAAAAGCTTTCAGTTTTTTGAAATGTTAAAAACTGACAAATTTTTAGGCCTAAAAAGCTTTCAGTTGTTCGAAATGTTAAAATCAAACAAGTTTTAGAACTAAAAAGCTTTCAGTTTTTCAAAATGTTAAAATCTAACAAATTTTCATACCTGAAAAAGCTTTCAGTTTTTCGAAATGTTAAAATCCAACAAATTTTCAGGCTTAAAAAGCTTTCACTTTTTCAAAATGTTAAAATCTAACAAATTTTCATACCTGAAAAAGCTTTCAGTTTTTCGAAATGTTAAAATCTAACAAATTTTCAGGCTTAAAAAGCTTTCAGTTTTTCAAAATGTTAAAATCTAACAAATTTTCATGCCTAAAAAGCTTTCAGTTTTTCGAAATGTTAAAATCTAACAAATTTTCAGGCCTAAAAAGCTTTCAGTTTTTCAAAATGTTAAAATCTAACAAATTTTTAGGCCTAAAAAGCTTTCAGTTTTTCAAAATGTTAAAAACTGACAAATTTTTAGGCCTAAAAAGCTTTCAGTTTTTCGAAATGTTAAAACTGACAAATTTTTAAGACCTAAAAAGCTCCCACTTTTTCGAAATGTTAAAAACTGAAAAATTTTTAAGCCTAAAAAGCTTTCAGTTTTTTAAAATGTTAAAATTTGATAAATTTTTATGCCTAAAAAGATTTCAGTTTTTTGAAATGTTAAAAACTAACAAATTTTTAGGCCTAAAGAGCTTTCAGTTTTCAAAAAACAAATTTTTAGGCCTAAAAAGCTTTCAGTTTTTCGAAATGTTAAAAACTGACAAATTTTCAGGCCTGAAATGCTTTCAGTTTTTCAAAATGTTTTAATTTAACAAATTTTCGGCTCTAAAAATTTGTCAGATTTTAAGAATTTTCAAACCTATTTAATTTTCAAGTCCTTAAAATTATTTTTTGCCTACTTTTAAGTTTTGTATCGGATTTAATTCGAAAATAATTTCGTAAAAATTTAATTCTTTTATCTTAGCTTAAAAATAAATTTCATGAGAAACCATTAAATCCCAAAACAAAACAACTTAAAGCAAAATAAATCCCCAAAAAGTACGAAAACAATTCCGAAAAATGTCTCGTAATCACCTAAAACATCAGCAAATAAAACGAAACCGAGACAATTAATATCTCCAGTCAACACATTAAGTACCTTCATGACAAACTATCCTTTTTTTTCTTATACGAATTCATCTTTTTCTCACTTTTCCTCCTTTTTTTATATATTTATTTTATTATCATTTCCGAGGAAAACGCAAACAACGACGAAGACGACGACATCCAAATGAAGCAATATACATCTCAATCTCGCAACAATAGTCAAGGCAACATAATTTGATATGGCATCATTATCTCCGCATCTTTTCACACGGCTCGGCATTTCAGGTGACAACGTAACAACGTCGTCTTGGGTTTGTGTCTTGCTCGGAGGAACGAGAGGAAAATTGTGTGGACACGAAAATAACAATGTGGCGCCTTCTTCACATCTAACTTGATTTGACACGAAAAATATGCATGCACGACATATAAATAAACTTTTTTTTTGCGTCGTGCAGAATTTTTCCATGGAGATTTTCGAATTTTTTGTGTTTCGGGTCGACTTTTATGTAAATAAAGTTTTTTTCTTCGACGAGAATCAATTTTCTTTAAATTTTTATCATTATAAATTTTGTATCTCATCTCGGCATGCGAGAAAAAAACGAGATTTGACACAAAAAAGATGTAACGATGAAAAATGTGTCCCTTTTTTTTGTGGATTGTCAATAAAACTTGTGGATTTTTTCTTGTCTCTTCGACGTTGTCGACGGTGATAAGGATAAGAAAATGATTTACTGCATGTTTGATTTTCAGTCTTTTTCTTGTGGTTTCTTCATTTCCTTCGTACAAAACATTTTTTTTTGTTGTTTGTTACATGAAACAGGTTTTTTCGATATAAATTCATAAGGAAAGACCCTTTTTACGCACTAATGCCTCCGAAATTGAATAAATGGCACGTTGCTGAAGGCTTTTCAATGCCGACGCCTTGCTTCAACAACAGGCTTGAATAATTTAGGGAAATAAATTAAAATTATGAGGAAAATAAAAAAAAAACTTTTTCCTCACGTAAATAAATCAAAAAATGAGGAAAAAATATTTTCAAGGTGCTTTTGTGGACAATTTCGTGAAATCAGCAATCTCAGTCACAAGAGAAAACTTGCTTATAATAAAAAAAATTATAAAAAAATGTCATCATTTAGTGAAAAGTGTTCCTGCGGGAGAAAAATGAGAAAGAAAAAAATTAATTTTATCTTGTAAAAAACAGCAAGCAAGAGCAAATGGCAATGACCTGCGTTGTAGTATTCAGATTCCTCAAACAACTCCTACTGCTGTTATTATCACACTTCCTCTGTACACCACATTTCCGCAGTAATAAGAGTGCTTTTCTCTTATTTTTCATATTTTTTTCTGTGGTATGTGCGTTGGAAAGAAAAAAAAAAGAAAATAAAAGGAGATTTTAAATAATTATTGTATTGAAAAAAAATTACTTTATCGCATTTTTTAATTTTTTTTTATTAAAAAAAATAATAAAAAATTTTACGTAAGGTTAATTCATTATTTTTTTTTTAATTTTTAAAAATTTATTTTTTTTTTTATTTTAATTTTTCAATATTTTTTTAAAATTTTTCTATGATATTTAGTTAATATTTAATTTAAAAAAAATAATTAAATAAAATAAATTTAATTTAATTATTAAAGAAAAATATTTTTTAATAATTTTATTTAATTTTTTTTTAATTAATTTAATTCATTTTTTTAAAAAAAAATTAATTTTAAATTTTATTTATTTAAAAAAAAAATTATAATAAATAAAAAATTATAAATTTAAAAAAAAATCAAATTTAATAATTATTTTGAATTTTAATTATATTTTTTTAATTTTATTTATTTTTTAAAAATAATATTTTTAATAATTTTTAAAAAATCTTTTTATATTACTTTATTTTTTTTATTATAGATATTTATCAAATTTTATTTCTAATAATTTAAAATAAAATTATTAAAATTATTTTTTTTATTAAATTTAAAAAAATCATTTTAATAAATTTAATAAAAAATTTGTTTTTAATAAATTAAAAAAAATAATTTTAATAAAAATTAAAAAAAAAATAATTTTTTTAATCCGGACAGACTTTTTTTTTTGCTAATAATAAAAAATTTTTTCTCATGAAAAATGCTTTTGGAGTGAAAAAAATGAAGACATAATAAAAGAAAAATGCTTACTTAAGTTTAAACTTCATAAAAAAAATATTACCAGCACATTTTAACGCTACTAATATTCTCAACTGGGTTGGCATGTTACTTCCTTTGCGTCAAACAATAATATGCGACGAACGTATGTATGATAAAAAATAATAAAAATGATGAAAAAAAATTATATAAATGAGCAAGCAAGGCACGCACCGCCACAACGCGAAAAACAGTTTGGCGGACGAGGCAAGAAAAAATCCTTAAAAATATTACTGAAAACGGAGCCAGAAGAGGAAATAAAAAAATGGGAGAGGGAGTGTTTCTTCTCTGTTTGTACAAAATATTATTATGCTGATGACTGTAAAAAAGAAAAAAAAATGAAAATAAAAAAGCAGAATACACATTAAAAGTAGGGAGGTACGAGGAGAAACACTCGCAGCATGTGTGTTATGAGAGATATATTTTAGAAATGATTTCCCTGTGGAATAATGTGACATCATATTATTGATGCAGTGGTTGAAACAGTCACAGAGACTTAGTTTTGCTTTATTTTTTATTGTTTTTTCTTCTTCTGCTGCGTGTCGTGTTATCAAAGTGTTTTATAGCTGCGAGACTTTTGACACGTCTGTCTGTTGATTCTTGCTTGAATCAAATTTAGAGGAGACGTCTGGTTTCTTATGATTTCTCTTGAGAGTTTTTTTTTCGTGAATTAAATTCAATTTTATGAGATTTTATCCAATTTTTTACTAAAAGAAAAAAAAATTATTTATTCTTTATTTAGTTTTTAATTCTTCTTTAATTATTTAGTTCAAAAAATATAAAAAAAAATAAAATAAAATAAAAAAATAATTCAATTAATTCAATAACAATTATTTTTTCTTTTTTTTTAATAATTTTTATAATTTTTATTTTTCTCAAATATTTTTATTATTTAATATTTTATTAAATGATTTAATTTTATTTATTTATAATTAAATTTTAAATTAAAAGTTGAGAAATTAAAAATAAAAAATTGTAATTAAGAAAAAAAAAAATATTTAATTTTCTTTATTTTTTTTTTTTTTTTTTATTTTTTTTTTTTTTTTGAAAAAACAGATCATTTCTTAAAAATTGAAGTTTTACATAAAAATAAATATTTTTTTTATATTTTGTCTATTTTAATTAAATTTTGAAATAAAATCTTAAATTAATTCATAAAATTTATAAAATTAAATTAAATTCTATTTTAATTTATTTTATAATTATTTATTTTATTCATTAAAATTTTTTTTAAATTTTTCTCGAATCTTAAATTTAAATTTAAAAAATAAAATTTTCCTCTGGCATTTTGAATTTTTTTCAAACATTTTCTTTAAATTTTCTCAAAAATTTTGACTTTTTTCTCAGAGAATCACAAATTTTATGAATTAATTTTAGATTTTGTTACCAAATTTATTAAATTAGACAAAATATTCAAAAAAAAAAAAAATTTTTGTCTAAAATTTAATTTTTTTTAAGAAAAATGATCTGTTTTTGTCAAAAAAAAAAAAGAAAATTCAATTAAAGGTTATTTAAAATATTTATAATTAAAAATTATTTAATTTAATTTAAAAATTTTTTTTCTTAGTTTTTTTTAGTTTTAATTCAATAATTTTTTAAAATAAAAATCAAAAGAAAATTCAATAATTTTTTTCGAATAATTTTTTTTTAGTTTTTTTTAAAACTTCTAAAAATATTTTTTTTTTATTTAAAATTCGTCAAGAAATTTAATTCTTTATTATTAGAACATAAAATTTATTCAAAATTTAATCTTAAGAATATCAAAAAATTTTCAAACTTTCACTTCTTATATCAAAAATACACTTGAATCCCATCCATCTTGACAAACTTTCAAACAAAAACAAAAATTGCTCTTCAACTTGTAACTTTTACGTTATTCTTAAACATTGTGATGTCATGTCAGCGGTCGCATCGTAGTACATAATTCATGTCATATGATTATGATTATTATGTGATAACACGAAGTTACGTGACAAAATTCAAGCCATCTGTTCGACTTTTCCGCCCGAAGCGAATTTTCCTCGTCGTCATATAAATCAATTTTTGAAAATTCCTCTGCTGGACAACAAACGTTCATCATTAGCCTGAATATCTGAATTTGGGTGAAAAGAGAGAGGAAAAAAAGTTCAAGAGTTGTATAACTCATTCCGACTCGCATGGCAAAGTTAGTACAAAGAGCGTGCAATAGGGCGATCAAATTATGATTTTATTTGCCAATCAACGTGTTGTGTGTGTGTGTGTGGTCATGTTTTGTGCCTGCATCGCTGGGATTTGTGAAGTAGTAGAGTAAAGAACGGATGTTGAATCGGAATTCGGTAATATTTCGCACTGGACGATGCACGCATGCACACGCTCTAACGCCAGAAATTGGACAAAGGGTGCTGCGAGGGAAGCAGGCGGAAAACGTGTGTACAAATGTTAGTTAAAATATTATTTAATACGCATGTAGGTCACTTTAAAATGGTGGTCACTATAATACTATAGTACTATTTTCACGTCTACTCTGCATTTTGATGCGCCTCATGCACTCGCATTCAGATTATATAAGAGTCAGTCACTTGATTCGTTAGCCCGGAACCCATTTTCCTTCGAAAAACTTTAAAATCTGACAAAAATCAAATTTTTTCCCTTAAACGTTCCTCCCTTTTATGTACCAACTTCATATGTGGCCCGCTGTTTATTGTTATATAAGCCAATTGAAACTCAATTGAATACAATTCACAACTCCGGTTGACGTCATACCGAAAATTTTCATGTTTTTGCGATTTATTATCTCGAAGCAATTTTTGATCAACTATCGCAAAAATTGGCCTTGAAATAAATAAATAAATAAAATTAATGCACCGTAACATCATCTCTTAACTTCATATTCTGTTCACCATGCTGAACGAGAAAAACATGAAGAAAAGTCACTTTTTTCCGTATTTTTTTTATGGTAAACTTTTTTTTTGTTTCTTGTACTTCGAAGGAAAAAATGTGATGTGACTTGAATATAAATTTTGTGTTTTTTGAAAAATGATGTTGCTCATATGTGTTGTGAGAAAAAGGAGGAAACGTAAACGAGGAAAAGGTAAAATTATTTGAACATTGATTTTTTTTTGTTTGACCCTTGGCGGATATTTTTTTTTTCTGACGAAACAACTTTTTTTTTTGGATTTATGTAAATCTTGTTTTTGTTTTTGTCTTGTCGGATGAAGAAAGTATTAGAAGGATAAGATGAGACAAGGATAAATAATGATAATTTTTTACCTGGTTGAGGATAAAATTTGATAAAAAAATGTTTGATGTGAAGAAAATAATTCAAAAAGTAAAAAAAATATTTTTAAAAAATTAAATTAAAAAAATAAATAAATTTATTTTATTGATATTAAAATTAAATTAAATTTTATAAAAAAAAAAATAAATAAAAAATTTATTTAAATTTAAAAAAAATAAATTTAATTTTTATTTTTTTATTTATTTTTTTAATTATTTAAGTAAATTTTTAAAAAATTATTTATTTTTTTATTTAATTATTTTTATTTTATTTAAATTAAATTCAAATTAAAAGATAATTTTGTTATTGATATTTTAATAAAAAATAAAATATATGAAACTTTATAAACGTTATAAATTTTGTGTTAATTTTAGGATAAAATCTTTTAATAATTATAAAATTAAAAATTATGGAGACTAAAAAAAAAATAAATTAAAATTAAAAAATATTAATTAATAAATTAATACAAAAATTGAAAATATAATTTCCTTTGAAATTTCTTAAATTTTACTTTTTTTTTATTTCAATTAAATTTATTTTTTTATTTTAACATTTTTTTATTAATATTAAATATTTTTTATTTAATTAAAAAAAAATATATTTAATTTTTTTGTTTATTTTAAATTATTTATTTTCTAATTATTTTATTAATATTAAATATTTTTTATTTAATTTACTAAAAAATTATTTGATTTAATAAAAAAATGTTAAAATAAGAAAATAAGTTTATTTGAAATAAAAATAAAAAAAAAATTGTAAAATTTAAGAAATTTCAAGTGAAATTATATTTTTAATTTTTGAATTAATTAATTATATTTTGAATTTTAATTTTTTTAGTACATTTTATTTTTATTTTTTATTTATTTTACAGAATATAAAAATTAAAAATATCCTTAATTTTTTTAAAAATATTTTTAATCAAAAAATATCTCCAATACCATTTCTAAAGAACCCATCTACCGAACAAAGCACTTTTACCAATTCCTATCCCAATTTCTCAAACATTTCTCTCTCTCTTATGGGAATCCTTTATCAACTTTTACACACTTCTTAACTTTGTACAAAATCTCTCTGCACACAGAAGCTGCATGTCATCATAAAAGTACATGAAATACGATTGAAAATAACTTTACAAACACAAGGAAATGTCTGCACGACACAAAAAAAAGGAAAAAAACATCAAACCACAAAAGAATCTCCTACAAAGTACAATTCATGCTCAAATAAAGTTTATCATATTATTTTTACTTTGTCAGGTTTTCCTTTTTACATCTTTTTTTTTTTTTTTGTTCAAGTCTTTCAAAGACAGCAGAGAGACAGAAAAATACTTGAGGCACACAACAACACATTTCAGACGGTAGCTCATCCCCTCCTTCATTGACTTGTCAGAGAAGGGAACAAAGAAACAGATCAAACTCTTGATGATGACGTTTCTCTGTCATTTACTGAGCAAAGTCATTACAGAAAATCGGTAAGAAAAAAAAATAATTTTCCATTGTTTTAAGTTTTCAAAGAAATTTTTTTCTTCTTTTTAGGCAAAGACGAAAAGGATGAATGACCATTGCACGAAATTATGCTGAGCATCAACTAACACTTTTCAACAAATTCACCCATCCATAAAATAAAATGCAGTGCAATTACAATTTTTGTGCCGTGCATATATTTTACAATTTGCGAAACCTCTCAAAGGACCGATTCAAGTAAAATTATGTCACTCATTTGCGCAGTAGAGTGTTTGTCGTCGTTGTCTGGCGATATACGTACCAACAACGATTTTTAAGTGCATTTTCATGGAGACAATCATCAAGAGAATTCGTGGCACACTCACAGAAAAAACGCACAAACATAGAGAAAAAAAAGTATGATAAAAATTTTTTGGTTCAAGAGCGAACAAAAGAGAATTTCTGAGTATTTTTCTTTTTTTTTTTTTTTGGTTTAAATCATTTTAATAATTGCACGAAAACTTGGATTTTTTTCTCGTGACACAAGGGAGACGATAAAAAAAATTCGCGAAAAAAAAGTTTTTCTATGGCTGCGTTAATAAACAGGAAGGGACGAGAAATGCTGTGTGCGGGATGTTGTTATGATTATATTATTATAAATAATAGGAAAAGTTTGAGAAACTTGTTTATTTAGCAATAGTTTTATTAAAATATTTTTTTAAATAAATAGGTACAGGGAGTTCAACTAATTTTTTTCTTTTCTTTTTTACAGGGTGTTCAATTTTTTGACAGCAATCAAAATTTCTATAAATTTTAAATACCTAATTTGATTTCAATGAAGTAACAGAATCTCTCAGAAGGAAGAATTAGATCAACAAATAATCAAACAGCTTGAAAAGTGAAATATTTTTTAAAGAGATATGGAGAGGAATAGTCCTTACTACCTTACATACTTTAAATACAAAAAATCAAAAATGGTCCCATGATACAGCGAAGAAGTAATGCTAAGAACTTTGAAGAACTTGACGTACAATTTCAACACAACAACTTCAATTAAGTTTCATATTTGATTCTGAGAAAAAACTTCGATAAGAGGCATGCCGCGGACTCAGAACAAACCTTTATACAATCAGTTGAAAATCCTAACTACTTTTCGTGAAGTAAAAAGAATATCATACATTCAGAAGGTCTATCTCCTATGACCTAAAGATTTTTTTTTCTCGCGAAATCCTTAGAAGCGACTTTTCAAGTAACAATATACAAAATATGATAACTCACAAAAAAGTTCAATAAGCGTTCGATGCTCTATAAAGCCATTGCCATTGACTCTTACCATATGCTAAAAAAATATTGTGATTTTTATCTATCAAAAATTTTAAGCAGATTTATCATTTAAAATGCTGCAAATTTTTAAAAAGCGAAATACTCTTAATTTTATTTGCGAAAACTCATTTTCTTTTTCGTATCGATTTTTTTAACGTATAGATATAGAAGAAAAAATTAAAGTAAAAATTTTAATTGAACCCCCTGTTTTAATTTATGTTCCTTGAAACACTGTCGTTACTTTCCGTGACGACATTGCAAAGTTTATTTTGCGTGACCTACTAGTCTTTTGTATCTCAATCAAATCAAGATGAATGCTTCGCTGAAAATCTAGATTGCTGAAATGTTTATAAAATTTACACAAATTCACAACTCGCTTAATTAAAATAATAAATTGCTTCATTATAAAAGTTTTATTTCGGCACCGCCATGGCATATAGAAATTGAATCAACTTTATTACTAATGATTCATTTTATTGTTATTATTAAGCCGTATTTTTAGCCGTCAGACAAGTTCTATACAATTTTCAACACTTCATCGCTCTGATTTATAAAATTTTATATAATAATAAATGACTCGTCTTCTCTGTTGTTCGCCTCATATCTTTTCTTCTCCGTCTTTTCCATTCATTAAAAAACATATTTCATTCATTTCCGTCTTATTTTACTTTTTCGAACATACAAAAAAAATTGTATTTTAAAATAAAGTCATTTTCATTTTGAGTTTTTCATCCTTTTGTTCGCGCTTTCTACACGGAGCACTGAACACGACAACGACATGGATGGTGTTGATGATGATGATGACGATAAGTACCTCTATATACTTTTGTGCAAAATCGGAAGTGTTATTATATTCAAAAAAGTTTTGTACGAGTTTTGAAATTGAAATAATGATAATAATGAAGATATGGAAGAAAATTCATATTTTTCGCACAGAGGCAATTGTGCGAGGCGCTGATATTTAATTTTTATTTAATGAATTATTATTGTGCGAAAAAGTGGGTAGAAAGGAAGTTACTCTTTTTTTTCTTGTCATCTTTTTTAAAGGATTGACAGAAAATAATCGATTTTTAAAACAAGTTTTGTTTGGAAAAGTAGGACAGGAGAATTTTTTAGCTGATATTTCAATTTCCCATCGAGGTCAGGAGAGGAAAAAATAATGAAAAACATAAAAATCTCATTTTCCGTCATGTCAAAAACTGTTTTTTTTTATCCGACATGAAAAATGCATGTAACTCCAAATGCAAATCAAATCATATGCCCATCCAATTATTTTCCATCGCATCATATAATCAAATGAAAAGGGCTTCCACTGTACACGGTACTTTCATATATAATTAAAAGGTAAAACCAATAGAATCATGTAACTTCACATGTATTTCCGGGAATTCCTCGAAAAATGCTACTCGCATCAAATAATAATAATATTTCTATTCACTGAAATATTACCCTTGCATAAATTTCTGAACAACGAAAAAAAAAATACTTTACGGGTTGTTGTAATAACGCAGGAATTCAAAATATGATGATACTTGATTTGAATAAAAATATTATTCAAAAACATGGCGTTGCTGAAGTGCAATCTGCATCCCGGGTGCATGTCGTGTGCGAAATGCGTGCAAAATAAAAAACATTCACAGTAATAAAAATAATGGAAAAAAGTCAGTGTACCATATCTCTTTCGCAATTCCTCCTGCTGCACTCATGTTACACAACTTTTTTTGCATGCATTTATGACACGCGGAAATAAATGAAAAATGTGTCCGTTGCCATGAGAACCGCATTTGAAGGCGCTCAAGTGAATCGTAAGTGTGTGTTGTCCTTTCAACGCGTTATTTTATTTTTTTGTTTATTTTTTACGGTTGTAAAAAAATTATTACCACACGTTAATTAAAAATATTTTTTTTTTATTTGAACGACTTGTCATAAAAAGTTCGAAGGAAAAAGGAAATGTCTTAAAAAATTTTTTTCGCACGAACGAGACAGTCGTTATAATGTTTCGCAGTGTTTTTTGTGACAAACCTGTCAAATTTCGACTTACTTAACATAAAATAAATTGCCGAATTTCAAAATATTTTTTATCATTGTATTTCGTGTATTCTTCTTCTTCTTGTTATTTGTGACTATAGAGACTTCATAAAAAATTGTCACAAATAAAATTTTATTTGCCATCTATTTTCGGTTAGCCATGATAATAATAATAATGAACGAACGAAATAATGACGACTTTATCCTCGTCTTGTTTGAGAAGAAAGTTTTCGATAGAAGAATAACTTGAGCGCATTTTGAGTTCTTACCGCATTTGGTAAAAAAATGTGGTAATATTTAAGAATTTTTTTGTTTTCGAGTAATAAATGTTCAAAAGTAATATTTTACGAATAAAAATTCGAAAGAATTGGAAAATTTTAAAATAATTATTCAAAATCTAGAAATCTACGAAATCTGGTAATATTATGCGGTAAAACGGTAAGATTTTTTTTAAACTTGATTAAAAATTTATTTTTCTTTATGTTTTCTTTAGGTATTTTAAAAGGCAAGAAAACATTTAAAGTTAAGAAAAAGTTGTAAAAGGAACAATTTGACTTGATGAAGACTGCCAACAAAAAGCATCCATATATGAATGTAGAACAGTTTTGCAATGGTCAATTCATTACATGCTTCTTAAGATCGCACGATAATATACTTCCATCTACTTTGGAGAACAATTCACTGAACATATTTTCTGAAAAATTCAAAAGTCATAGCTTTTCAGAAGTATCAAGTTGACAAGATGATTAAAATGAACAGTTTAAGATCCTTTCGAAGAATTCAAACACATTTCTTAAGCAAAGATCAAGAAGAAAATATACGCCGATATGTTTGAAAAAAAAAATTTTTTATGACGCTTGAAAAATGTATTAGTATTAGTAGAAAGTCACAAAACTCACATATTCCTGACTTTGTGAGAAACATTCGAATAAGAAAGACATTTTTTTTACCTTAATTAGGTACTTAAAAAAATCTTGTGACTTTCTTCATTAAAAAATTAATTTAAACTTCATCCATAAAAAATCAGGAGTCATCCATTTTGTTTCATTATTGCATCCATCTTTAATTTCCCACGCTACCAGATCATCTGACAGCTTCCATGATCATGTGATCTGAAATGGAGTTTAAATTGAATGAAACTTAGATAAGAAGTTCAAGATATAAAGACGAAATTTTATTAAATGAATTTAATTCCATTCAACAGACAGACGTCAAAATGAACAAAAACTCCTTCTACCCAAAAAAATTGAAATGTCTTAGAAGAAAAAAAAATCTCTACATAAAAATGTTGTTATTGTGTTGCCGAAGTAGCTGTCATATTGATTTTATTGTCACAAAAAAGTATAAAAGATACACGCAGTGAGCCGAGAATATTTCGTCTTTTTCTTTGTCTTCTCTCGTTAAATATTATCGAAATAAATTTTTGTGAGATGATAATAAAGAACATAAGATGCTAGACGTGTCATTGGTATGGCAACCAATTTAAACAAAAAAAAAAAAAAAAATACAACAAAAAACGATTCAATTCAATTTGTAACTAAATATAGCTATAAAGTGTAGAGAACACAATTTTTTTTCTTCAACTTTATTATTTCATCGCATTATCATGTAAATGTTTGTCGAGAAGGTGAAAAAAATTTAGACGTGCTCCGGCATCAGATAAGCGAAGGAAGAGATGGACAAACATGTAAAAATAAATAAAAAAAGGTATCAGACCGAAAAGATCTGAAATGATTCTGCTCAACGGAGAAAAAGAATGATAAGAAAGTGTAAGAAATAAACAAAGTTGAAGAAGTTGGTCTTCTTTCATCTGCAGGTGAAATTTAAACAAATTGAAAAAATAAAATGGATCAGGCGTCTCCACAAAAGTTTGGTTCAAAATTGCTTTTGATTCAAATTTTGGTTGAAAAGAGGTCAAAAGCCTTTTCATTTAATTAGAGCATATGTTAAAAACAGAAAAATCTGTTTGAAATTCATACACGAGGCTTGCAAAAAGTTCATTCGCATGACATAAAACTCCAATTATTTGTATGTTCACACAAGTTTCAGTTTTTTTTTGCATAATCTCTCTCTGCTCCACAGGCATCACAAAACCTAATTCCCCCATCACACAGACAAACAATTTCACTTAATTACCTTAGATGATGCAAACATACACGCACACACACACACACTTTTCAAAACAATTAAATTTTCAACAAGTTACTCAACTAACCATAAACTTTAAAGCATTCAATTCACAAGTAAATTGCATTCCACAAAACTAGTCATTATAGTTTTCAGAAGAAAAACTTTTTTGCTCGCAGATAGGCGAGATGGGTGTCTAAACACAAACTTTATGATGGAACAGAGATAGAAATGCACAGGATGCTCAACAAGAACGATGATGATGATGATGAAGACGACAGTGACAACAATTTTGCAACAAGAAAATGACTGTGTAACGAAAACTTTTTCCCTCATTTTCATATTAAATGGAGAAAATCTTTGGGAAATTATCAAAGCACGAAAAAGTTTATAGGGAGATAAGGCCGCATGTCGTTTACGAGTCGAGTGTCAATGTGTGAAAAAAGTCACAAATCAGACTCGCGTGCTCCTCGCTTCCGTGATGTTGATGATGTCTAAATGCAATTACAAGACAGAACGAACGAATGAAGCCGAAACACGAAACAGAACAAAAAAAAAGTTTGTCATTCTCGCAAATCGGAATCGCAGGTGAAAACAGCATGCTCACGTTCATGTTTCTTATCATCATCATCTAGTTTAGATTCTAGCAGAATCAACTTTGGAAAAATGATGAAGAAAAGTTTTCGTGTCTGTGTGTGTTTTTTTTTAGTTTTCATTCCAACATGTATTACATTGTTTGTGCAAAATTACGTTTTTTAGGCTCCTTGTGAAATTAAAATGGATGACTTTTAATTCTAAGGGGACTTAAAGTTTTTCTTTGGGGTCTCAAATCTTACCTTCGATAGCGATTTTGGAGTCTTGAGGTCTTAAATTTATCATTTTGGTCTTTAAATTTTATCGTAAGGTCTTAAAATTCTCTATTGAGCTCTCAAATTTTTCAATTGAGGTCTCAAAAATTTATCTTTTATTTTTTAAAAAACTTTTAACTTGACGTCCTAAAATTTATCTTGAAGTCTTAAAATTCTCTCTTGAGTTTTTAAAATTCTCTCTTGAAGTCTTAAAATTCTCTCTTGAGGTCTTAAAATTCTCTCTTGAGGTCTTAAAATTCTCTCTTGAGGTCTTAAAATTCTCTCTTGAGGTCTTAAATTTTCTCTTGAGGTCTTAAAATTCTCTCTTGAAGTCTTAAAATTCTCTCTTGAGGTCTTCAAATTCTTTCTGGAGGTCTTTTAATTCTCTCTTGAGTTTTTAAAATTCTCTCTTGAAGTCTTAAAATTCTCTCTTGAGGTCTAAAAATTCTCTCTTGAGTTTCTAAAATTCTCTCTTGAAGTCTTAAAATTCTCTCTTGAGGTCTAATAATTCTCTCTTGAGTGTCTAAAATTCTCTCTTGAAGTCTTAAAATTCTCTCTTGAGGTCTAAAAATTTTCTCTTGAGTTTTTAAAATTCTCTCTTGAGGTCTTAAAATTCTCTCTTGAAGTTTAAAAAAAATTTCTTGAGGTTTGAAATTCTCTCTTGAGGTCTAAAAATTCTCTCTTGAGTTTCTCTCTTGAGTTTCTAAACTTCTCTCTTGAAGTCTTAAAATTATCTCTTGAGGTCTTTAAATTCTCTCTTGAGGTCTTAAAATTCTATCTGGAAGCCTCAAATTTTTGACTTGAGGCTTAAAAATTTCCTCTTGGGGTCTTAAAAATTTTCTTGAGGTCTTAAAATTTCATCTTGAGGTCTAAAATTTTTCACTTGAGGTTACAGAAAATTTTTTTAAAATTATCTATTGAAGTTTCAGAATTTCTTCTTGAGGTCCTAAAGTCATCTCTTGAGGTCCTAAATTTTTCTTCTATGATCATGAATCAACTTTTAAACTTTTCAAAGGGTAAAATTCATCCCTTTTTCACTCCACAAAAGGACATAGCTCAAACCAACTAACATTCCATCCCTTTTGCCTTTCACACATGCACTGTGGCCGAACATGTTAAACTTTGTGCCGAGAGTTTGGGATGGCAGAAGAAAAAGTTAATATTTGATCTTTGTCTGTCCTTGTTGTCTCTCTCTCTCTCTCTCCGAATATGCAACACACAGCAAGTTTCATGCATAAAAAGCCACATATTAGAGCAATTATTCAAACATAATGATAATAATAGTAACTCATAGCACGAGAGCAAGACCAGCAGGCAAACGTAGAGGAGGAGTACCCAAAAAAACAGAAGAAACTTTTTTCCTAGAAGGGAAATTTCGAGAAATAACTCATGCACATAATTTGTTTTGGCACGAGAAACACTTCAATAAAACACTTTCATCTTGATTTAGCTTGTAGCTTCGTCTTCTTGCACATTTTGTGAAATGCCTCCGATGCCAATGTCGTCGTGTTCGTCGTTCGAACGAAAAAAGAACGAAATATAATTTATACCCAAGTGAGAGTACTTTATCATTTTCATTGCTTTTTGTTTGTACAAAGCCACGTACGTGTGTGGCAGAGGAAATTTCTGAAAATTGCGACAATAATGTTAAATTAGGAGACTCTTGCTCGAACTAAACTTTATAACACTTTTTGTAACACACACACGAACACACAGAGGCAACAAATACAAATGGAATAAAGTAATTTTGTGGGGAAACAATTTATAACAGACCACACTGACACAGAACGAACATGGCAAAAACGATGGATGTGAATCTTGGGTTTATTGAATAAAATGCATTTTTTTGTGTCTTGGAAATTACATTTATTATTTTCCACAACGTTGCACAGAAAGTCGATAGGATTAACTAGATTGGTTCCAGAAATGCTTGTCAGTTTTTTTTTATTGTTTGTTTTTTGATTGAAATTCGTTTTTTTTTTGTTGTGAAAATAATTTCATGTTCTAAATCCAATGAATTAATTTTTTAATGAATTTTTAACACAATCTATCTTCGGATGAAATTTTGTTTTTAAAAGTAAAAATTAAAATTTAATTTATCGAAATTTATTCAAAATTAAGGTTTTATAAAAATTTTGAAGGATTTGTGACTTTTAGTTCAAATGAAAAAAAATATGACCTTAAATGACCTTGAAATTTGAACTTAAGCTTAAAGGACTTAAAAAACTTAAATTTGAGAATCTCCTTAAAATTTTTTTAATTTATGACTTAAACTTAAGCTAACAAAACTTTTGTAACTTAACTAAAACTTAATTTTGAGGCTAACATCTTTAAATGGCTCCTGTACATCGAAAACGCAAAATTTAGAAAAAGTCCAAAACAAAAGTTGTTTCTAACATCAAAACCTTCATTTTGAGACGGAGAACCGTGATCTAGCTTGATTTTGAAAAATCGGTATGTGAGCCCTCATAATAAGAGGATTTTGACTTAAATTTTTTTTCATCAATTTTTTTGCTAACATCTTTAAATAGCTCCTGTACATCGGAAACGCAAAATTTAGAAAAAGTCCAAAACAAAAGTTGTTTCTAATGCCAAAACCTTCAATTTGAGCTGGAGAACCGTGATCTACAAAAGTTGAAAAAATTTTGAAAAATCGGTATGTGAGCCCTCATAATAAGAGGATTTGACTTAAATTTTTTTTCATCAATTTTTTTGCTAACATCTTTAAATGGCTCCTGTACATCGGAAACGCAAAATTTAGAAAAAGTCCAAAACAAAAGTTGTTTCTAATGCCAAAACCTTCAATTTGAGCTGGAGAACCGTGATCTACAAAAGTTGAAAAAATTTTGAAAAATCGGTATGTGAGCCCTCATAATAAGAGGATTTTGACTTAAATTTTTTTTCATCAATTTTTTTGCTAACATCTTTAAATGGCTCCTGTACATCGGAAACGCAAAATTTAGAAAAAGTCCAAAACAAAAGTTGTTTCTAATGCCAAAACCTTCAATTTGAGCTGGAGAACCGTGATCTACAAAAGTTGAAAAAATTTTGAAAAATCGGTATGTGAGCCCTCATAATAAGAGGATTTTGACTTAAATTTTTTTTCATCAATTTTTTTTGCTAACATCTTTAAATGGCTCCTGTACATCGAAAACGCAAAATTTAGAAAAAGTCCAAAACAAAAGTTGTTTCTAATGCCAAAACCTTCAATTTGAGCTGGAGAACCGTGATCTAACTCAATTTTCAAAAATGGGTACATGAAAAAGAGGATTTTGACTTAAATTTTTTTTCATCATTTTTTTTTTGCTAAAATCTTTAAATGGCTCCTGTACATCGTAAACGCAAAATTTAGAAAAAGTCCAAAACAAAAGTTGTTTCTAATGCCAAAACCTTCAATTTGAGCTGGAGAACCGTGATCTACAAAAGTTGAAAAATCGGTATGTGAGGCCTCATCATAAGATGATTTGGACTTAAATTTTTTTTCATCAATTTTTTTTGCTAACATCTTTAAATGGTCCTGTACATCGGAAACGCAAAATTTAGAAAAAGTCCAAAACAAAAGTTGTTTCTAATGCCAAAACCTTCAATTTGAGCTGGAGAACCGTGATCTACAAAAGTTGAAAAAATTTTGAAAAATCGGTATGTGAGCCCTCATAATAAGAGGATTTTGACTTAAATTTTTTTTCATCAATTTTTTTTGCTAACATCTTTAAATGGCTCCTGTACATCGAAAACGCAAAATTTAGAAAAAGTCCAAAACAAAAGTTGTTTCTAATGCCAAAACCTTCAATTTGAGCTGGAGAACCGTGATCTACAAAAGTTGAAAAAATTTTGAAAAATCGGTATGTGAGCCCTCATAATAAGAGGATTTTGACTTAAATTTTTTTTCATCAATTTTTTTCGCTAACATGTTTTGAGCAAAAAAAAAATCTGACTTAAGCTTAAGTTAAGAATAAGTCAAAATTCAAGAATTGGACCAAATTTTAGAAAAAAATTTTCTTTTTCAAAACTTTGTAAATAAGGTTAATAAATTTGAGTTAAGTCAAATTTAAGTGTCTTAAGTCGATCATTATACTTAAGCTTAAGTCACTTAAGTCGACTTTCATAAGTTTTTATTCATTATTTTACGTGAAACTTTTTTAAGGATTTTTTCTTTAATGTTTCAATGAAAAATATTGTTTTTGACAATTTTCATCTAATTAAATAAAATTTAAAATGACAATTTAAAAAAATTCAATGAAATTACTTACCCATTCAATTTTTGAAACAAAATATTCTTTTGTTTCACCAAAAATTGCTTCGTAAGCTCCAAATTACCGTCACTTTGAATAACAAAATTGCTTCAAAAACCCGCCATCTGATCTCCATTGTTTTCCCTTGACAAAGCCATCAATATACCAAAAAAAAATTAAATTAAATTTCTTCCATTTTTTGTTGTTTCATCTCTCAAGTGTCATTTTTCGCTGATGTTACATCAACATCACCGACAACCCTTTTGAAAAAAAAAACTAAAAGTAATAAAAAAGGAGAAATAATAAAAATTGCTCTTAAAATTACATCAAATTAGCATAAATTGTCCCAATGATTACGGTCCCTGCTGAACGCTGAATAGAAACCCATGGCGCGAAGAACTTGAATGACAGACATGTTTAATTGTTATTTTTTTTTGTTCATTCCCAAAATGGCATCCCTTTCATCATCATCCTCCGTACTCGAAGAACAATAAAACACAAAAAAAAATCTATTATACCCTTCAAACCGAGAATAAAAACCACACACGAGGGTAATGCCCTGCTCCTCGTGAAATGACAAAGTAATTGATATATGTGCAGGAAAAGTGCGAAAAACAAAAGAAAAAAGGAAGCACTTGAAAAACAATTTTCATCTGACGATATGACGACACGTTAACGAGGAAATCATTTACAAATATACCTACATCTGGAGGATTAATTTACTCTTCTCGGTCCGATTGATTTGACCCAGTTGTGACGAAGAGCGAAATAAAAACCACAAAGGAACATGAGATGAGAAAAATGGAGATTAATTCAGCCAATAAATCAAATGAAACGGAATTTGGTACTTCAGAGAGATGTGAGTATGTTATGAAAATAAAGTAGCTGCGATTATACACTCTCTTAAACACACAGAAATGGCAGAAAAATATTTCACTTAAAACGATTGAAGCTGAACGGGTAAGTACAAAATGCTATTTTTTTGATAAATATCACGTACGAGATATCGTTTTCCATTCGTTTTTCTTTTCTCATCATGCTTCGTCTTTTTTTTTCTATTATTTTATTTTATTATATTAGATACTTTTCGTACTCAATTTTCCATTCATCGTCATCATTTCCTGTGTGTGTCAGCCAACATACATTCCAATTCATTCCACAGTTTTTTCTTTCTACTCCGAGACGATAAAACACAAGAAACGACATTCATGAGACAAAACGAAAAATTTCTCATACCTGTTGCGAAAATTTTTTCTGTGAAAAAAATAACGAAATTTTCTTGTTGCTGCTGCTCCTCCGTGCATGCATGCCATTTCTCCTCATTTTGTTCTACTACAACTTTGTCTTCGTCTCTAGATTGGTACGTGTGCGATTAAATTTTTTTTTTGTATGTAGATATGTGTTTGTTTTTGCCAATTTTTTTCATTCGGTAAAAAGAACACCGAGAGTTCAGTGCGCTTAATGATATTATAATGCAATAAGTGGTCGGAACGATTCGCAAGAAATATGTTTGTGTTTTCTATTTAATAAAATGATGATCGAGGCATGTCTTCGGTTTTGGGTAAAAATGTGGAAAAGACATGATTTTTGTGGACAGTTTGATTGTAATCTAAGTGGCGAGGAAAATTTTGTCGTAATTTGGTTTTATGTTTTTGTTGTTCGGAGAGGAAATTTAGGAAGAAGAAAATAAATTTTAATTTTATCGGAATTGAACTTTTGACTTGTTTTAAATAGTTTGAAACTAATAATAAGGAGATTAGGAAAAATTAGTGGTTTGTTTTTGGTCAATTATTTATGAAGTTTACAACTTTTATCTAGTTTTTGATTTATTAACTTTTTTTCTTTTCAGGAATACAATTTAATGGATCAAAGCCAAAGGATGCTTTTATGGAAAAATTCTCGGAATTCAATTGAGAAACAAAAAGTTTTGGTAAGTATTCAGAGTCGAAAGATCAAAAGAAGCTACAAAAGTTGAAAAGATGAAATATCTTGGAGTTTTGATAGATGAGAAATTTTGCTTTAAACTACATGCTGACTTGGTAATGAAGAAGATATCAAAAGAGAAGTTTACAACTCTAATGAAGAGAATGCTTGATAAAGAAACGAAATTACTGTTGTACAAATCAATTATGCAACTTTATATAGAAATTGACTCACTTTAAAAAAAAAATAGTGGAAAACTAACGTCTTTTCGTTAATTTATTATACTATTTTTTCTTTGAATTGCGGTAAAAATTGTATGCAAGGAGTTTCTTAATAATGGATCCAACAAAAAAAGTTCCGGGCTTCGATTTAGACAGAAAAACATGGACACATTTGAATCGAATCAGAACCAATCAAGGCAAATTTAATTACTGTATCTTTAAATGGAACATAATATCCAACCCTCAATGCGATTATGCAGAAACTGAACAAACCATTGCACATATTATTATGTTTTGCCCAAAAAGATTTTTTGAAGAAAGTTATAAAGAATTGCACAATTTATCAAATAGAGCAAAGCAATTTAATTTATGAATAAAGCAATTTCAATTTTTTAGCAGTTTTGAGTTATAAAATGATTAAAAATGATAAATTAGAGCCCTCTGACAAATTTTTATCCGTTTGGAGCAAAATTTGACAAAAATTGCTTTGATACAGTTTTTGACAGTTTTTTTGCTCTTGAACAAATTTTTATCCGAAATTGCTTTGATACAGTTTTTGACACAGTTTTTTTGCTCTTGATTTAGTTTTTAAAACAAAACTGTGTCAAAGAAAAAAAAATTTTTCAGTTTCAATTTTTTAGCAGTTTTTAGTTATAAAATGATTAAAAATGATAAATTAGAGCCCTCTGACAAATTTTTATCCGTTTGGAGCAAAATTTGACAAAAATTGCTTTGATACAGTTTTTGACACAGTTTTTTTGCTCTTGATTTAGTTTTTAAAACAAAACTGTGTCAAAGAAAAAAAAATTTTTCAAGCAGTTTTTAGTTATAAAATGATTAAAAATGATAAATTAGAGCCCTCTGACAAATTTTTATCCGTTTGGAGCAAAATTTGACAAAAATTGCTTTGACACAGTTTTTGACACAGTTTTTTTGCTCTTGATTTAGTTTTTAAAACAAAACTGTGTCAAAGAAAAAAAAATTTTTCAGTTTCAATTTTTTAGCAGTTTTGAGTTATAAAATGATTAAAAATGATAAATTAGAGCCCTCTGACAAATTTTTATCCGTTTGGAGCAAAATTTGACAAAAATTGCTTTGACACAGTTTTTGACACAGTTTTTTTGCTCTTGATTTAGTTTTTAAAACAAAACTGTGTCAAAGAAAAAAAAATTTTTCAGTTTCAATTTTTTGGCAGTTTTGATTTATAAAATGATTAAAAATGATAAATTAGAGCACAAATTTTTATCCGCAGTTTTGAGTTATAAAATGATTAAAAATGATAAATTAGAGCCCTCTGACAAATTTTTATCCGTTTGGAGCAAAATTTGACAAAAATTGCTTTGACACAGTTTTTGACACAGTTTTTTTGCTCTTGATTTAGTTTTTAAAACAAAACTGTGTCAAAGAAAAAAAAATTTTTCAGTTTCAATTTTTTAGCAGTTTTGAGTTATAAAATGATTAAAAATGATAAATTAGAGCCCTCTGACAAATTTTTATCCGTTTGGAGCAAAATTTGACAAAAATTGCTTTGACACAGTTTTTGACACAGTTTTTTTGCTCTTGATTTAGTTTTTAAAACAAAACTGTGTCAAAGAAAAAAAAATTTTTCAGTTTCAATTTTTTAGCAGTTTTGAGTTATAAAATGATTAAAAATGATAAATTAGAGCCCTCTGACAAATTTTTATCCGTTTGGAGCAAAATTTGACAAAAATTGCTTTGACACAGTTTTTGACACAGTTTTTCCTCTTGATTTAGTTTTCAAAACAAAACTGTGTCAAAGAAAAAAAAATTTTTCAGTTTCAATTTTTTAGCAGTTTTGAGTTATAAAATGATTAAAAATGATAAATTAGAGCCCTCTGACAAATTTTTATCCGTTTGGAGCAAAATTTGACAAAAATTGCTTTGACACAGTTTTTGACACAGTTTTTTTGCTCTTGATTTAGTTTTTAAAACAAAACTGTGTCAAAGAAAAAAAAATTTTTCAGTTTCAATTTTTTAGCAGTTTTGAGTTATAAAATGATTAAAAATGATAAATTAGAGCCCTCTGACAAATTTTTATCCGTTTGGAGCAAAATTTGACAAAAATTGCTTTGACACAGTTTTTGACACAGTTTTTTTGCTCTTGATTTAGTTTTTAAAACAAAACTGTGTCAAAGAAAAAAAAATTTTTCAGTTTCAATTTTTTAGCAGTTTTTAGTTATAAAATGATTAAAAATGATAAATTAGAGCCCTCTGTTATCCGTTTGGAGCAAAATTTGACAAAAATTGCTTTGACACAGTTTTTGACACAGTTTTTTTGCTCTTGATTTAGTTTTTAAAACAAAACTGTGTCAAAGAAAAAAAAAATTTTCAGTTTCAATTTTTTAGCAGTTTTGAGTTATAAAATGATTAAAAATGATAAATTAGAGCCCTCTGACAAATTTTTATCCGTTTGGAGCAAAATTTGACAAAAATTGCTTTGACACAGTTTTTGACACAGTTTTTTTGCTCTTGATTTAGTTTTTAAAACAAAACTGTGTCAAAGAAAAAAAAATTTTTCAGTTTCAATTTTTTAGCAGTTTTGAGTTAGCATTTTTAGAGTTATAAAATGAAAAATTAAAAATGATAAATTAGAGCCCTCTGACAAATTTTTATCCATTTGGAGCAAGATTTGACAAAAATTGCTTTGACACAGTTTTTTTGCTCTTGATTTAGTTTTTAAAACAAAACTGTGTCAAAGAAAAAAAAATTTTTCAGTTTCAATTTTTTAGCAGTTTTGAGTTATAAAATGATTAAAAATGATAAATTAGAGCCCTCTGACAAATTTTTATCCGTTTGGAGCAAAATTTGACAAAAATTGCTTTGACACAGTTTTTTTGCTCTTGATTTAGTTTTTAAAACAAAACTATGTCAAAGAAAAAAAAATTTTTCAGTTTCAATTTTTTAGCAGTTTTGAGTTATAAAATGATTAAAAATGATAAATTAGAGCCCTCTGACAAATTTTTATCCGTTTGGAGCAAAATTTGACAAAAATTGCTTTGACACAGTTTTTGACACAGTTTTTTTGCTCTTGATTTAGTTTTTAAAACAAAACTGTGTCAAAGAAAAAAAAATTTTTCAGTTTCAATTTTTTAGCAGTTTTTAGTTATAAAATGATTAAAAATGATAAATTAGAGCCCTCTGACAAATTTTTATCCGTTTGGAGCAAAATTTGACAAAAATTGCTTTGACACAGTTTTTGACACAGTTTTTTTGCTCTTGATTTAGTTTTTAAAACAAAACTGTGTCAAAGAAAAAAAAAATTTTCAGTTTCAATTTTTTAGCAGTTTTGAGTTATAAAATGATTAAAAATGATAAATTAGAGCCCTCTGACAAATTTTTATCCGTTTGGAGCAAAATTTGACAAAAATTGCTTTGACACAGTTTTTGACACAGTTTTTTTGCTCTTGATTTAAAGAAAAAAAAATTTTTCAGTTTCAATTTTTTAGCAGTTTTGAGTTATAAAATGATTAAAAATGATAAATTAGAGCCCTCTGACAAAAAATTTGACAAAACTGATTTAGTTTTTAAAACAAAACTGTGTCAAAGAAAAAAAAATTTTCAGTTTCAATTTTTTAGCAGTTTTGAGTTATAAAATGATTAAAAATGATAAATTAGAGCCCTCTGACAAATTTTTATCCGTTTGGAGCAAAATTTGACAAAAATTGCTTTGACACAGTTTTTGACACAGTTTTTTTGCTCTTGATTTAGTTTTTAAAACAAAACTGTGTCAAAGAAAAAAAAATTTTTCAGTTTCAATTTTTTAGCAGTTTTGAGTTATAAAATGATTAAAAATGATAAATTAGAGCCCTCTGACAAATTTTTATCCGTTTGGAGCAAAATTTGACAAAAATTGCTTTGACACAGTTTTTGACACAGTTTTTTTGCTCTTGATTTAGTTTTTAAAACAAAACTGTGTCAAAGAAAAAAAATTTTTTCAGTTTCAATTTTTTAGCAGTTTTGAGTTATAAAATGATTAAAAATGATAAATTAGAGCCCTCTGACAAATTTTTATCCGTTTGGAGCAAAATTTGACAAAAATTGCTTTGACACAGTTTTTGACACAGTTTTTTTGCTCTTGATTTAGTTTTTAAAACAAAACTGTGTCAAAGAAAAAAAAATTTTTCAGTTTCAATTTTTTAGCAGTTTTGAGTTATAAAATGATTAAAAATGATAAATTAGAGCCCTCTGACAAATTTTTATCCGTTTGGAGCAAAATTTGACAAAAATTGCTTTGACACAGTTTTTGACACAGTTTTTTTGCTCTTGATTTAGTTTTTAAAACAAAACTGTGTCAAAGAAAAAAAAATTTTTCAGTTTCAATTTTTTAGCAGTTTTGAGTTATAAAATGATTAAAAATGATAAATTAGAGCCCTCTGACAAATTTTTATCCGTTTGGAGCAAAATTTGACAAAAATTGCTTTGACACAGTTTTTGACACAGTTTTTTTGCTCTTGATTTAGTTTTTAAAACAAAACTGTGTCAAAGAAAAAAAAATTTTTCAGTTTCAATTTTTTAGCAGTTTTGAGTTATAAAATGATTAAAAATGATAAATTAGAGCCCTCTGACAAATTTTTATCCGTTTGGAGCAAAATTTGACAAAAATTGCTTTGACACAGTTTTTGACACAGTTTTTTTGCTCTTGATTTAGTTTTTAAAACAAAACTGTGTCAAAGAAAAAAAAATTTTTCAGTTTCAATTTTTTAGCAGTTTTGAGTTATAAAATGATTAAAAATGATAAATTAGAGCCCTCTGACAAATTTTTATCCGTTTGGAGCAAAATTTGACAAAAATTGCTTTGACACAGTTTTTGACACAGTTTTTTTGCTCTTGATTTAGTTTTTAAAACAAAACTGTGTCAAAGAAAAAAAAATTTTTCAGTTTCAATTTTTTAGCAGTTTTGAGTTATAAAATGATTAAAAATGATAAATTAGAGCCCTCTGACAAATTTTTATCCGTTTGGAGCAAATTTGACAAAAATTGCTTTGACACAGTTTTTGACACAGTTTTTTTGCTCTTGATTTAGTTTTTAAAACAAAACTGTGTCAAAGAAAAAAAAATTTTTCAGTTTCAATTTTTTAGCAGTTTTGAGTTATAAAATGATTAAAAATGATAAATTAGAGCCCTCTGACAAATTTTTATCCGTTTGGAGCAAGATTTGACAAAAATTGCTTTGACACAGTTTTTGACACAGTTTTTTTGCTCTTGATTTAGTTTTTAAAACAAAACTGTGTCAAAGAAAAAAAAATTTTTCAGTTTCAATTTTTTAGCAGTTTTGAGTTATAAAATGATTAAAAATGATAAATTAGAGCCCTCTGACAAATTTTTATCCGTTTGGAGCAAGATTTGACAAAAATTGCTTTGACACAGTTTTTGACACAGTTTTTTTGCTCTTGATTTAGTTTTTAAAACAAAACTGTGTCAAAGAAAAAAAAAAATTTTCAGTTTCAATTTTTTAGCAGTTTTGAGTTATAAAATGATTAAAAATGATAAATTAGAGCCCTCTGACAAATTTTTATCCGTTTGGAGCAAAATTTGACAAAAATTGCTTTGACACAGTTTTTGACACAGTTTTTTTGCTCTTGATTTAGTTTTTAAAACAAAACTGTGTCAAAGAAAAAAAAAATTTTCAGTTTCAATTTTTTAGCAGTTTTGAGTTATAAAATGATTAAAAATGATAAATTAGAGCCCTCTGACAAATTTTTATCCGTTTGGAGCAAGATTTGACAAAAATTGCTTTGACACAGTTTTTGACATTTTTTTGCTCTTGAGTTTTTTTTTTTTAGCTCTTGATTTAGTTTTTGAAAACAAAACTATAGTTTGGAAAGAACAAAAATTGCTTTGAAAGTTTTTTTTTTTTGCAGTTTCATTTTTTAGCAGTTTTGAGTTATAAAATGATTAAAAATGATAAATTAGAGCCCTCTGACAAATTTTTATCCGTTTGGAGCAAGATTTGACAAAAATTGCTTTGACACAGTTTTTGACATAGTTTTTTTGCTCTTGATTTAGTTTTCAAAACCAAACTAAATATGTCAAAGAATTTTTTTTTTCAGTTTCTATTTTTTGGCAGTTTTGAGTTATAAAATAATTAAAAATGTAAAAATACCTGAACCAACTTGACATTAAACTTTGAAAAATTTTAATATAAAAAAATACTTCATTCGAAATATATATATGCAATATTTTGGAAAATTTCTTAATTTTTACTAAAATTTTTAACAAATAATTCTAATTTTTTACATGTCATTTCAAATATTTATAGAGTTTCTTGAAACCGAAATTGACTTATTTCATTTCAAAATTCAAATTTTGAGTTTTAATTTTTATTATGAGAATTTTTAATCAATTTTCTCAAAACAATTTTTCCAATCAATTCCCAACAACTAATTAAACTTCTTTTATTACAAGAAAAAATAATAATAATAATCGATCCCTTTCTTGCTCAATAACAGTTATTTACTTTTAAACTTTTCCCGTATAATCATCTGCCTACCCGTCAAAATTTTCTCATAATAACAACTTATGAATACCTAAAAGCTGTCTAAACAATAAATAACGGCAGCAAGCAGCACACTTGAGAACTGTCATTATAATTTATTCAAATATTGTATTACAAAATCACTTGACGCCTGCCGTCTTCCCTACTTTTCCCTACATATACCAATCGCTAAGCCCCTCTTTTGCACAACAATGCGATATATATTGCTCCTATCAAACACTTTTCTCATGAAAATTCGATTCTGGGCCACTTCTTAGCTCTTTCACGAGGGCGTCTAAAAGTAATTGATGGAAAAATTAAAATAAAATTCAGAAGTCGACACCGCAATAACCGAGCAAGCAATTTCATGATATATGAGACGATGATAGCAGCCAAAATAATGTAGTAAACCCGAGATATATTTTTGTAATAAAACCACAACATACGTGTCTTCTTGGCGTGCCAGCGCACATGTCAGAGTATAGCTGATGATGAGAGATATTGGTTTGTAATTGGAGTCATATATTGAAGCATTTTCTCTCGCACGATTGTAAAATAAATAAATAAATATTTACTCGGCATCTCTCCGATGCACGTTACAATTTATTAGGTTCGATGTGAAAAATTCTGTAAAATTTATTTTTAACACACACACACATGTCACACTTGTCAAGAAATAAAAAAGGAAAAAAAAATTCGATGTAATCGAAATACCTTAAATATTATTATTTCGCTTCATTGCAACAACACAACGTTATCTTCCGAGCAAATTGTTGTTGTCGACTCAAGATGACGACGACTTGGCTCGTGTGTGAAAGAAAATTCAAACCAGGCATGTAAATATTTTGTTCCTACACCCAAACTTGTTCCTTCGTCAACTTCAGACACACGCATGGAGTCCCACACACGCTCAAACGCAAATATTTATATAAAATTAAACTGAAATTGGTTTATTTAACATTTCACGGCTGGTAATTTGAAAAGTTTCTCGTTTGAATTTTGCAGTTTTTTCTGCTTATGCTTCTTGGAAAATCGATTTGCGAAATTGAAAATTCATACGTAGTTAATCTTCCAAGGCGAAACATTTTTCAAGGACGTGAGTAAATGTTTGCCTTTATAATTTATATTTAATGTGCTTAAAAAAAAAATATTTTTTTTTCTGTGTCAATGCAGCAGCGGATTCGCAAGGGACCATTTCACATCACAGGATTATTTAGGTGACGACGACAAAATAATAAATTGAACAATTTTCGGAGAAATATAAAGTTTAATGGAATTTAGTTACGATTAATGGAGTTTTAACGTCCTTGACAATTTGGTGACATTTTGTGCGGTAATGAGGGTATCGAAGGTAAGATTACGGAAGGTAGGTCAATGTCAATATTTTTTTTTTCGGTCTTTCTTATCTTTTAATCTTGAACAGGGCGTAAAATGGAAAGATTTTGGTATTTGGTCAACCTGAGATAATAAAGATAATCTGACAGCTGTTAAGGAGATATTTGTCGTTTAAGTGAGTTTTTATGAAATATTAAGTTAAAATTTAATATTTTTTTAGTTTTTCGGGTTAGAAAAAAATGTCATGTAAAATTTTAAAAAAAATTTTTAACTTGTTTTAATTTTAAGTTTTGATAATTTTTAGCCTTTTTTTTTTAGCAAAAAAAAAAAATTATTAAAAAAAATTTATTTTTTTTTTTTTTTAATTTTTATCAAAAATTAGAAAATAATTATTTTTTTTATTTTTTCAGAAAAAAATTTCAGGTAAATTTTGAATTTTTAATATTTTTTAACATTTTTTTTTTTATCAAAAATTAGAAAATAATTATTTTTTTTTATTTTTTCAGATTAAAAAATAATTTCAGGTAAGTTTTGAATTTTTAATATTTTTTAACATTTTTTTTTTATCAAAAATTAGAAAATAATTATTTTTTTTATTTTTTCAGATTAAAAAATAATTTCAGGTAAGTTTTGAATTTTTAATATTTTTTAACATTTTTTTTATCAAAAATTAGAAAATAATTATTTTTTTTTATTTTTCAGATTAAAAAATAATTTCAGGTAAGTTTTGAATTTTTAATATTTTTTAACCTTTTTTTTATCAAAAATTAGAAAATAATTATTTTTTTTTTATTTTTTCAGATTAAAAAATAATTTCAGGTAAGTTTTGAATTTTTTAATAATTTTTAACTTTTTTTCAGCAAAAAATATCAAAAATATATCTACAATGAAATGTCAAAACTGTACGAAACTAACTGTGATAATATAAATGAATTCAAGAAAAATGCCCTGAAATACGTGAAAAGTGCAATAAACTTGACCAAATCATCAAAAGACGCTTTTGTCTTTGCAACTCAAAAAATATCATCCCAAAAAATACGTTCGCTACATTTAATCCATCTCACCCATGGCCCATAAATAAACATACAAAATTTAAAGAATTCACGATACGCATATTAAACTCGTAACCATTGACTAGACAGTTAAGGGACCTCATGAATTTCCCAACAAAGATAAATTCCAACCTAAAATAAACATTTTGTGGTCGTTTCTCGCTTGCTTGACTGCTTATCCAATTTTTTTCTCGTTTTTAAATACCTTTGACATTTTCTGTAAAAAAAAATTCAATGGAGACGCCTTGTACCATACATGAAAAATTATCAAGCGATTTACGAAAAAAAAAACTTGAAACTTTTGCTTAGATTTATGATCCAATAAACGTTATTTTCCTTCATTTTTTAATAGAAAATAAATAAAAATAAAATAAAATTTTGCAATATTTTATATTGAAAACGAAAAAAAAAAAAAAATACACTTCAGATGCATCTCTCTTCCTGTATCCTACACTTTTTATTTACGAGCAGTAGCAAGTCGACATCGACGAAACAAACAGAAATTTTTGTTTATTTATCTTTTATTCTGGACATTTTGAAATCCGGACACATTTGCAAACATACACACATACGGACACAATATTAAATGGCATACCCGGAGTTTTGTACGGAAAATTGTTTATACTCCACATTCCCTGCCATTCACGACGACGTACGGAAAATTGCGAAATGTAAATCGATAAATCTTGCTCTTGCACAACAAGCTTTTGAATAATAGTTTCGTGTGTAGCTGCGAACGTAGATAGAAGCATCACACAGGAAATACAGGAAAAAGATGGGGGCATTTTGTATACATTTTGAAACATTTATCAGAGAAGATTTTCTCTATAGAGCGATGTTCGAATGATGATGATAAGGAAACAGCAATAAGTATTTTTTTTTTTTTTTGAAAAAAGTTTTACAGCATCCTCATTATAATTCTCGAGCAGACAACATTGACAGTGCACTGACATTTGCGGTTCCGTAATCACGAGAAAAAAATCTCTTTTCATCAAAATTGTGCAGTACAGAAGCTTTAATTATTGCTTCAAAGTGTGCAATTCCCCCCGTAGCTGCAATGGAACGTAGAAACACGAGACACGACGACTAACTGAGATGTGTACATCAAATTTTGTCAGCAAGTAAGATTTATGACGCCGATTAAAACGTATAGTTACTGACGAGCGACGCGGCGCGCGGTGTGCGGTAATAGCAATAAGCCTTACACGAACGAACACGATTATACTGAAAACAACAAAAAGTAGTATATTATTATGTCATCTTTGTACACTTTGGGGAGCAACACGGTGGGATGCGACGAAAACTCGTCCGAAAAAAAAAATTAAATGAAATAAGATTTCCAAACCAAGCATTTTAAGACCAATTTCTCCTCATATACGTCAAAAAGTCATCCTTTCATCCCACAGTTTTGTTATTATTTTTCATAAGAATGAAAAATACACATCGTTTGTCTATCTATGTGTACCGAGATGAGTCTACTAGAGTGGTAAAATGCATACACATACCCGTTCATTTAACAAATCGGTGGGACAACATACAACATAAATAACGCACGGGACACGATTCTCGTCTCACCGAAGAGAGAAAGAGAGTTTAAAGAGAGAAAAATGAGCGAAAAACCGGCATCGAAGGAAAATTGTAGTAGAACGTGTGGAAAATCCATGGAAACAGCACTAATTTGCAACATGTTATCGTACAGGACTCATCTGTCGTGTCGTCAGTTAAATGCAAAGGTTCACCGACTCTTTCAGTCTTCGAGTAAATTTCAATCTGAACAGATCGTGATTGCACAAAAGTCGGAAAATTTAATTTTTTTTTTGCTTCTTGTGTACATATACACATGTGAGATGATGCTACACACACACAGCAGGACAAAAACAGGATAGCCAGTGCAAAAAGTTGTGTGCTGTGTGTTTGCATGTGCGGGAGATCTTCATCATCGTCATCATCATCCTCATCATAATATAATCAAAGTTGTGAGAAAAAAAATACGCAAAAATTTAATCACGATAATGATATAAATGAAATTTGATTTAATAGCAAAAAAAAATTAATAATAAAAAAAAAGTGATGAGTGACAAGTGAAGAGAAAAATAATAAAAACTATAAATCTGGAGAAGAAATCAGAATAAAATTCTGTCACGCGGCGAGAGAAAAATTATTAGAAGAATGATAAAAATTTTCTCGTAGAGTGTCGTAAGTTTAATAATAACCATACAAGTGGATAACAACAAGTTAGAAATAAAATAAAAAGGAGGAAAATCATCATTTTCAATCCAATCTGAAAAAAATAAAAAAAAAAAAGGAGGAAGGAAAATAAAAAAAGAACCGACAGAAAAATATGCCAATTTAATGCATTCCATTGGAGTGTCTCTCTCTCGATGGTTTGCTATTTGAAGAACAAGAAGAAGAAGAAGAAGCAAATAATAATAATAGAACACAGTGATTCAATTGTTCTTCGGGTGTGTTTTTTGTTGTTGTTGCGATATATTGTAAAAAAAAAATTGCATTCATATAGGGACAAAATATCTGAAAAACTTTTGATGCAGATAATTTTCAATTTTTATAGCCATGAGAAGATTGTAAAGTAATTGAACAGATTTTTGCCGACCAACTGATCGGAGTAAATTAAATGTGAAATTTTTTGCAATGAAATTTTTTGAGTGGATGGAAAAAGTTTATTTTATTATTATTAGTTTACATTTTAAGTTACTTAGTTAAAGTTGTGTGTAAAAAAAAAAGTTTTTTTTTTGTTACAAGTTGTTGTGCTGAAGTTAATTTTGTTTAACATAATTTGAGATTTAACAGATTTTTAGTTTTTTATAGAAAGGATTTTTTTAAGAATTTTAATTTTAAAGTTTGTCAAAGTTTTAAAGTACTGAAAAATTAACTTTTAAATTTTACATTGTTAATTTTATTTATAAAAATCCAAAAATATTTTTTTTTCAATATTTTGAAATATATTTGTGAAAAAAAAACTAAAATTTTAGTTAAATTTTTGAAAAAAATAAATTTTAATTTTTTTTTAGTTAAAAAATTCATAATTTTTGGATTTAAAAATAAATATAATTTTTTTCTAAAATAGGTATATTAAATAAAAAAAATGAAAAATAAAATAAATATCAATTAAATATCTTATAATTTATTTTTTTTTTATAAATTTAATTTTAAAATACTTTTTTCTTAAACATTTTTTTTTCAGTTTCAATTTAAATCAATTTATTTTTTTCTAATTATTTTTAATTTAAAATTTACTAATTTTTTTTTTATTTTTGCTTTAATTATTTATTTATTTTTGTTTTTTTTTTAATTTTTTTTATTATTTAAATTTTTTTCAAATTCCATTTAATTAAATTTTTTCTAAGTGAATTTCATTTGAATAAATTTTCAAAATTATATTTTAAAATTAAATTTATAAAAAAATAAATTATAAGATATTTAATTGATAGGTATTTATTTTATTTTTTTTTTATTTAATATATTTTAGAAAAAAAATTATATTCATTTTTAAATCCGAAAATTATGAATTTTGTAATTAAAAAAAAAATAAAATTAATATTTTTCAAAAATTTAAGTAGAATTTTAGTTTTTATTCATAAAATTCTCTAAAACTTTAAAATTTATTTATTTTTAAAAATATTTTCATTGAAAAAAATTAAAAATTTTCAACAAAATATTTTAAGAACAATAAAAAAATAATTTTAAATTTCTTTGACAAGAAAATCCTTTCTGAATTAAAAACTTTTTTTTATTTAAATCGAATAAAGAATAAAAAAATTAATCTTTCACACAAAATTACACAATTAAAAACTTTTTAAACTTACTTCTCAATAATTTATGCAAAATCTAAAAGCTTCCAAATAATTTAACAATTTAAAGTGCAAAATAATCCACTCCGACATGCAAAAACAATTCTCTAACGCTAATTTTGTGGTTTCCTAACACACATTTCTCGCCTCTTCTGTAATTTTCTGGCAATTCAAAGCAAATAAAATTCATCTTGCCACAGAAAATGCCCAAAAAATCTCCACAAAACATTCTAATATTTTTTTTCCTTCCTCCTCCTGCTCAACTCGACCGACAAAATTTATATTTAACAAACATTTTACAATATTTGTTCTTCAGCAGCCAAGTAGCGATCATCAAGAACAAAAAAAAATTAGTTGAAAAAGTTTTGAAGAGTGTTTAAAAAATATCATAACCATATCTCTCTCTCGAAAATAAAATAAAATAAAATTTAGTGTACTTACCGAAAAGTGTTCAACTGCCAAAGCGAGCTATTTATTCGCCTAATTATTATTAAATGTTGATGTGATGCAAGAAAGATAGACAGTTCTCTCTCTCTCTCGCTCCGAGAGTGAATGGCAAAAGTTGAGTGATAAACGAGTCAACAAAAAAAAAATCAAAGTGACGAGCAAAATAGATTCGAGTCATTAAAATTATTATACAAATTTAATGCGCAACGATGCCACATATGCATTTTATTATAATGATAATAACGAAATTTTGTGAATAGAGAGAAAATAAAAAAAAAATTGCTCAGAGTAACGAATGAATGAAAAAGTTTTGCCATCATAAGCAGAACAATATAAAATGCATACAAGCATGCAGCAAGTCACAACCAGGATGCAGAATACACATTTTATATTTGGAATTATCGTAGTTTATTATTATATATGCAATACTGTTGGTAAGTATCTTCCTCCTATTTCTGCCTTTTTCGCTCCGACTCGGAGCTTGTTTGTGTTTTAAATGTTTTAAAATGATGTATTTTCCGAAAAAAGCACAGATGTGCCACAAAAAAAAAGTTTATTTGCATAAAAACAGACAAACAGATTACCATCATTGGAATAATAGATTTGGAGACTTTGTGGTTTTATTTTTTTTTTCTTTAAAAAATTATTTTTTCTTTAATTTTTTTTTTTCTTAAATAAAGAAAAAAGATAAAAAAATAAAATAAAAAAAAATTCTTTAAAAAATTATTTTTTTTTAATTGAATGGAATTTGATGAATTATTGGCATGGAGTGGAAAAACGTGATGAGAAACCAAAGGTCTAGATATAAAATAAAATAGAAAGCCGCAAAATATAATTGAAATTTAATTCAATTAAAAGAGGGATATAAACATTTATTAAGGGAGCTTTTCTTAACGAAATTCGATGAAAACTGTAATTTATCTCGGAAGATGTAACGAACTGTAATCCCTTTACGTGGTTTTGTGTTTGTAAAATGTTTATCTCGTTATTTTATTTCGTGGTGTGTTTGATCAAAAAGTTTTCAAAATTAAGTGCATTTTGTGGAAATTGATTTTAAGTTTATTTTGAGTTAGTTTTTATATTAACTTATAAAATAAGAAAATTTTTCATTAATTTTTGGGTAGTTTTAATTTTTTAAATTTTTTTTTTCAATTTTTTTTTTTAAATTATTTTAATTAATTAATTAATTAATTTAATTTAAAATTAATTTAATCAATTAGAATTTTTTTTTTAATTTATTTTTTTTTTATTGATTAACATTTTTAATTATTTTTTTATAATTTTTATTTAAAATTTTTTTATTCAAAAAAATAATTTATTAATTAATAATAAAACATTTAATATTAATTAAAATTTAAATAATAATAATATTAATTTTATTTTGGGTGTCAATTAATTTATTTTTTAATAAATTTATTCATAATTAATTTAAATATTTTTTTTTAAATTTATTTTTCATTTAATTCTTTAATTTTTTTTAAATTTTTCACAATTAAAAAATATTTTATTTATTTTCATTTAGTTTTATTAATTGAATTTTTAAGAAAAATCAGTTTTTTTTATTTTTATGAAATTTTTAAATGTTAACATAAAATGGGTTAAATCCTATAGAAATTGCAAAATATACAAAAATAAGAATTTAATTTAAGTAAAATCTTTTTCATAGAAATAAATATTTCTTGAAGCGTTGAGAAATTAATGACGGTCGTTTTTATGAATTGATGATTTTGCAAAATTATCACAAATGGTTCAGAATAAATTGAAAATCATCAAAAAATGATTTGTTTTTATTTTCCTCAATTTTTCTTGAATTCATTGAACATGAACAAAAATATTTTAAGTTTGAAAAATATTTTCTTATAAATTTTTTTTTTTTGTATGAAAAAAATTTGATAAATATTAAAATTAAACAAATATTAAAAATTTAAAAGGCTAAATATTAGAAATTTTAAACATATTTTTATTTAATTAAAAAAAAATTATTAGCATAAAAAATGAAGGAAAATTAAAATTTATTAATTTTTTAAAAATTAAAAAAAAATCTATTTATTAAATTATATTTTATAGGTAGTTTTGATATTTTAACATTTTTTAATACTACTCAGTAATTTTTTAATTAATTTTTTTTAATAAGTTAAATTATTTTTTTATAATTTTTTTAAATTAAATTTAATATATTTTGTTTTTTTTTAACAAATTTAATGTAAAAAAATTGATAGAATTTTATTAATATGATTTAAAAATATTCAAATAAAATTTTTAAATTAAAAAAATTCGTTGCAAAAAAAAAATTTCCCACAAAAAAATAAATTTATTTGAACAACCATCAATAAATCTCCCAAAAAATCCCCATTAAAACTACATCTTTCTATTTTAGTAGTCAATTTCCCAAACCATTAGCTGATCATCCGTATAACGAGTTTGTCGTCGTCACACATGTTCCCAATATTCTTCTTAAATATGCCGCCGCCGCCGCGCGCCTTGTGTCACTCCTTTCCCACAGCCGAATTTTTTTTCGTTGTTTTTTGCCAGCAGATTATCGCTTAATTTTCTGCTAATACACATTTATCAAAATTCCTAATGATAATAAAATTAATTTTGGCACACATTAGCGCCCTGCCCTGCAAAACACAAACAAACGTTCACAATAATTATATTTGTATTGATTTTAGGGACCTCAATATTTATCTTCGTTCTCTAATTAATTATCATTAGCTTATCGGGTCGAGAATAAATAAAATTTGGATAAAATTACAAAAAATAACAATTTGATTCTCTGCTGCTGCTGCGTCACTCGTTCACATTATAAATATTTAATTTTTGCCAATACATAATTTCGCATCCTACATCGACGACAGATGTTAACTAAAATGGCTAATCTGCGACGTGGTTGTTGTTGTTGTCGTGTTTATTGATTGCTTGCTGCTGATTATTTTATTTGCACATGAAATTTATTGACGCAGCAGCGGGAGACTCGGGAAAAAAATAAAAATCCTTACAAAGTGCGGTTATGTACAAGAAGATGTCGTCATGTGTCCCCAATAATTAGTCAAATTTGCAAAGGTTGTGATTCTGTGCACAAAATGCAAATTTTTGCGTCTCTCGGAATCAATTTTGCATCTACGCTGCGCCCCGATATCGAACGATATTTTCCCTACGCGCTACGGACAACGACGACGCTTTTTGGTCAGTTTATTCGATACAGGTATTTAGGTCAAAAGGAGGGTAATTTTTTTCATGTGTGTGTGTGTGTGTGTGCTTTTCGCATCTCAATTTTGCATGACAACGAATGCGATACAATCGGCATGTGAGTGTTTCTGTGCCAAATTGTTAAATAAAAAGGAAATATAACAACAGGAACCTTTCTCTCGTTTTGCTCCACGACGACGATTGCAAATCTCTACATTGTCTCTCGGCAGAAGTGTGGTAGGCACGGGATGGTGTTTCAACTTGTGCAATTGTTCTAAAATGACAATAAAAAGAGTTTTTTTTTTTGTGTGAGAAAGTTAACATTTTTGAAACAAAAAAAGGACATGAAAGTCATTGGTTTTTTGAATTTTGAAGATTTTTTTTTTAAATTTCGTTAAAATTACTTTTTTTTTGCTAAAATTTATTTAAAAATTAAACAAAATTATTTTTAATTTTTTTCAATAATATTTAATAAAAATTAAAATTTAAAAAAATTTAATTAAATTTTAATTTTTTATTTAATTTAATATTTTAATAATTTAATATAGCCAAAAATTTAACTTTTTTAAATTATCGTAAAAAATTATTTCGAGCATTTTTTTAAATTGTTTAAAAATCTTCAAAGTACTTAAAGATCTTTTGAATTTTATTTTTTTTTTATTTTAACTGTTGATTAAAAAAAATCTCAATGTTTGTTGAGAAAAAAGTTTAGATTTGGTTCGTTTTGAAAAATATTTGAACATTATCTTAAAATATGATTTTTCTTTTAATTTTTAGAAAATTTTCTATTTAATTATCATTTCTGAAATTTAATTTTTAATATTCAAAAACAAAATTTTTTAATTTCAATTTAATTTATTTTTTTAAACTTATTTTTTTAAGAATTATTTTTTTTTAATTTAACATTTTTAATATTATTTAAATATTTTTATATAAAATTTAAATTGAGAAAATTCTCATTTTTGTTAAACCTTTAGATTTTATTTATTTTTTCATTGTAATTTTAATTTTTTTTTTATTTTTCCCATATTTTGTCAAACAGAATATGAAATTGATTTTAAATAAATAAAATTTAATTTTAATTAAATAAAGACATGTAAATTAAAAATTATTTTTAAAAGAAAAAATTAAAATAGAAAAATATTTTTTCTTAATTTATTTTTAAATTTTTTTTATTAAAAAATAAAAAAATAATAATTTTCACGTATTTTCAATTTTTAATTATTTTTTTATTAATAAAAGAATAAATTTTTGACCTAAAATTATTTATTTCAGGCTATTTCAATAAAGATTTAAACTAAGTTAGAATTGATTTTTGCCTAAAAAGTCAAATATAGGGTTTTAAAAATTATAATGTAATTAAATTTATATTTTAAAATATGTTTTATTTATTTTAATTTTTATTTCCTTAATAATTTTTTTTTAAATTAAAAATAAAATTTTTATTTAAATATTTAAAAAATAATTTTAAAAAAATGTATTTAAAAAATGTAATTTTCATTTTATTTAATTTAATTTTTTTAAATAATTCAGTGCAATATTTTTCTTCAAGAAAAAATTTTCCAAAATTTTTTTTTTATCTAAATAATTGCTTAAAAAATTAACTCAATCCTCTAAAACACTCAAAAGTCACGGCACTGTCCTCCCCGCATGACATCCCAAGTAGGCATATAACAAAACAATTTTTTTTTGGGAAAAAAGTTTTAAATCAAATTTGCGTGTCTTGTCACATTTTCACATCAAATATAACTTTTATAGCCATGTGTGTGTGTGTCTCTCGTATTATTTTCAATGTCGGTCTTTCTGATAAAAACTTTTTTTTTTATTTTTTCATTTTTTGTGTCAGATTAGTTTAGCAACAAACACCCGAAAAAAAAAGTTTTACGGACTTTAAGGATATCATCATTAGAGTATTATGATGATAAATTTCAATGAAAAGGCATCCAAATGTAAAAATGAGTAATTTTCTCTTCAATTAATCCCCTTAAAAGTGTTTTTCATTTTCCGAAACGAATTTGGGGTTCAAGGTTGATTTTTCGCACCCGACCGACCGAGCCAGTGTGTGTGTTGCGTTAATGGATGTCTTGTGTAAATTTTCGGACCTTTTTGTGATTATTTTAATGTAATTTCGTTGTGGTTTCTTCGGAAAAATTTTATTGCTTTTCGAGCTGTTTGAACAAGAAAATTTTTTGTGAGGAAATAAAAACTTTCAAGTAGTTTAAAATTTTTTCTCCCTTTTTTACGTTTTTTAAATGGAGAAATATAAAGTTTGGCAATTAAATTGGGATCATAAACTGGAGCGCCAGAAAATTCTTTAATAATAAATATTTTTGTTTTGCTTTTTATTAGTTTTTTGATTGCTTTTTAAATTTTTTTCGTCGTTTCTGCACGAGAACGGACTGTAATTAAAGTCGTTTCTTGTCTGTTTTTTGCAAAAAAATAAAAAAAAAAGTTGTCTGCTTGCCCAATAAAACGCAAACAACAACAACAACAAATTTTTTCAAGTACCTTCCATTTTTATTTACAAAATTAATTAAAAATTTTTGCTTGTTCCCTTTTTCCATCTCATTCCAGAACAAATTTCTGCCTTTGATTCGCACCTACGTGGTCCGGCATTCGTGATGGAGCCGCCCTCCAAGCTGGAATTCTCAAATTCGTCGGGCGGTTGGTTGGATTGCTCGGCAACGGGATCTCCGCAACCCACAATCGACTGGCTTTCGGTCGATGGCACGAGCGTTGGCGACGTGGGGGGCGTGCGACGCGTTCATCGCAACGGAACGCTCGTTTTGCTGCCCTTTCCCGCATCCGCGTACCGCCAGGACATCCATAGCACCATTTATCGGTGTGTAGCTTCCAATTCAGTGGGCAGAGTGATATCGAGAGACGTGCAAGTGCGCGCAGGTAAGTTTTGCTCCATTTTTTGTTACATCACGTAATTTTAGCGTACGACACAGCGACGTGTGAAGGGAGAAGATATTATTAGGACGACGACGACGAGAATGTATCGCATCATTTACTTACAAACAATTTAATTATAAAATGTGGAGACTATAAAGAGTCTCTCTGGCAGCATGTGACACGAATGACGACGAGCAACGACGATATCGGGCTTAATGTTTATAAAAACACATATAAAATGCCAGAACGGATTATTTTACACACTCGCATAAACTTGCAGATTACTGCCTGCCATGAAAGTACATCAAGGTACTTACATTTTTTATGTGCGAAATTCGTGTCTCGCAACTAAAAATTTTTTGATTCAAGGAATTTTTTTTTAATTTTTAATAAAATTTAAAAAATTAATTTGATAAAAAAATTAATTTAATTTTTTAAAATAAATATTAATCAATTACTTGTAAAAATTATTTTTTGAATTTTTTGATTCAATAAAAAAAAATATTTTTTTTTATTTTTTAAATATAATTAAAAGATCGAAAATATTTAAAAATGTGATCATATGGAGATTTTTTTTTTAATTTAATTTTTTTAAATTAATTTTATTAATTAATTAAATTTATTTTTTTACTTTCACATTTTTTACATTCACAAACATTTACAAAAAAAATTTTTTTGACTGAAAACTTCAGTTTTTCGAACATATTTTCACGTTTTTAACCAAAATTTATTAAAAATTTCCCAAAATTTGTCAAAATTCTGCATTTTTTTTTATTAATTTTTGAATTATATTCACTAAAATTCAACATTTTTTCATTTATTTTGCTTCAAAAAAAAATTTTTTTTTCGAAAAAAAATTTTCAAGAATTTAGATAGAGGCAGATTTTTTATCAAAGTACCTAAAAAGTAAAAACTTGACAAGAAATGAAAAAAAAATAAAATTTTCTTAATTTTTTTTTTTCATTTTTACAGAAATTTCTTTAAAAAGAGTCAAACTTCAAAATTTTAAGTTTTTAAGATTTATAGACCTCTAAATTAATATTTTGAACTAAAAATATTGAAAAAAAAAAATAAAATGAACAAATTTTTCAGTTAATGAGTAAAAAGTTTCATTAAAAATTATCAAATTTTGAGGTTCAAATTAAAATTTTCTTTAAAAAACCTAAATATTTGAATCAAAATTCCTTTAAAATGATATCAGATTAATTTTTCAGAAGATATTTTGATTAAAAATTAAAAAATTTTTAAAAAATTAAAATTTTAAATTTTTAAAAATAAAAAAAAACTAAAATTTTAAAATAAAATCTTAAAATTTTCTTTATATTACAAAATTTTTACTGTAAAACTAGAATAAAAATTTTAAATATTCAAGTTTTGAAACATTTTAAACAGAAATTTTCGATAAATTTTATGAAACAACTCAATTTTTTGTTCAATTTCTTCAGTTTTTCAACATAGAGTAAAATTTTTATCTAAAAATCACTCAAAAAATGAAATTTTTCTTCAATTTCATAGATCAAAATTTAAAATCAAATATTAAAAAAAAAAATTAAAATCAATTGAAAATCATTCAGAAAATGATTAAAATCATAAAATTCAATGCAAAACAACAAATTTTCGCATAAAAACTTACTTTCTCGATTCTGTTTTGTTCTCGTCTCTCTACATAATGACACTCACAATTTTTTTCCTCGTCCTCCTCCCTTATTATTCAAACAGATTTGTTACACAATACATTTTCTATTGTACTGGATCAGGTTGTTGTTACTGGCTGAAAGTAGATTCCGCTGCCAATGCTGTCATTTTATTGTTTTTTTTTTCGTTCATCCAGAGTGATTCATCTCAATGTCCTGTAAATCTGAAAAAAAACATAAAAAGAGGTTAAAAATTGAAATTAGCCACATTCAGTATCGAATCGTACAAGAAAAAACTTTGAAAAATGGACTCAACTACTTACGTTTATTACAAAAATGAAATTTTACCAAAACTGAAGACTTCGGATGAGCTGCAAAAAGAGCTTCGTCAAGCACGAAATTCACAAGAAGCTCAAAAAGTACTCGATAAAGGAGCTTACATCGATTTTCGTTACGAGCCACACGGAAAAACTTTACTTTTTTGTTGCACAACGCCGTTGCAAGTCTCGTTTTTGGTCAATTTGGGCGCCAATATCAACGCCAAGAACAAAAATGGTCAAAGTATCTTGGGACAAGCGATGTTGACTCGCGAACGACTTTCCATGGACTTCATTAAAGCTCTTCTCAAGCACGGGGCGAACGTTAATGCTCAAGGTCCTTATGGGCAGTCACCGCTTGCTTTGGCAGCAACGCATCATCACAACAATTTGGAGCTAATGGAACTTCTGATGGAGTACGGGGGCGACATAAACGGGCCAGACAAGTATAATCCACGAACTCCGTTGAGCAATGCCTTGTTCGACACGAAATGCGCGGAAATTTTCATCAAATACGCCGTTTTGAGGCGTCAAGAAGCGATTTGCCTGAAAATTATTGAACGAGAACAGGAACATCGACGATATTATAACGACGATGAGGTCCGATTTGCAGAAAAACTTCTCCAAAAAGCGATTGAGGAACGAGATTTCATGAAAAATATTTTTGTGAACCGCCAAAAAACGACACTTTATGAATTTCTAACGGAAAAAAGACACAAAAATTGTCAAATTTCGAATTCGAAGAAAATTCTCGAAAAATTAGAAGTTTACAAAGAAATTGTAAAGCGAAATTTTAAAAGAACTCAACAAAGATCGGGACTTTTGAAGCAATTAAGAGGTATTTACACGACAGAAGAACGGCAAAAATTTGTTCAGCTGGATTTTGATTCGACCCTTAAAATTGTCAACAGTTTGGATAATGATGACCTGAAAAACTTGATTAAGGCATTCAGTTGTAAATTAATAAAATAAAGTTTTAGTAGGAAATTTTACGCATGAGTTGGTTTGTTTGTCCTTCTCTTTCCTCCGCCCTTTTCTTCGTGTACTACTTTGGATGATTAATTTGGATACATGTTTCGATTTTTGTGCCTTTAGGTTGTCGGAGTGCTGACAAGATTACATAATTTGACAAAAAAAAAATAAAATAAATTTGAATGAAAAGAGTTATTTTTAGGATAAATAAGTTAAATAAATATTTTTTTGAGTTTCTTGGTGAAGAATTATATTTTTTAAATATTAAAAAAAAAATATTAATTAAAAATGACCCAAAATTCAATAAAAAAAAATAATTTATTTATTTAACATTATTTTTAATTTTTCATTAATTATTTTTATTAATTTTATTCCAATTATTTTTGAATTTTCAATTATTTTGTTAAAATTTAAAAAAAAATTGCGACGGTTTTGAATTATTTAAAAAATATTAAGAATTAAAACAATTTTTGTGGTCAAAAGGTTAAAAAAATTGCATTTAAATCAACAATGTTTTTTTCAAAATTGAAATTTTCGCTATTGATTTTTTAAATTTTTAACAAACAAATTAAAATTTTCAAAAAAAAAAATAAATTTATTTTTATTTATTAAAAAATTAATTTAAAATTTTAGAAAAAAAATTTAATTTAAATATATATCTTTTGATTTATTTTTATTTCAAAATAGTCCTCAAAAATTAAATAAGTTTATTTTATCGTATATTATTTTTTTTTAAATTTAAATGAAGTAAATAATTAAATAAAAATAAATTTAGCTTCTTTCTTTCAAAAATAAATTTTAAATATTAATTAATTTTTTTATAACACTTAATTTTAAACTCAAAGAGCTAAAAATCTTTAAAGTTATTATAATATTCACAAAAATTATTTATTTTCTTAATTCATTTAAAAAATTAAAATTATTCATTGAGATTCTTATTAAAAAAAAATTAATATTTTTGTATTTTTTTGAAAAATATGATTTTTTATAAATTATTTTGTAATAAAAAAATTATTTCCATTTAAGGATTTATTTTAATTGAAATTCAAAGAAATTGACACAATTATTTTAAATTACTCCAAATTCTCAATAAATCCCTTTGGTAGACTTCTCAGAATTTTTCCATTGTGTCTGCTTACAAATTAGCCTCATATCCTGATGATTCACATTAATTCCGTCTGCCTTGGCTTTTCTTCGAATTTCATGGAGGGGATTTAACCTATTTTCATATGTATATAACTCAGTATGCTGCGCTTGAATTGCATCATTATTCATCAAAACGTTCATTCGAAAGGAACAAAACTAAAAAAATCATAAAATGGATGAAATTAGTTACAATTCATCTTCAAAAAATCAATTTCCGTTGATTTCCTACAACGAAATTTCAAAAAACGAAAAAAATAAAATTTTTCAAAAACTTCTCAGAAAATTAACAAAACAAAATTTGAGACTAACGATCACAATTCGTTCAAAAAATGATCAAATCTTAAAATTTCAAATAAATACCGAAGCGATCTTAGTTTCTCCGATTCACACAACCAACAAAGCCGAAAGAGTTGTTCGATACCACGCTCGTCAAATGCAAGATCCGGAGTACATTTACGGATATTACGCAAGAAATCGAAATTCGTCAGCGCTTTCGTTGATGTTTTTGATTCAATTGTCATTTTCGAACCTCAAAACGCAAACAACGAGTCGAATGTGTTCTTATGACTTTGCGCCGATGCAAGGATGCGGAATGCACTATGGACAAAGTCAATTGAGACGGATTATGGAGCAATATCGGGAACGAGAGGAATTGCTCAGGAGATTGAACGGAATTTGTGTTCATGCTGTGAGTGATTCTCAAGTTGTTTTCCTGGATTACGATTCAACAATGGAAATAGTTGAGCATTTGAACAATCAGCAGTTGAGGAATTTTATTGTGGCTTATGGAGGTTGATTTTAATTAAATTTAGCTGAAAATATAAAAAATATTAGTATTAAGATTTTAAAATTAATTAATAAAAAATTCGTACATAAAAGTTTTTTCATTTTAGACATTTTTTCATGAAAAATATTAATATTAATTTTCATAAAAACTATTAATCATATAAAATTTGTTTTTAATTTAAAAATCTTCCTAATTTCTTAAAAAAATTGATTTAATTTATGATTAAAAATATTAAATTTTTAATTTTAAAGCAAAAAAATATTTTTTTTAATTAACTTTTTTTTTTTTTAAATAATAATCATAAATAATTATATAATTGAATAATATAATTTTATTAAAAATAAAATTAAAAAATTAAAATTTGTAAAAAAATTTTAAATTCGTTAAGAAAACGTTATTCCAAGCCAATGATAAAAAATTAAAATTTTTACAAATAAAATTCCTCTAAATATAAAAATTTTAGAAATACAAAAAATTAACAAATAATTAAAAAATTCTTAAATATTTTATTTATCATATTTTTAATTAAATTTTTAATTGTTTTGTAAAATTTTCATTCAAAAAAAAAAAAGGAAAAAGTATTTTTCTTTATTAATTTGAGAAGTTTTTCGTATTTTTAAAAACATCAGCTGAGAATTTTCTCCAAATTCAAAAATAAATTCGAAAAAAAAAATAAAAATGTTGTTTTTACTCTCCAAGATTTTTTGACTTTTGAAAATAACTTTTCATATAAAATTTTTAAATATTTAAGAGAAAAAACTTTTTTGAGTAAATTTTTTAAATTTTTTTCTTAAAATATTTTCAAATTAAAAAATATTTGAAAATAAAATTTTTACATTTTTCATGATACTTTTTTCTTAAAAAAATAATTTTTTGACTTTTTTTCTCTAAATCTCGAAGAAAATTTAGTAAAAATATTTTTTTTAAATTAAAATATGGAGACAAAAAGTTGAAAATTCATATTTATTTTTTTTAAATAAAAATATAAAAATAAATTAATAAATTTAATAAAAATAAAAAAAAAATTTCTCGAAAATATAAAAAAAAAAAATTAATTTAGGTATAATCTTTAAAAATTTTTTTTTTTTCAAAAATTCGTCATTTAAAAAAAATCTACAAATTTTTATATTTTTTTTAAATTTTTAAGAAAATGTTTTAAAATTAAACTCACTTTATGTCAGCTAATTGAACAACTCCGTCACCTCATTCCATATACCTTCCGTATACCAATCAAACAGTGAACCTGCTTCAACAAAAATACTCGAACGAAATAACCTGAATAGCAGAATACAATTGCCATTTACTTGTTTCGCAATTCCTCCTTTTGTCTCGAATATTTTTCTGCTGTTGGTCGAGCGAGACGCTTTTATGAAACGGATTTTCCAGCTTCATGTAGCAAAAATAATATAAATGAAAACACATGTATTGTACATTTCTTTTCATTCATTTTTGCGTCTTGTGCCCGACGAACGACGAACGAAACAGCAAAAGGTGAAATTAAATTTTGTTTCACATCACTCGAGTGAAACGTTTTAATTGTTATTTTCATTACATGCGCACTGAATAAAATTGTGTGTGTGTCATTCTCCGTTTCTCTCGCTCCGTTCGGCTCGGAACAAACAAAAAGGAAGTAAATGGACCATTGGAGATATAAATTTTGCATGCTGGACTGATTTGATCCGATTGGCATGAATTCTCTGCGTTCCAGTTTCGTTGCGAGACAAAAGATCAAAGAGGTACAAAATTCTCGACTTGCCAGCTTCACAATGAAATTCAGAGTGAAAACCCCTTTTTTATGGGTTTTAAGCAGAAAAAGTGGTTTTTATACATTTTTATGATTTTTCTCCATCCACGCTTTCATAAAAACCTAAAAAAAAGAGAAAAAAAATGTAAAAAGGGGTAAAAACAAGTAATTATGCATGTTAACTACTACCAACTTTCATAATAAAATGGATTCTTGTGAACTTCAATTTCTTTGATTAAATTGTTGTTGTTGTTGTAGAATTATCTCCATATCCGAGCCATTGCCTCGTAGCATCCTCCTCCTTCGTTCGAGCGTCATGTAATGATGTGAGCGAAAAAAAAGCACGCTTGATGGGTGATTTAGTATGTAGATTTTGCGTACCTGATTCCCATCTAAATGGAGCCTAAAAGATGTGAGTAGGTGTATAAATGATGAGAGATGAGAAAAAAAACAAGAAGAAGAAGGAGTGAATGTAGGTTAAAAGTGCGAAGTAAGCTCATGAATAAGCAAAATAATTATTATTATTTTGTTAACACGAACGGTGACGGCAGCGGTTGATGATAGATTTTAGCATTTTCGAATAGATTTTTCGAAATTAATCCGGGGGATTTTTGATGCTTTAAGGTGTTAAGTTGTTTGTTTAAAAGATCGTTTAGTTATGAAAAGGTTTGATAAAATATTAAGATTTTCAGGAATTATTCGGTTTTTAAGTTTTTTAATGGAAATAAGAAGAATTAAGTACTAAAAATATTTTAAATTTGTTTAATGTTCGAAAAAATTACAAATTTTCGAATGATTTTCGAAAAAATTTAAATTTTCGAATTTTTTAACATTTTTTTTAGGATTCGAAGTTGTACGAAAAATTTTTTAACAATTTTCGATTTTTTAAAATATTTTTTTATGAATTTTGAAAAATATTAAAGGTTTTCGAAGTTTTTTTTTTCAAATGAAATTTATTTATTAAAAAATAGATTTTCGAAACAATTTCTAATTTTATTTTTCCTCTTGAGTCTTAAAAGCTTCTTTTATTTTGATTTTTTTTTTTCATTTTTTATTGATCTTCAAAAAATTTTGACTTCAAAATATGTCTTCTTAATAAAATATGAAAATTTCGAAAATAAATTAAATTTTCAAAAAATAATGAAATTTTCGAAAAACATTTTTATTTTTACTTTTTTATATTTTAGAAAAAATTAAGAACTTTTTAAAATTGAAATAAAACAATTTTTAAAAAATTTTACTGAATTTTTTTGAAATTTTACAGAATTTCAAAACAAAACTGATTAAAGAAGATTCTTAACTGAATAAAAATTAGAATCTGTCAAAACATTTTCAAAATTTTTGCTTTTCACAATTTCCAAAAATAATTTATAATTTTCGAAAAATCATTTGCGTTTCCGATTACAGGAGCCATTTGCAAATAAAATTGAAAAAAAAATTCTTTCAAAAAAAAAATTTCTAAAATTTTACTTGGAACAATTTCATAATTTTCGAATTTCGAAATTTTTCGAAAATCATCTTATTCTTGAAATATTTTAACAAATTTTAAACGAAAATTGAATAAAAAACTTAACACATGGTAAATTAAAATTTTGTTTTCGAAGAGAATTTCGAAAAAATTTCATAATTTTCGAAATTCATCGAAATTTTTCGAAAATCATCTCAAAACAAAGAGTTAAAAAATTATTTCTTGTCCTCTCAAGTTTAATATTCTCACAATGAAATAGAAAAGGTCAAATTTGATTAAAAAACAAATAAAATCGCCTCTTTTACGATAACTGACATTATTTTCCGTATTCATGCCTCGACATTAATTTAACGACTGTCTCTCTAATGTTACCGTTTTTTTTTTCTCGCAAACACACGACAATCTCCTTTCACATGCATAAATAACTCACAGTCGACCTGCTGCGCCATAAAAGCGAACAAACAAAAATTTAATGTTCTTAAATCAAGGTATTAAGCTTAGACGACACTTTTATAATCTAGCCTCCGGTACAATGAAATAATACGAAAATAATAATGATAGCAATGCTAAATAATACATTTCGTGTTTTTCTTTGCTACACGGGACTGTTGTTATTATATTTGAATAAAAGATAATATGACTGGCCTTTTCACATGTCGCTCGCTTCTTTTTCGGTACGCAAACAACAACAGCTCGGATTATGCGATACAACTCGGAATTGGCAGCCATAGTAATAAAATATTTTATTTGTTTCTTTTTTTGCAGTCGTAGCGCAGGCATACAAAGTCGAAGTCGAGATATTGGCGGCATCGAGGGGCTGTACGGCGATACTGAGATGCGTTGTGCCAAATTTCGTCAAGGAATTAGTGAGGGTTGTTTCGTGGGTGCAAGATCCCGCATTTTATATTTATCCTTCCTTACAAGGAGGTAAGTTGCATCTCGTGAGCGAAATTTCTCGTGAATTAGTAAAATTTTCATATGTTTCTTCGTGCCAGATGGGAAATATCATCTCCTGCCAACGGGTGAACTTTTAATACATAATTTAGAGTACAATGATAGATTCGCGTCGTACAAGTGTCGCACGATGCACCGTTTGACGCGACAGGTTGTGGTGAGTGCTGCAACGAAAGTCAGAATTAATGGTAAGTTTTACATTTTTTTTTACCTTTCCTACAAAATTTTAATGTTTTTCTTAAATTTTTTGTGAAATTCTTAATTTTTTTTTTTTTTGAATTTCGAAAAATTTTCGAATTTTTTTTAATTTCGAAAAATTTTCGAAGAAAGATTTTCGAATTTTTTTTTTATTTTGATTTTTTGTCAAATCAAATATTTTATAGTTTTCAAGGTTGCGGAAATTTTTTAGAAGTTTATTTCTCAACAATCAAATTTTTCAAATTTTCGAATTCGAATTTATAAAATTATTTTCATTTCTAACTGAGTTTTAAGATAATTTTAATGAAAATTAGTAATAATTTTTACATGCTTTAAAATTTTTCTATTTGACAATTTCGAATTGCGGATTCGAAAATTTGTAAAATAAGCTTCGAATTCGAAAATCATAAAAAAATTGAAAAAAATTACAGTATGGAAGTATAACTTATTCAAAAATGTTCATAAATTCGAAAATCATGGAAAAATTTCAAAATTTTTTCTTTGAAGATTCAAAAATTTTAACTTCGAAAATAAAAATAATTTACATATAATTTTTATTATTTTCGAATTCGAAGTTACATTTTTTAAATTTTCGAATTCGCAATTTTTTCGAAATTAAAAAGCTTTTCTAAATTTTTTTAAAATAAAATATAACTCAAATGATTATCATTGATTTTTATGATCTTTCGAGATTTTTATGTTGAAAAATGTGAAAATCATGCGAATTCGAAAATTTGAAGTAAGTATAAACTTCGAATTCGAAAATCATAAAAATTAAAAAATAAAAATTAATTAAATTCGAACTTCTTGACAGTTTCAAAAATTTCAATATCGAAAATTGAAATTCTTCATCTAATAATTTTGTAAAATTTTTTCATAAAACTTTTGAAAATTCTTGTATTTTTTTTAATTATTTTCGAATTCGAAGTTTGTTTTTCAAATTTTCGAATCCGCAAATTTTCGAAATTAATGAAAAAAAACTATTTTTTGCTAAATTTTTTGAATTTCTTACCTTTTTAATATCAAATTTTCTTCTTTTCCGTAGATCATCGCGCTCTGATGTCCCCGAGCATCGTCGAGCACACATCCCACGTATCCGTGTCGCAAGACGAAGGCGCCGTTTTACTTTGTCTCGCGCAAGGATGTCCCGCGCCCGAATATCATTGGTATCAATATAGCGGCTCCGAAGCGATTCCCGTGCTCACAGGTCCTCGAATGCGTCTTCTTGGGCCCGTTCTTGCCATCGAAGCTGTCACGACGCAAGATTCGGGCGTTTATAAATGCACTTCTGCCAATGCCGGCGGTGAAGCGAGTGCCGACTTACGCTTGACTGTTTCAGCTCCGTTACATGTCGAAATTGTGCCGAACGTTTTGAGCGTCAATATGGGCGGATCGGCAGATTTTCGTTGCGTTGTCACGTCAAATGGGGCTCCCGTGTCGATGCAACACATCACATGGTTCAAAGATGGACGACAACTTCCGAGTTCGGGCAGAATTGGCGACACACTGATGGTAACGAGCGTTTCGCGGGAGGACAAGGGAATGTATCAATGTGTGGTTCGACGACAAGAAGGCGACACTTTTCAAGCATCAGCTGAACTTCAACTCGGAGATGCACCGCCAACGTTGATTTATAGCTTCATTGAACAAACTTTGCAACCAGGACCGGCGGTTTCGTTAAAATGTTCCGCGACGGGAAATCCGACGCCGCACATCAAATGGACTCTCGATGGATTTGATTTGCCCCAAAATGGGAGGTAAGCAAAAATCCATTAATTTTTTTCCCTTTTCTTGTCACTTAATGACTTTTCCCCTGCAATTAAAAACGAAAAACGTTTTAATAAAGTCACAATTTCTCTTTTTTCTTCTTGTTTACCTTCGTCGTCGTCCTCGTATCAATTACATCACACGCCGTCGCCACAAAAACAGATTTATGAAGGGGCAATACGTTACGATTCACGGCGATGTTATAAGCCACGTTAATATAAGTCACGTAATGGTAGAAGATGCTGGCGAATATAAATGCACGGCCGAAAATAGGGCAGGAAAGGTTTCGCATTCGGCAAGGTTGAATGTCTATGGTAAGTAGAAAATGACTTTTAATACGGTTTTTCTTGCTTGGCGGCATTAAAAGGTGTCAAATTTAAGGGAAAAAGAAGAATTTTGACATTTTTGGAATTTGACAGGTGTCAAAATTTATCAATTTTTACTTCATTTCTCTATTATTTTAAAAATGTGAAGTTCAAGATTCGAAAATTTACTTGAAATTGTCAAAACTTTACTTAAATTTGTTCCAAAAATTGGATTTTAGTAAAAATTTTGACAGCTGTCATATTTATTTACACAAAAAGAGGTAAGATCTTCTCAAATTTTTATAAAATATTATTTTTTTTTAACGATTTTAAAATTAATATTCATAAATTTTCACAAAATTTTCTATTTTTTGAACTTTTGACACTTGACAGATGTCAAAATTTTCAAAAAATATTAAATTTTTGACGTTTTTAAGATTTTTAAGCACGTAATTTAATCTAAAAATGACAAATATTTGTTAAATTTACAAATTTCAGAAAAAAAAACTAAAAAATTTATATTTTTTTGACATTAGAAAAAGTGACAGCTGTCAAATTTTTTATTGAATCTCAAATTTTTATAAGTTTTGAATCTCTTTTTTTATTAACATTATACTTTTTGAACATTCAAATCTAAAAAAAATAATTTTTGAGTAATTTCATGTCTTAAAATTGGACAAAAAATTATTTTGACATTTGACAGATGTCAAATTTTTTCTAAAATTTCAAAATTTCATTTTGGAAATTTTTAAAGATGTTTGGATAGTTTTATTTTTTAAAAATAATATTTTTTTTAAATTTGAACTTTTGAAATTTTTTTAATAAAATCTTCATTTTGAGCAATTTTTTTGTTATTTAAAATTTATAAAAAAAAAAGAAAAAATTATAATAATAATAATTTATTTATTTAAAAATTTATTAAAAAAAATTTAATAAAAATAATTAAAAAAAAATTATTTTATAAAATCCGAATAAAATCATAATAATTTTGTAAAAATAATAAAAAAATTTTACTAAAATTAATTTTAAAAAACTTTTTTAATAAAAATGGCTAAAATTACAATTTTCATCAAAAAATTTTAATTACTTGTTAAAAAAATTAAAGAATTTTCCCGCCTCAGTGTTCTAAACACACACAAAAAAAAATACGAAAAATATGGAGTGTTAATGAAGCAAAACAAATGAGTGCTTTGTGTTTTCATTGCCACCTCTTCCCATTTAACTTTTTTTCCGCTTCCTTTCTTTCTCATTCCCATAATGACACCGTAATAATGCCAACCAAGACAAATAAATTAATTAGAAATGAGACATAATTTGTTTTTATTTCTCTCTCTTCCTCCTTTTTTCCGTCTAATTTTTTCACCGAAATTACTTTCAGGTTTGCCATACATCCGTTTAATTCCGCCCGTGACTGCCGTAGCTGGCGAAGCGTTGCACTTAAAGTGTCCCGTGGCTGGTTATCCCATCGAGGAAATTCATTGGGAGCGAAATGGGCGCGAACTTCCCGACGACATCCGACAAAAAGTGCATCCTGACGGGATGTTGGTGATCGATCCGGTGCAAAAGGCGACAGATTCTGGGCAGTACACGTGCTGGGCGCGCAACAAACAGGGACACAGTGCTCGACGGAGCGGCGAGGTGACTGTTATAGGTGAGAAATTGTGTCTTGAACGTTTTTGATGATGGAAACTGAAGCATGAAATGTACAAACACTAAGCACCATGTAGCGCTTATTTGCACCATCCCTCGCAAAAACTCACAATTAATAACGTTTTTTTATAGCAAGCGATATTTTTCGGGGGGAGTTTAGCGACGAAATTATAATTGATGGGTGATAAAAATAAACATAACGAGCATCATAATTGCTAAGAAGGGTTAATGAAGCGGTCATTAAAGTAAATGTTTGTTCAAAAGAACAATGACTTTGTGTTATTTTCGGCATGTCGACGACAAAATGAAGACAAATCCGGGATTTTATTTATTTTATCGCCCCATTTTGTGGGATTAATAAATTAATTTGGGCGACACTGTGGGATTTTGGACAAAAAAAATTATTTAAAAAAATCTGTAAGGATCCCAAATTGACCTCCGAATTAAAAAAAAAATCTTCGATTTTAATTAAAATTAAATTAAATTAAAACGTCAAAAAATCGACAAATGCTAAAAAATAATAAAAAATATTAAATTAAATTATTTAAAGAAAAAAATTACGAATTTCAAAAAATAATTTATTTTTTTTAAATTAAAAGAAAATTTTTTAAAATTATTTTTAACAAAATAAATTTGAAATCAAGTTAAATTAATTGAATTAAATTAGTTAAATTTTTTTGGTTTTAATTTTATTCAAAAAAAATTTAAAAATTTATTTTTTTTAACTAAAAAAAAATTAATTGGGTATTTAGAAAAATACTTACTTACAAAATAATTTTTTTATTATTTGAAATTATTTATTTTTTTATTAAAATTTAATTATTTTTTATTTAATTTAATTATTTTTTTTAAAATCAAAAACAAAATAATTTTTAAAAATTAAAAAAAAAATTAAATTTTTTTAAGTTGAATTTTTTAAAAATTATTTTGTTTTTGATTTTAAAAATTAAAAAAAAATTTAAATTTTTTACAAAAATAAATAATTAAATTTATTTATTTTTTCAATTAATTTTATTTAATTTTTTTCATTTTAAAAATTTAAAGAGATTAATTTTTAATATTTTTTATAAAATGAAAAATTATAATTTTTTTTTAAATTCAAGAAAATTTTCAAAAAATTCTAAAAAGGGTCAAAAAATCTTTCAAATATAACGAAATCAAAAAAATTCAAAAATAAAAAAAAACATTTCAAACTTTGACAGAAATTTCACCAAATTTCTCAAATTTTGATCTACAAAAAAAACGCCTCGGTCAAATTCAGGGAAAATATTCGGGGATTTTTTCCGTTAATCGGCTTTGGGATCTTTAATTTTCAGTTCCTCCCAAGTTGGCTCCCTTCCATGCCTCTGTTGTGCTTTTAAACGTGGGCGACAGAGCGTCAATTACGTGCTCCGTGGTAAAAGGAGACACGCCCCTAACAATCACATGGCGCAAAGACGGAAGATCTCTCGACCCAGCGCATCGGGTGCAAGTCACACAAGTCGATCAGTACAACAGCATCTTGGTCATTGAGAATTTGCAGGCAGATCACACGGGAAATTACTCGTGCGTCGTGAGTAACATGGCAGCGGAAGTCGAGGGCACCCAAGGATTATTGGTGAATGGTAAAAAAAAGAAAATTCGCGAATCATCTAATCTAAAAAGCACTAAACACATCCCTCTACCTTTATTTTTTGTAAAAAAGTACGCTCTAGTTTTAATTTTTTGTGTCTTTTTTCGTTTTTTTTTGTTATGGTTGTGCGTGTGTGGCAAAAAAAAAGCATCTCAGCTATCAAAAAAAAAATTTATGAAAAAATTTTATCTCTTTCTTTCTGTCTTCGTGTTATTTTAATTCCAGTTCCTCCTACCATTGAGCCTTTTTCCTTCCAAGATGGTTTGGCCGAGGGCATGCGAACGCGTACTGTGTGCGGCGTGTCGCGCGGCGATCCGCCAATTACGTTGCGCTGGCTCAAAGACGGAGACCCCCTCTCGTCAATGCTGGGCGCTAACGTTTCATCTCTCGACCATTACTCTTCGCTCTTAAGTATTTCCTCTCTGTCGGCAATTCATACCGGCGATTATACGTGTGTGGCACAAAATCCAGCTGCTGAGGTTAAATACACGGCAACACTCAAGGTCAAAGGTACAGTATCCATTTTTTCTTCCATCTCATTTTTTTTCTTCTTCTTTTTTTTCTTGTGTCATATGCAATCAAGACAAATGATGTGTTGTTTCACTAAAAAAAAAAAATAAAAATAATTTTTTTTCATTAAAATAAAAAAAATAAAATAAAAAAACACAATTTGCACAAAAAAAAATAAATTTTGCACCTGCACCTCACACTTTTTTCTTTAATTGACTGCACCGCACTGTACTTAAGTTAAAAAAAAACCTTAAAATAACCAGAATATGTGCCAATGACTTTATATTTTGTCTTGCTTACATATAAAATCGGAAGAAATTTATAATTTTCCTCATTTTCTCTTGTTTCCTTGCAAAACTTTGGAAGAAACAAGAAAAAAAAATTCATTATAAGTTCATTATGTTCACATTTTTACAAAATTCTGCTAATGCTAATTATGTGTCACAAAAAAAACAAAAAAAAAAGTTTAAATCGAAACATGTGTGTCCCTGTCCTGCTTTTGGCACGCAGTGGGTTTGCTGCCAATAATTCACCAGGTAATTGTTATTTGCACCAATTTTTTCTTATTTTTTGCGAAATGTATTGCCTTTTATTGTAGATTTTTCAATTTTTTAATGCGTTGCATGGTTAGGGAATTTTCGACGAAATTTTTTGAAATAGAAATTTTCAAAATTTAATAATTTTTTGAAAATTCAACGGAATTCAGTTTAAAATAATTAAATTTACGTGAAAAAATAAGAATTGAGATTTTGACCCAAGGCACATTTCAAATTTTCGACCCGATGTACATTTTGAAAATTTTTCCCAATGCATATTTCGTGCTCTCGAATTTAAAAATTTTTAAATAAATTTTATCCCAAGGCACATTTTGGCTTTTGGTCCCAATGCATATTCAGGAATATTGCCCCTATGTGTATTTTGACCCAATGTGTAGTTAAAAATTTCTCTAAAATTTTTAATCTTAATTTTTATCCCAATCCACAATTCGAAAGCCATACTGAACATTAATTTGAATAATTGCCCAAAGCACATTATAAATTTTCAGCCCAGTTAACATTTAAAAATTTCTTGAGTGTCTCAAATTTAAAAAATCTTCGAATTTTTGCCATTTAATACATACCTAATGAAAATTTTTCGATTTTTTGCATATTACAAATTTTTGCCCCAATGCACATTGTGAAATGTCTATTCATTGAATATCGTATATTTTTACTTAAAGAATTTTTTTAAATATTGTCCCAATGCATATTTTCAATTTTTTATCCCAATAAATATTTAAAAATTTCGACCTAAATTAAATTCTAAATTTTTCATCCCAATGCATATTTTACATAATTTTAAAAAAATTTTTTTTCCCAATGCATTTTTCAATTTTTTATCCCAATTTAATTAAAGTTTTCAAAAATTTTAATTTTCAAAATTTTATTTTTTTTTATGATAAATTAAGCATTCGAAAAAAAAATATTTTGACTCAAAAAAAGCACTTTATGTCATAAAAAGAGATTAATGCTTGAAAATTTTCAACTTTTTCAAGAGTATGAGATCAACTTACCACAAATTCACTCGTTCCAACGCACTTTGAAGAAATTTTCTCACAACCCTTTTTTAACGCGTGTTCTTAGAAGTGCTTGTTTGCGTTCCTTAAACCGTCAAAACCACCATCAAACTTTTTTTCGTTAACACGTCAACTTTTTCTTCGTTTTCTTTGTTCTTCATCAAGCAAGGAAAAATTTTTAATTGCAAAAAACGAGCGAAAAACCCCTTTTTTGTTGTTTGTTGTTTCCTCTCAAAAGAACTTTCGAATCTCATTACACGTCAAATAAAAGTCATTTTTATAACACAATTTTTTTGCACTTTCTTGTCGTTTCTCTCACTTTTCTTTATCGTCGTCGTCGTTGTCGTTTCCCGTTGACGACCAGGCAATGCATTAAAAAAAAGTTGTTATTATTTCTCGTGTAGCTCAAAAATTATTTTTCTTTATTATATTATTGTAGAAACGTAGTTGCCTTGCTGCTCGCCTCGATAGATAGATCCGACACCTTTTCTATTTGTTTTGATTAAGTTTTTAAATGAAATATGAAAATTACACATAAAGTTCCTCGATGCGAAGGCAACAATTTTTACACCTCGTCGTCGTCGTCGTCTTTCTTCGTGTATCGGATACAAATTTTCTGCAAGTAACAAATGAAAAACTTTATTTTGTATGGATTCGTTTTCTCTCTCTTTCGAATATCCGGAGACGTAGTCGAAAAAAAAAGAAAGTTTCTTCGTTTAAAGTTTGTTTAATTAAAAAATAATCTGAAAAGAAAATAGTTTTTTTTATTATTTTTTGTGCGGAAATTGTAAAAAACGTACGAACGTTCGACGCGATCAATTAAGAAAACGCGGACTTTATGATGTAAATGTTGTTAAAACTGTTGCATGTTTAATAAGGTTTAGGTGCTTGCTTTGAGCTAAAGCGCTGGTAAATTAATGAGTGAACTGAATGAATTGAAAGTCGGAGAAGAAAATCTTTTAAACTTTTAAATTGAATAAAATTTTCGTTTTCTTTCATTGGGAGCTTCTGATTTTCTTTTAATTTATTTTTGTGATTTTTTTGGGAGATTTTTTTTTGTAAATTTTTGAAAAAGTAAATTAAAATCATTTTTTAATTATTTAAAGTTTATTAAATAAAATGATTTTTTTAAATTAATTATTAAAATAATTTAAAATATTTAATTAATTTAATTTTTAATTTTAATTAGGTAATTAATTTATTTGAACTAAATTAAAATTAATTAATTATTCAATAATTTTTATTTTAATTAATAAAAAATTTATTTAATTTAAATGAATTTTTTTTTAAATATTTTTTTTTATTTTTAATTAAAATTATTTTTTTTAATAAAAAAAATAATTTAAGTTTTTAAAAAAAATTTATTTAAAAATAAAAAATGATATGAATGAATAAAATAATAATTATTTAATTTAATTTCTATTTTTAAATATTATTTTATTTTATTATTTTTAAATTAATTAATATTTAAATTAATTTAAATTAAAATTAAATTTAAATTTAAATTTAAATTAATTTTAATTAAAATTAAATTTAAATAATAATAATTAAATAATAATAATTTAAAATATTAATTAATTAAAACTTTAAAGACTTATTCATGAAAAAAATGTAATCAAATAAATATTTTAGCAGGTAAAAATATTTCATTTTTATTAAATTTTAAATTTCATAAAATTATTTTCAAAAAATTAATAATTTAAAAAAAAATTTTATTGATTTAAAAAATAAAAAAAAATAATATTTTATAAATAATTAATTAATTACTTAAAAATGTTAAATTTTTAATAATGTTTTTGATTAAAAATTAATTTAAATTATTTTGAATTAAAAAAAAATAATATCTAAAATTAAAAATATAAAAAATATTTATGAATAAATAAAAAAAATTAAACTGTATTAATTAAATTAAAATTTTATGAATCTAAATTTTATGGGTAATTAATTTATCAATATTTTTAATTTTATTTTAATATTATTTAAAATAAATTTTTTAAAAATTATTTTAATATAAAAAATAACTCGAAAAAAATTCAAACTCAATGAATTCTCATAATACCTAAAAAATTCTCCGAAACTCATTTAAATTCATTCATTAATTTACGCTTCTCTCGTTTTTGTTTTGTCTAAATGTGACATTTCCCACAAATTCGTCTTTTTTTAAACACAAAAAAATTCCAAGAAATGTCACAATTAGACCTTAAACGAGAAAAATTTGAATGTAAACCATTTTAAATTATTTATTGTGTCAATGTATTCACCTCACAAAAGCAAAAAAAAAGCAATTTGAATGATTGTGTGCCTCACTATCACCAACCAACACACCAAACCAGCTGGATTATAACGCAAAAAAAAATATTATTTTATTTATTATGAGCTATGTTATAAAATATTCACTAAAAATAATATTTATAAATTTTTTATTTAATTTTTTTTGTTTTAATTAAAATTTAAATAATTAAAAAAAATAACAACACAAAAAATGTTTTGATAAAAAAAAATGCTTTTTGTAAAAAAAATTATTTATTTATTTTATTTTAATTTAATTTTAATTTTTAATCAATTCAAAAGTAATTCCGCACAATTACCGGCTTATTCGCAATTCCCTCTCCATGCCACCGAATAAAAAACCACAAATTATAAAATTTATATTTTTTTAGCTGTAAAAAAATCCTCGCAAGATCCTTTTTTAATCCTAATTCCCTAAAAAAAATAAAAATAAAATAAACAAACCATTCATTTAATTTTTCCTCCTCTTTAAAATCTCCTTTTCATTATTTTTGTATAAAAAAAAATTCCCAAAAAAAAAAAATAATGACCCGAAACACTTTTCTTGTTTTCAACTTGTTTAGAAACGAAAACGATGATTATTATATTAATTCACTTTTTTCCGTTTCTCTCTCTTTATTTTAATTTTCCAGTTTATTTAATACGATTACATTTCATTATTTTTATTTTTCTTCTTTATTTTCTCTCATCACAAGGCTGCGTACACGAAATAACGAGCAACATCATCATCGCCGCTCAAACATAAAATTCAAATTGGTCGCGAGGCGTTAAAGTGATTTACGCGACGAGTTCAAACACCTTTTTGGCTCTAATTCAGCGACCGTGTGGGCAAAATTGCAAATTCAATTCCGTGCATGTCGTCGTCGGCATCGTTTTGTGGTTATCGCTGCAAAAAAAATAAATAAAAAATAAAATTTTTATCCGAGAATGAAGAAAAACAAGAAAAAAAAGAAGGAAATTAAGTTCGTAAACGTTAAAAGAAGCACACGGAGCAAAAAAAAATGATGATTTATGAGAGCGAGAGAATCGTTGTTGTTGCCGCTTCGGTTTTTTTATAGTGTGTCTAAGCTGGAAGGCTTCTTTTTGCTTGTTCGTTTGCGTTTAGCGTTTGAGGAAAATACAAGTTGATGTGTTTCTGATGTTCCATGGCAAAGAAGAGGGAAATTTATGTTATTGTTTATGAAAGATTGGGTACAGTTATGATATGGAAAAAGTCATTTGAAGCGAGATGAAATGCGTTTTTAGAGACATTTTATGGGAAAAAGTTGGCTTAAAGGCATTTTTTGAATTTTTGAAGAAATTTTTGGTCAGTTAAATTTTTTTTTGAAATTCAAAAAAATTTTTTAAATTATTTTTTGACAAAAAATGAGAAGATTTTTTACCAAAATGTCTTAAAAATTCATAAAAATAACAAAAAAAAAAAATATAAAAATTTTCCTTAAATTGTGAAATTTTTGATTTTTTGGGTCAAAAAATGAAAATTTTATAAAAAATTTAAAAAAAAAATTATTTTTAATTTAAATTTGAAATTTTTTTAAGAAAATAGCTTCTTTTGGATTTTCTAAAGATATTTTTTAAAGATTTATAACAAAAATTTTCTTAAAATATTTTCAAATTTAAATTAAACATAATTAGAGACTTTTTAAAATTTTCATTTTTTGAGAAAAATCTTCATCAAAAATTTCTTTAAAAATTTCTCATTTTTTTTTTACATTTTAAAAATTTTTAAACAAATTAAGTCTGAAAATTAAAATTATCAAAAAATTAAAAAATTTTTATTTAAAAAAAAAAAAAATTTTTTTGGAATAAAAAATTTTTTTAAAAAATTCAAAAATGCCTTTAATTATACTTTGAAAAAAGCCCTTTATTAACCAACTTTGAAGTTCATTAAATATTAAAAAATCAATTTTTCACAAAAAATCATGACTAAACGCTTCAAAAAGTGCATATTTTACATTCAAGAGTAGCTTTTGAACAATTATGAACTGAATTTCTGACTGAATTCGACATCTTACGAGCCTTAAATGCGAAATTAAGGCATAAAAGCGCTTTAAAAATTGCTTACGAAGTCTTGAAAGTCGGTTCTTTACTCAATTTTCGACATCTTGAAGACTGAAAAGTTGATTTTTGAACAAAAATTGTTGACCAAAGTACCTCCTGAGTCTCAAAAATGTCTTTTCTGACCATTTTCTGCCTCATAAATGTCTAAAATCTCAATTTTCTTTTAAAAAAACTTTGTCCTCAGGTTTCTTCAGAACATCATGAGACCTAAAAATTTAAAATTTATTAAAAATTTTATAAAAAAATCAAATTTTTTTCATAAAAATCTTACCTGTGAACATCTTAAGCTCAAATTCTGTCATAAAATCAACTTTTTTATCTCTCCATAGCGAAAAACTATCAAAAAAATGCACTTTGATGAACAAATCCTTGAGATTTTCCACGAAATTTCCATCAACCGACGTTAAATCCTGCCTTCCATCATCATTTTCTAAGCGTATTTTGATTAGACAGCATCGTTACATTATCCAGTTTATTTTATCCCTCATTGCATTTTATTATTTTGTGTGTCTATTGATGCCTGCGACGATCACGGCAGCGAGCACCGAAGCGACAATAAAGCCGAGTCATCCAATCATACGATATGGCGGAGCAATAACCATCGAGAAACTACTAGAAAATATCATTTTTGTCCCTTTTTCCGAGCAAAGCAAGAGAAAACAAGACAAGAATTGCTTCAATTTCCGTTTTAACTGGAAAAAGTCTCGCTTTTGTTGTCACGTCAATTGTCGACGACGAACGGCATGATGATGATGATTGTTTGTTACTTTCCTTCGCACGCATCGCATTCATTCATTCAATCACTGCCGATTTGATTTGAGCAAAAGAAAAAAATTGTCATGCAACATCTGGGACAAAAAAAAATTAATGAAAAACGGGAGAAACGAAGAAGTTGCATCACAATTTTTGCAATCACGATAATTAAAATAAAATAAATTGAATCCCTTGGAATCGAGTAATTATGCTGGAGACATTTTAATTTAATGCTTTTCATATTTTTCTCTTCCTTTTTAACGTCGTTCAGTGCCGCCACGATGGATGGTCGAGCCGATGGATACGAGCGTCGAACGGAAGGGACACATTACGTTGCATTGTCAGGCGCAGGGTGTTCCGATACCGACTGTCGTATGGAAAAAAGCAACAGGTAATTTTTCTTCTTCGTCTTCTTTTTTTCTTTGGAATGGAGAAAAAACAACAACTTCCGATCAAAATAAATTTCCGCACAAATGTGCATACAAAGTGCAGTTAAGAAGGAGAAATTGCTGCTTGTTGCAACAATATCGCGCTACTAAACTAACTCTTCTTTTTCTTCTTGTAAATTGTGCTGGGTTCATATTTTATTGTGGCACTTTTAAACCTTTTTCTTCGTTTTATTTGCTCAGGTGCGAAAATTTATAAGAATTTACAAAATTTAATTTTTTTTTTTTTTTTGATTTTTTTTTTAATTTTTTGAAGATAATATTTTATATTAAAAAAAATAATTTATTTATTAATCAATAAATAATTTAAATAATGAAAATTTATTAAATAATTAAAATAAAATTAAATTTGTTTTAATAATTTTTAATAATTTTTTTTTTTAAATATTTTTTTTATTTTAAATAAAATTTGTTTTATTTTTTTTTAATGAATTTTCTGACAATTTTACAAAATTTTATTAATTTTTTTAATTTTAATAAATTTATTATAAAATGTAAATATATTTATGAGAAAAATTTTTTTTATAAATTTTTGTATTTTTTTTTCTTTATAATTTTTAAAAAAAATTTTAAGAAACAATGTTTTTAAATTCAAAAACATCTTAAATAAAAGTTAAAATTTTTATTTTAAGTATATTTTTAAAAATCTCATAAATTTTTAAAAATGCTTTGATTTTTTTAATTGGAATTTTTAGACTTAAATTATTTTTATGATTATTACTTAACATATTTAAATTAAAAAATTTCATTTGATTTCAATGAATTTTTAAATGAAAAATTTTATTTTATTTTGAAATTTGGTCAAAATAATCTTTAATTAAAAAAAAATTAAATTTTAAGAAAATTTTTATTTTTGAACTTGTTTTAGTTAAAAATTTCATAATTTATATAAAAATAAAAAAAATATAAAACCAAAAATATTTTTAAAAAATTTAAAAAAGTACTAAATTTTAAAAATTTTCTTCAAGAAAGACAAAAAAAACGGTAAATTTTGAAGAAATTTTATTTTTTTTTAATTTAATTAATTAAATTAATCTAAATTATTTTTTAACTATTTAACATTAATTTTTTTTTAAAATTTTTAATAAATTATTTTACACCTGTAATTAAATTTAATTAATTAATTTTAATTTCAATTAATTTTAATTTAATTTTTAATTATTTTTTTTATTAAGAAAATTTATAATTAAATTTAAAAAATTTCTTTTTTCTATAAAAAAAATTATTTAGAAAATTTTATAATTTTTTTTCGAATTTTTAACACAATTCATTCCAGAAAAATTTTCTAAATAATATTTTTTTTAAAAAAAAGAAAGTTGTTTTTAAATTTTTTGTATTAAAAAAATATTTTTAAAATAAAAAAAATTGAAATCGAAAAAAAATTGTAAATTCTTATGAAAACTCGCACCTGAACAACACACACTCCTACAATATTACCTTTATTTTGCATTTAACATGCAGCAGCAACATGCAAAAACTTTTGCCATTTATTTTATTCCGGTGTATCTGAAGACACTGAACATATTTTTAGGGTGACTTCTTCTCTAATTTTCCATCGCCACAAATTACTTCATACCAAAATCCGACATTTTTGGTCACCCTTTTGAGCAATTTCACTATCACTTTACTACTTACTTGCACTATTTAGCAACTTTTGTAAGACAAGAAGCAAAACAAAACAACTTCCGACGACGACGACGAAGAAAATAATAAAAACGTTTTTCCGCCCAAATAGGAAGCAAATCTGGCGATTATGAAGTGATAAAGGAGCGAACGTACACGAAACTTTTGTCAAATGGCTCGTTGTATCTGCAACACGTGAAAGAAGATCGCGAGGGTTTCTATTTGTGTCAAGCTAACAACGGGATTGGCACCGGAATTGGCAAAGTTATTCAACTAAAAGTTAATTGTGAGTATTTTTCAAGGTTTTTCAAGCAAATTTCTTAAAAAAATATTTTTTTCGAATTTTAGCTGCTCCTTATTTCAATGCGCCCCAACGTCAAATAACCGTCAAAAAAGGCGATACGGCGATTTTGCAATGCGAAGTGAACGGCGACAAGCCAATTAACGTCGTTTGGTTGCGTGGCGGCAAACACGAGTTGAATCCATCGACGAATTATCGTGTCAGCATCAAACAAGACGCCACTCCCGAAGGTATCGCAGCTGAAGCTCAAATTGCCAACGTCGATAGCAGCGATAGCGGTTCATATTTCTGTCAAGCGCAGAATTTATATGGGCGCGATCAGCAATTAGTTCACTTAATTGTCCAAGAACCGCCTCAAGCGCCCTCCGCCTTGGAAGCTTCGATGATCACAAGTCGTTCCGTGAGCCTAAAATGGCAACCGCGGGGCGGCGATGCAGCTGAAGTCACAAAATACATCGTCGAATATCGCGAAGTTGATCGTCAATGGCACACAATCGAGTTGGCAGACCCCCCAAAGTACAACGTCAACATCGAAGACTTGAAACCAGCGACGCGTTATGCCTTCCGAGTTGTTGCCGAAGGTCCTGCGGGACGAAGTGTTCCGAGTCAGGAGCTCACAATTCGCACGGAAATGCAAAGACCTGCGGGACCTCCTTTGAATATTAACGCGAGACCGATTTCATCGACGGAAATCTCGGTTTCTTGGTTGCCGCCTCTTGCGGAGTTGCGTCATGGGGACATTCAAGGATACAATGTGGGCTTCAAAGCAATCACGACAGGACAGACAAGTTATAATTTCACGTCGACAGCAGGCGATGGCGAAGATGGAACCGGAGAAATGATTCTTACGGGACTCCTGAAGTACACGAGATACACAATTGTCGTTCAAGCATTCAATCAAATCGGGCCAGGACCCTTGTCGGAGCCAGTAACTGCTCAAACGATGGAAGATGTGCCAAGTAAGCCGCCAGAAGAGATCAGATGTACGTCATTGTCGTCGACTTCGTTGCAAGTTTCGTGGCAACCTCCGCCGCCAAAGGATACTAATGGGCTTTTGCAGGTAAGAAAATTTTTTAATAAGTAACAATTTTTTAGATTTTTAATTTTTTGACATTAATTTCTTCTCAATTTTTTGCTTCTCAGTATTCGAAACTAACATTATCTTTCAGTTTTCGAAAAAAAAAAATTTAGTTTTTGAAATGAATTTCTTCTCAGCTTTCGAAATCAAATTTCTTCTCAGCTTTCGAAATCAAATTTCTTCTCAGCTTTCGAAATCAAATTTCTTCTCAGCTTTCGAAATCAAATTTCTTCTCAATTTTTGAAATGAAATTTCTTCTCAGCTTTCGAAATCAAATTTCTTCTTAGCTTTCGAAATCAAATTTTTTGTCAGTTTTTGAAATGTAATTTCTTCTCAGTTTTCGAAATCAAATTTCTTCTCAGTTTTTAAATTCAAATTTCTTGTCAGTTTTTGAAATCAAATTTCTTCTCAGCTTTCGAAATCAAATTTCTTCTCAGCTTTCGAAATCAAATTTCTTCTCAGCTTTCGAAATCAAATTTCTTCTCAGCTTTCGAAATCAAATTTCTTCTCAGCTTTCGAAATCAAATTTCTTCTCAGCTTTCGAAATCAAATTTCTTCTCAGTTTTCGAAATCAAATTTCTTCTCAGCTTTCGAAATCAAATTTCTTCTCAGCTTTCGAAATCAAATTTCTTCTCAGCTTTCGAAATCAAATTTCTTTTCAGTTTTTCAAATGAATTTCTTCTCAGTTTTTGAAATGAATTTCTTTTCAATTTTCGAATTCAAATTTCTTCTCAGCTTTCGAAATCAAATTTCTTCTCAGCTTTCGAAATCAAATTTCTTCTCAGCTTTCGAAATCAAATTTCTTCTCAGCTTTCGAAATCAAATTTCTTCTCAGCTTTCGAAATCAAATTTCTTCTCAGCTTTCGAAATCAAATTTCTTCTCAGCTTTCGAAATCAAATTTCTTCTCAGCTTTCGAAATCAAATTTCTTCTTAGCTTTCGAAATCAAATTTCTTCTCAGTTTTTAAATTCAAATTTCTTGCCAGTTTTTGAAATGAAATTTATCTCAGATTTCGAAATAAAATTTTTGTTAGTTTTTCGATTTTCTTCGCCAGTTTTTTAAAAATTTCATTAAAATTCTCAAAAATCATCTCTTCACAGGGCTACAAAGTCTCCTTCGAAACAATGGCTGACGAAACTGCCTTCGAGAACGACGAAATGGAAACCCGCACAACCAACACTCTGACTTACATGCTCAACAACTTGAAAAAATTCACGAATTACAGCGTTCAGGTTCTCGCAAACACCCGAATGGGCGACGGCGTGCTTTCCGATCCAATTTACTGCCAAACGGAAGAAGATGCTCCCGAAGCGCCCGCCGACATCAAAGTTGTCGTAAGTTCTCCTCAGAGCCTGCATGTCTCATGGCAACCTCCGAAGGAGCAAAACGGAATAATTTCGAAATATAACTTGTACATGCGTGCCGTGAATGGGCGCGAGGAGCTAAATCACGAAAAAAAGACACTGCCATCGCAACAACTCTTCTACGAGGCGAAAAATCTCCAAACGATGCGCGAATATCAATTTTGGGTGTCAGCTTCGACGCGAATTGGCGAGGGAAAGAGTTCACGAGTCGTTTCGCAAATGACGTCAAGTCGCGTTGCAGCGAGAATTGTCTCGTTCGGCGGAATTCTCGTCATTCCGTGGAAGCAAACGGCGAATTTGCAATGTCAAGCAGTTGGACAGCCCAAGTTGGAGTGGTATAAGAAGGACAGTGTGTTGAGAAATGGCGCCGGGCACAATGTACAGATTCTGGATACGGGTGACCTGATTATTACGAATTTGCAACAGCAAGACAGCGGAAATTACACATGTCAAGTGGATAATGGCATCGGAACGGATCGATTGACGTACAATTTGCTTGTGCAAGTGCCGCCTGCGACGCCCGTTTTGTATGTCACAAGTGCAACCTCGAACTCTATTTTGATGCATTGGAAGAACGGATTCACGGGAAATGCTCCAATTACGGGCTACACGATCCATTATCGTCGCACGCACGGAAATATGGAAGAATTGCAACTTTCGCGCCATGCCACGAGTCACGAACTGAAAGATCTCGCCTGCGGAAGTATGTATCAAATTTACCTTACGGTCTCGAATCGCATCGGAACATCGCCCGGCAGTACCACGTTGCACGTAAGAACGCAAGGACAAGCTCCGGGAATGCCACAACCGCCGGCGCTTATTGCTCCAAACTCTACTTCTGTCCTTTTAAGACTGAATTCTTGGCCCGATCAAGGTTGCCCGATCCTCTACTTTAATATTCAATACAAATTGTTGCTCGAGGGCTCGACAAATCCATGGATACCGATTGCCAAGTCGCTCAAGCCGCAAAAGCGATACACAATCACGGGACTGCAGCCATCCACGTTGTATCAGTTGAAGGTTGATGCAATGAATGTCGCGGGAATTACCACGGGCGACTTCACGTTTGTCACTTTAACTAAAGACGGGGGTGAGAAATTAAATTTTTTTTTTATTTTTTTAAGGTTTTGATGATTTTTTGATATTTTTAGACCCACCACCTCCTGAAATAGTACAAAGAGGAAAACGGCCTCAAATGTTTTACTTTGAAATGAAATTTTTAATTATTATTATTGCTTCGTCAGTTGGTCTCATCATATTTATTGTCATTATTACGTTATGTTTCAAATATCGTAAGTACAATTTTTTATAAAATTTCATTAAATTTTGAATTAAAATTAATTTTTAAATTAAAAAATAATAAATTTAATTAAAATTTTAATAATTATTTAATAAAAAATTATTAAATTTTAATTTTCAAAAAAATTTTTAATTTAAAAATTTAAAAAAAAAAAAAGTTTAAATTCGAACTTTTAATTTTTATATTAAAAAAAATATTTTTAAAAAATTATTTTATTTCGCAAAATATTTATTTAGTTTAAAATTAATAAAAATTTTATTAATAAATAAAAAAAAATATAAAAATAATTTTTTAAATATAAAAAAAAATAAATTTAAATATTTTATTTAATTAAAAATTAATATTTAAAAAATTTAAAAAAAAAATACCTAAATTTAATTTTTGAATAAAAAAATATGTATAAAAAAGTATTTTATTTCGCAAAATATCTATTTAATTTAAAATTAATAAAAATTTAAAAACATAAATTCATAAAATTAATTTTCGAAGAAAATTTTAAAAAAATTTCAAAATATTTCATAATAAAAAATAATAAAAAAAAATATTTTACTTTTTTTCACATAATATTTAATTTAAAAATTAGTAAAAAAAAAATTTAAAAAAAATTTAATTTTCAAATTAAAAAATAAAAATAATATTTTAAATAAAAATATTTTATTAAACATTAAAAAATTTTAAATTCATTTTTGAAAAGAAATAATTATATTTTATTTATTAATTTTTATTAAAAATTTAATAATAATTTAATTAAAAAAAATTAAAATTTCAAATAAAAAAAAAGTTTACTTTTTATAAAATCTATTAAAAATCATTAAATTAAAAAAATAGATAGTAAAAAAATAAAACGTTTTGGCTTACTTTTTACAACATAAAAAAAATTTAATATTTTTTTTTTAATAAATACAACTTAATTTAATTGTATATTTTATTTTAATGCCTATAATAGAAAAATTTTCGAGCAAAAAAAAATTAATAAAATTTTAATTTTTCTTCAATTTTTAAAATTCAAAATTATGAAAAATTAAAATGAAAAAAAAAAATTAATAGCGTAACAATAAATTAAATTAAATATTGACATTAAAAAATATTAAAAAAAATAAAAAAAAACAATAAAAATTTAATTCAAAAAAATATAATTTTTCATTAAATTTTTCAGGCAAATCCAAGAAGTCTCGCAAGGAAATCATGGAAAACCAACAGAACGCCGATGCTCAACGTGATCGCTACTACGCGACAATTCACAAGGGAATTCCGGGACTTGCAGGCGATAAAATTCCAGGTATGAACATTTCTTTAATTTTTTTTCCTCAAAAAAATTAAAATAATAAATAAAAAAATTTTTTTAGAAACATCCGAAGACATATCACCTTACGCGACATTCCAATTGTCGGAAGCGAGTACTTTGGCACACGGGCCCGCAAATACGTTACTCCATTCGTTCATGTACCATGAACGCGCAATGACCGAGGGTTGTGCATCACCTCCGCCAGCGGTATTAAGAACAAAGCCACATAACATAAAATCACCTTATTACAATATTGTGCGTTTATTTTTGATTTATTTTTATTTTTTAATTTTTTTATCCCATTTTTTTGTTTTGAAATTATTGAATTGGCAAATTTTTGCTTATTTTTGATTTTTAATTTAAAAAAAAAATATTTTTTTTATTATGAAAATTAAAAATCAAAATTGGCAAATCCCTGAAAATAATTTTTTTAAGATAAAAATTAAAAATTTTTTTTTTTTAGGCTAAAAGTCGACGACGTCATTCGCGAAAAACAGATCCCGAAAGTGAGGAAAGCGACTCGGATGGCGATCAATTGACGTCAAGTCGCACGGAGTCGTCGAATCAGCTGGATGCCAAGTTGAAGCACAGCATGAGTGAACGCGAGAACGTCGTGAACCTGTACCAGATCAATATCGACAAAAAGTTTCCGGGTTTGATTTATCACGGCACGCAATCGAGCACGTCGTCCGACTTGTCGCCCATGTCGGAGCAAAAATCGTTGCCACGTCGCGGCAGACAAAGGTATCACCATATGCATCATAACACAAACACAACACCACGACACAAGCCCTCACAGGGCAGCACCTCATCTACAATTATACAAAAATCCCCACCTACGTGTAGCGCCAATAGTACCCGCATGCCGTCCCAATTTCGCCCCATTCACAGTAGTAGACCGCCCCACTCACCCAAGTGTTAACAACAAAAGAAATTCTCTCTCAAGACATTCTTTCTCGCCCATCATTAAGCAATTCGGCATCGCGACCCGAAATTTTTTCATCTCATCTCTCAATTTTTTCTCTCTTTTAAAATAATTTTTTGACTCAAAATCGCTCAAAAAAATTGAACACTTTTAACCAAAACAAACAAAAAACCTACTTGCACAGGGGAACGATGCGATTGCTACCACTCCAATTGACAGCCGAAGATACGGCAATAACGAATTTTGACGTGACACCCGACAGTCGTATCGAACTATCCGAAGCCGAATGTGACATTGACACACTGAAAAAGCTGAAACTTGGCATGCGTTCATCGCTTTGGGCACGTCCCGCAAATCCAACGCCCGATGGAAATAACGCTGGCGGCGGCGGCGGAGGAGGCAACAAGCTTTCAGGCCATCCCTCGGACTACTCGATTGCCGTTTAATGATTAATGCTCCTCAAAAATTCACACAAACCGGTGCGGAAGAAACACAAAATCTATCAGAAAATCATGATGCAGCAACAAGAACCACTCAGCGTCATCGAAGAATAAAAAAGAGGTCTACTACAATTTTTTTTTGCAACCAAACTTATCAAAAGAAACTCTTTAAATAATATAGTAGTAATTTTAAAATAAATAAATTAAAAAAAAAACGTCAGTTTAGTGAATGCAATGACAAAACAACAAAAAATCAATCAAATATATGTATCAAATAACAATAAATATATAATAATATTAAAAAAAAAATAATAATCACATTTACCACAGAAACGGATATTATTATAATTAATTACAAAAAATACTCATTTTTTACAAAATATATAAAAAAATAAGTAACCTCATATATTATACTACAATTAAATAATTAATTTAAAAAATAAAACACGTTTCGGCCAACAAAATTTTTAAAAACAGAATCACACAAACACACAAAGACACGAACACATTTTTGGAACAATTTTCAAGAAACAAACATCATTTTTAATTATTAATTAAATATATTTATTAATAAAACGTGAAAAAAAACTGAAAATAAAAAATATAATTATAGATTTTTTACCAAAAAACTAATAAAAAAATAAATTTTCTAAAAAAAATGTGAAAAACACAATAAAACATAAACATGTAAAGTTATTTAAAAAAAAATAAATTCTAAGTAAATAAATAAAATAAAACTTTCGGTGCCAAAAAAATAAAATTAAAAAATTTTTATTAAAAATTTTTGTTAATTCTTATATTTATAAAGAATAAAAAAAATATATATATGATGGACAGAAAATTATTATTATTATAAAAAATGAGTATATAAAAAAATAAATGTAAAATTATATAAATAATATAAAGGAAAGATAAATCAAAAAATGATTCTTTTTAGTGTCAAACTACTGTTTAACCTTTAAAAACAAGAAAAAAAAATAGAATCCTTCAGTACTTTAATTATTATTATTAAAATCAAGAACATGAAGAACAAACATAGATAAATAATAATTAATTAAAAAAAATATAAATAAACAACTGAGATGTTTAATGTGTATAAAAAAAATGTAGTTAGAATATTTTGAAAATTAAAAATTTAAAGTAAATAAAATTAATAGGAAGTGAAAGTTAATTTTTTTTAATTATTTTAATTTTTACTATTTATAAAATTTAAAAAGACTGAATATTTTTGAGTTTAAATATTCGCGAAAAATAAAATATAAAAAAAAATCAAAAGTAAAATTTAAAAAATAATAAAATCAAATATTAAAATTAATTAATTTTTTATTTAATATATTAAAAAAAATAATTTTAAATAAAAAAATATCCGGTCTTCAAACTATAACGTTACTTTTTATACAACATAATAAATAAAATAAATATCATCAAATATACTTCAAACACTAAGAAAAAAAAATATTTAAAAAAGAAACATAGAGAGCTACATAAACGAGAAACAAACAAAAAATAACATATAAATAGTTAATAATTATTATATAGATTTATTAATTTACCTAAAATTAAATTACTTTTTTATAAATAAATAAATATGAATTCAATTTTAACATCGAAATAGACGAATTTAATAAACAACAAAAAAAAATATTTAAAAAAAAACATCAAATCTTTATCAATAAGTTACATTAGTTAGTTATTACAACATATATAACATTGTATATTTATAAATAAAAAAAGTTATGTTTAAATTTTAACTTTAATTTAAAAATATTTAATATATAATGATTATTAATTATTATCACTTTAAAAAAGGGTTGATTGAACAGAAGATAAACAATATTCGAATTTATTATAGTCAATTTAAAACACACTCAAAATATAATAAAAAAAGAATAGTATAAAGTAAAATAATAAACAGCAATCGTAAAATTATATATTTTAAATTTATTAGTTTTTTTATATGATTGTTAAAAGAAATGTTTATAAAAATAATAATATAATTATTAATTAATTATATTGATAAAAATACATAAAATATAATAAATACAAATTTTCTTAAAACAAAAAGTCATCAACTCGTCGTCAACATATATCAAGCAATTAAATAAAAAAAAACAGAATTCAAAATAAAAGTTTAAAATCTGCTGAGAAGTAAAAAAAAATAATAGAAAACACCAGAAGTTAAAATTTGAAGAAAAGGAGGATTATTAACATTAATTAGTAAGATAAAACTAAAAAAAACAAAAAATATTAATAATAAATGAATAAAGCAGATGTAGTTATTATAAAAAAAATGTTTTTCGTGTTTTATTATTATTACAGGACAAGTTTAATAATTTTTTAAAGTTTTTTTTTATAATTAATTTTAAAAATTAAATAAAATATTAAAAATATAAAAAAAATAATTAATTTAATTTTAATGTATTTTATAATCATTTTATTTTGTTATTTTGAAAAATAATTATTTAATAATTTTTTTAAATTTTCCTTTATTATAATTTAAAGAGTTTTCAATAAATTTTATTGTGTCTATTAAAAATTTGAAATTGATATTAAGAATTGAAATATATATCATTTCATATTAAATTAATTAATTAAATTAATAATATAATTTAAAGTTATTTTAAAAAAATATAAAATAAGTGAATTCAATAAAATTTTTAACTTTTTTATTATTTAAATTTAAATAATGTTCAACAATTTCCAAGTGTTTAATTTTGAAAAAAAAATTATTTTATGATTTAAAGTTTAAAAATAAATTTTTTAAAGCATAAACTTATTTTGTATTTTTTTTAAATTTATTTATAATAATTATTTATTTATAAAATTATTTTTCATTATTATTTTAAATATATTTTTTTTCTGAAATAATAAATAAATTTTTTTTTACTTATTTATTTATATTTATTTATTATTTTTTAATTAATTAAAAAAAATATTACAAATAATTATTTATTTATTAAAAAATTAATTTATTAAATTAATTTTTAAAGAATAATTTTATGTAAATAATAATTTAATGATTAATTTTTGTCATATTTTATAAATTTTAATTTTATTTATTCTTTATTTATTTAATGTAAAAAAAAAACAATTTAAAATTACTGAATAATAGTCTTAATAATTAATTTTGAATTTTTAATATATTTTTATAATAAAAATAATTTTATATAATTTTTATTATGTTCAACGAAAATATTTTCCTTAAAAATTCAAATAAACTCATGAAAAACGAAACAAATTTCACAACTTCAACGAGTTCCCCCCTTTTCCAAAACATCTGATAGCACTCATTTTCCTCGCATCTACCTTGCCAACCACTCGCCGAGGGGAAATCCATCTAGGGGTTGCATTCCCGTACACATCGACACGGTACCATGGGGTAGGTTATTATGAAAATCCTCTTCACACAGCACATCGTACGTTGGAAAAATAGAGCAAAAAAAAAAGTTTTTCCCATTATTCCACACACATTTCGGTGCGTTGTAGTCAAGTAGCTGCAAGGAGCAGTCGTTGTCGCGCGCTCGCTAGAGCAAAGTCAGCTACGGAGCGAAAAAAATTCTATCTATCAATCAGTCTTCGTTTTGTCACCGTCTCTATCGAACGTTATAAGTTACAAGTTCCGGGTAATATATATCAGTAGCAGCAGCGGCACTTATTGTATTTCATTCTCCCTTTTATTCTCTCGCACACACACGGAACAGACCTCATAATAGACACATAATATGTAATAATAACGAAAAAAGGGTACGAAACTTAACATATGTGCTTGTAAATCAGCGTGAAAAACAAAAAATACCGAAAAAAGTAAGAAAATTTCGTGAAAAGTGAAAAAAATAATAATTTCCCACACAAAAAAAGGCTTAAATTCTTCCACTTGAATGAAAAATCGTTTTGTTTATTCAACTCAACAGCAACAACACATAAACAGCAACAGCAACAACAACAAAAATATACAATAAATCGATAACTGATTACTTTTCAGACACATAATAACAATACGACGAACATAAAAGTATGTGCTCGCCCAGTATGAATAGTGCTCGGTATGCACGCCAAAACCGACACAAGGATGGAAAATCAATCAATTTCATTTTATTTATTGTAAAATACATGAACAAGATTATTTTTGTTAATTCAATCGAATCGACGAATTTATTGAAATTTGATTGATTTTGACCTAGAGAATTAATTTCCTGTTTTTCCGTCGTTTTTCTCAAGCATTCGTGTGTGTGTTTCATGGTTTGATGATGATGATGATGAATTTTCCCGGGAAAACCTGAAAGAGGAAAAAAATCAATATTAAAGATTTTTTTTTCATATGTAAGGCTTAATTCAAATTTCAAGAAAAAATTAAAAAAAAAACAAGTGAAACAAAAATTAATTTAAAAAAAATCTAAAATTATTGATCTTATTGAAATTAAAAAAAAAATAATAAAATTTACATATAAAGTTAAAACAAAGTTTTAAATCATTAATTTAGAACTTTTTGCGAAATTTTTCTATATTTTATTATATTTATATTCCTCAAATTTTTTTATATTTTTAAAATAATTTCAAGTTATTAAATAAATTTGATTTTTAAGATTCATATTCTAAAAATAAAAAAAAATACAAAATGAAAAATATTTTAAATACTATTAAATTCATAATTTAAAATATTAAAATTAAAAAAAAAACAAAAAAAAAATCATAATAAATAAAAAAATATTTTTTGAATAATATTTTATAACCAAAATTTTTATTTTTTTTATTATAAATGTTTAAAAAAAATTATACGTTAAATTTATTAAATTTAAATTAATAAATTAATTTATAAATTTATAATTATTTTTATTTTTTTTATTATTAATTTTTTAATTTATTATTTTTATGAATTTATATAAAAAAACTTTAGAAAAATTTCATTATTATTTCTACAATAATAATTTAAAATTTTAATTAAATTAAATTAAAAATTTAATAAAATTAAAATTAATTTATAAAAATAAATAATTTTAAAAATATAAATTTTAATAATTAAATAATTATTTAGTAAAAATTTCTATTAAAATTTGAATTTTTATTGAAAATTAAAATTATTGGATTGAAATTTAAAATTTAAAAAAAATTTTTTAAATTATTTTAAATTATACTAAAAATTTCAAATATTTTTTTCAATTTGCTTCAAGCATCCTAAAAAAACATAAATAATATTTTTTTCCATAATTCCAAATATTTTTTTTTTTGACGCATCGACACTCCCATTTTCGCACCACAAACAACAAAAAATCATTTTTTGTCCCAAAATTTTCGCCTGGTTTATGTAAATTATATTTCCATTTTCTGTAAGCAAAAAAAAAACAAAATTCATCAACAACAAAAAATAATAATAATAATATTCTAGCAAGAATCCTTTGTAATTGACCTACAATATAAAAGTTTGTACATAAAATAACATTTTGTACATAAACATCGCGCTCCGTTCCGTTCGAGCTGCGAACCCTATTATCACTTATATACTCGAAACCTACGGAGAAGCAAAAAAAAAACTCGGCAACGCAAATTCTCCCTCTCTCTGACAAGCCCAGTTATGTGCTCGTTTTGTGTGCAATGCGTCGTCGATGTCTGCGAACGCAGCAGGAAATTCGTCGTCGTCGTACGTAGCCCTCAGGAGACTATCGCTGATACTGACGGTTTTTTGTCTGTTTCGCTGTGCTGCATAATAATCATCATCATTATCGTGTCATATACCTTCCTCGACGACGACGACGACGTGCACGGAGACCTTATAAGAGCTACTTTTGCGTTGCGTCAGTGGCGTAGATGTGTGTAAAAAGTAAATGTGCTGTAATCGCGTGTGTGTAGCTTCGTAGGGAGGCATGATTTGGGTAGAATTATTGACATTTTCTACGCATCCTCGATTACATTTGTCGCGCATCACGTGTACTTTATGTGAGTGCGAACACGGAGCCTACATGGGGAAAAAGTAAAGAATTTTTCTATTATTCTGGATGGATGGACGAGTTTGCTGAACACACACACACACACGAGAGTGCAAAGAATTCAATTTCAAGTTTTTTTTCGGAAAAAAAAATTATGCGACGGCACCCATATGAAAGTGCGGCAAGAAAAAGAAGTTTTTCACTTTAAAAAAAAAATAAGAAGTTTGATGACTTTTTGCCATTGAATGGCTTCAATATTTTTCTTGTGTGTTTTTCACGAAAAAAAATGTTTTTAATGTTGAGGAATTGATTTTTCGATTTAATTGGAAAATTTACTAAAATTATTTTTAAGGCTGATATAATTTTCAAAAGTTTTTTATATTAAAAAATTTTAATATTTTCAAAAAATTTAATTTTTTCATTTTTTTCAGAAAATATTTTAATTTTTTTAAATTTTATTAAATAAATTTTAATTCAAAAATTAAAATATTTAAAAAATTTAATAATTAAATTTATTAAATAAAAATAAAATTTTAATTATTTTTGAACAAAATATTTAATAAATTTCAAATTTTTAAATTTTTTTAATTTTTTTTTATTTTTGAACTTTTTCTAAAATTTAAAATAACATAAATTTAATAAAAATATTTAACTTAAAAAATTTGTAAGATTTATATTTTTTTATAACTTTTTTAACATGAATTTGATATATTTTAAAATTTTATGTAAAAGATGAAACTCAAGTTTATATTAAATATTTTTTAAAAAATAAAAATAAATTTAAAATTAATTTTGAAACTTTAATATAAATTTCAAAATAAAAAAAAATCTAAAAATAGTATTTGAAATTTAAAAAAAATTACAATAAAAATCTTATTAAATTTATTAACTTTTTAATACAAATTTCTATAAAAATTCAAAAATAAAATTAATTATTATTTTTCAAATTATTTTAAATTAAATTTATTGTTTAGCTTAATTAAAAAAATTAATTAATTAAAAAAAAAAATAAAATATTTTATTGTAAAAAAAAAATAAATGTAATTTAATTAATTAATTTTTTTTTTATTAATCAATCGACATTAAATTACCTAATTAATAAAAAAATTAATTTAATTAAATAACATTAAATTAATAAAAAAAAATAAAATTTAATTAATTAAATAATATTTATTTTTATTAATTTATATTTTAATTAATTATTTCATAAATAAAAATTATTTAAAAAAAATGAAACATTTTTGAAAATTGTATCAGCCTTAATTGTAATAAAAAGCTCGCAAACTTTTAAACATTGTAACTTTTTGAATCAATTTCATAACATTTAATTATTATATTTCCCTCGCCAGATTCCGAGTGGTAGTAACAACACGAAAAATGTACGTCACGTGACATAAATATCGATTATTGTTAGAACGTGATCTCCGCTTTCCATGCAACATGAACTAAAAATAGACTCTTTCTCACTCAAAAAATGAAATAAAATGAAGTACAAAAAATATTTCTTCTGAGAATGTAAAAAATAAAAGTTTTCATTAAAAAAAGTGGACAAAAAAGAAAAGTTTCCGAGAAAAAAAGAAGAAAAGAGAAAATGGATTGTTACAACAACTACATCGATTACCGAAATGGTCCGAATCCTTACATGCATCCCTATCACCATTCGTCGCTGCATCCGTCTGCCCTGCGTTACGGCGCCTCACATCCATCGCATCATCATCCCTTCGCTGCCCGTGGCTACGGCGGCACGAACAGCAGCAATTACGGCAATTATTACGACACGTACCATCATCGCTCGTACTATCATCACCAATATTCGTCCAACGGGTACAATCATCCCGCATCGATGCCCCCGTCGCCGTCGCCGCACTACCAAAACAGCTATGCGAGTTTGCGAGACGGTTTCGGCAACAGCAACGGCAACTTAATTGGCGGTAACGAGAATTATCCCGGCGGTTATTACGGCGGACAATCGACATACGGCGCGCCATCGAGTGCAGCAAATCCATACGAAAATTTCCGTCAAGCCAGTTATCATCATGCGATGCCGCCCTACCATCGAAGCGGGAATTACTTCAACAATTCCGAGAGCAACTTTTACGCTTCCGAAAGTTTTGAGTCGTCGTCGCCGCATCATCAGCAAACGAATCCATCGACGCCGTCGTCAGCGGGAACGCCCAAAAGTGCGTATGCCGATGAATTTCCGGCGTCTCCAGCAGTGGCAAAGACCGAAAAGGAGGTAGAAAGTAGTAAAAATGCGTCGCCAGATGCGGCGGGAACGGGATCGAGTGCAACGGAAATGGCAACGAGTGACGCGACGACACCCAATGTGCATCCGCCACAATCTCCCATGACACCAAACTCAACAGGTAAGCAATGAATTGACTCGAATTTGCATTTTTTTGGTTAGAAATCTGAAAAAAATTTAAAGAAATTCATTAATTTTAATTTTAAAAAATAATTTTCTGAAGAAAATTTCAGAAATTTATAAAATTTTTCATTGATTGAAAGTACAAATAGTCAAAAAATTATTATTTTTTTTTTTGTTCAATTTAATTTTTTTCAAATTTAACTACTAAAAATATAAAAACTTCGCAGCTTTTGATCAAAATATTTAAAAATTCAAAATTTTTCTTTCATACTCATATTAAAAAATTTATTTAAACCAAAAATAACACAAAAATAAATGAACCAAAATTAAAATGCTTTGAATATTTTTATAAAAACAATTTTATTCTTTCAAAAATACTTTAAAAGAAATAATAATTAAAAATTTTTAAAAATGAAAAAATTAAATTAAAGAAAAATTAACAACGAATTTAAATAAAATTTAAAAATTTAATAAAAAAATAATTATTTAAATTAATTGAAACCAAATTTTTTTAAAAAGTTTCTACAAATTACTGCAAAAAAATCAAAAATTAAATTTTAAAATAATTTTTTCTTAAATTATTCTTTTCAAAATAAATTCTTTGAAAAAATAATAATTAATTTTTAAAATTAAATTAAAACTCAAAATTAAAAAAAAATATAAATAAAATAAAATTAAAATTTCTCTTAAAAATAATAAAATTTAATTATTTTACTAAAATTTAAAAATTATTTAATAATTTAAAATTTATTTAATTTTTTTAATTAAAATTTTGTTAATTTTTTTTATTTGAAATTTATTTTTTTTTTAATAAATCAAAAAGTTATATCATTATGGAAAAATTTTAATTTTTGACTAAAAATTTTTAAAATTTTGTCCTTCTTTGCAAAGTTTTATAAAAAATTCTAAAATTTTCATTCAAAAAATATTTAAAAAAAATCGTTTTTTATCTATGATTTAAAAAAAAAAGTGAAAAAATTTCCTTTTCTTGACAAATTTCTGCAAATTTTTCACAAAAACCTGCCAAAAATTACTTAAAAATTTAAAAAATTCCTCCGCTTTACCGATAAAAACAAGTCCCGTCATCACCATTGCGCTATCTTGCTCGCAAAATATGACAAATGGTGTGTCGGCGCCAATATTTACATTCCTTAGCGTCTATGCCCCGTTGCTGTAAATGTGCGGAGACATTAAAATATGTTGTTCACAGCGCGAATGAAATGAAAAAAAAAGCTAGAAGAAATTTGTGTTCAACAAGTTCTGTGTTTGTGTCTATAAATTATTCATTATTTCGTTTATTTTTCCATTCTAACCTCGTTTTATTATTATTTTTTTGTTATTTTTGGCAGCAGAGCAACAATTCTCCGATAATTATTTAAAAATATTTTTTTTCTGACACTTTTCCAGATTTGAGCAACAGTACAAGTGAAAGTTTTTGCAATAACAACAAAAATCGCCGACGATCGCAGCAGCGAAATGAACGCGCGACGTTAATGAGTCGGAAAAACAACAACGGAGCGATGGTGAGTAAAGTCATTCATTATTTACCGTTCATTAACCAGGCGTCGCCACTCGTGTCGTGCTTTTCAAAACTTTTTCCTCGTCTTCGTTTTCGTCTTTAGCAGTGACACAAAGACACTTGTTGAATCGTCGAGGACACATCGCCTCCCCATTTATTTATTTTGTGAGTGATTGAATGCCTTTCGACCGAAAATCCGAAGGAAAATTGGCGCCTGTTTGACAAAAAATTTTCCCATTTGACGACTTTTGAAGCGGCAACACATCAAAAAACGAAAAAAAAATCCCATAAAAAGAATTTACACGCCTTTTAACTCATTCACGTTGGTTGGGTCTCCGTTTTCCGTCGCACGTCACACACGAAAAAAAAGCCACGTAGGTGCGTACGGCAAAAAAAGAGGAAAAAAAAAGAAAATTCTAGGATACGAAAAAATATTACACAGTAGCAGCATAAATTTTTCTCTTGGCTGTATCGATTTTGCTCGCTGTGCGAGTCGGATTGAAATAACAACAAAGGAAAAACCATGCCTTGCCTTGCCTTTATGTCATTTTCGGTTCATGTATCCCTTCTATATACCGGACGGCACATAACTCTGACGTACATAAGGGAAGATCCATGCACAATATTATTTTAAAGAGCGAGAGAAAGAGAGAATTTTCATACAATTGCTCGTACGGCGCGAGTTCATGTGTTCGTTCGTGCTTTCTTTAAACAGGGATTAGAGTGGAAAATGTTTTTGGCGTGAATAATTTGTTTTTATGGGAATTTTTTGGGTTGAAATGTGGCTTCAGAAGTCGTCAAAAGGAGCGTCAATCGTTCAAGAAGGAAAATTTCGAACCTAAAAATTTAATTTTTTAAATTAAAATGTGCTCAAAAATTTTTTTTAAGTCAAAAATTGACAAATTCGAAAACTTACGTGAAGAATTTTTTCTTAATTGGCTCATTTTTTGTCAAATGCTTTCTAATTCGGCTTGATTTTTGACTCTAATGTCTCAAAAAGCTTCATTGAGTTACTTAAAGACTTAATTTTCAATAGATCTGTACTTAAAATGGGCTTCAGTGCTCTCATTTTTTTTCATAAATTTTGACTTTTCTAATTGAAATCTGTCAAAACAAATATTTTTAACGCAAAATTTTTTTTTATTAATTTAATTTTAAAACTTACCTAAAATTTGTTTTGTGCCCTTCTTTTATGCAAAAAAAATTATTTATTAAAAATTTTCTGAAGTCTGAGCATTTGAGGTAAATTTTTTGCCAAAGAATTAAAAAAAAATAATTTTTTCTTTAATTTCATTAATTATTTTTTTATTACGAAAATTAGCTTAAATATGTTCAAAAACTCAATTTTTTAATAATAAAAAAAAATATTTGAAAAATTTTTAAAAATAAAATTTTATTAACATAATTTCTATTTTAATTTAAAAAATAAAAATTTCTGTTCTAAAAAAAATAATTTAAATTAATTAAATTAGTTAAACATTTTTAAGACTATTTTATATTTTCAAATTAAAAATTTTAAAATTAAAAATAAAATTATTGAAAATTTAGAAAAAAATAAATTTTTAATTTTTTTTAATGATAATTTTTGAAATATAAAGTAGTCTTAAAAATGTTTAACTAATTTAATTAATTTAAATTATTTTTTTATTTTTTTTTATTTTTTTTTTTAGAACAGAGATTTTTATTTTTTAAATTAAAATAGAAATTATGTTAATTAAATTTTATTTTGAAAATTTTTTTAATTTTGTTCAATTTTCAATTTTGTTTATTTCAAAAAAAAATTATTTCATGACTTACCAAAAAATTCGTAAAAATCAATAATTTCGCTCATTTACGACAAATTAAACTCCAATTAAGCCCTTTTGATCTTCATAATTTTCATCACAAAAAATCATCCTGCCAACCAAAAATCATCTCAACATGAATCGCGGATCACTTCACAACATTTAACCCAAATTCAATTAATTAACTTTGCTCTTCGCAACAAAAAAAAGCTAATTTGACACTCCCTATCTCCCCCGTATTTCGCTACAAAACCCAACTTCTACCCAAAAGTCGGTACGAACAAAAGCTTCGAGCTCCGTACACGAAATTCCTCTATATCGCCATCACGGATACTGCCTCGAAAGTACATAACACAAGTATTTATGTGGTACATAGAAGGCAAAAAAAAAATATAATAATAATAATAATAAAACACTCTGCTGCTGCTGCTTGGTTGGGAAAATCGATAAAATAGCAAAAATAACAACAAACCTCTTCTTCTATGTACTCCGCTGTATTTAGTTTCAATCCCTGTGCGGCTGTTATGTACAAAACGGAAAGCACATAAAATAAACTCAACGATGATCAATCAATAATGCCGACACCAACGATGTGTATGTGGGAGCCTAATTTCGTGTAATTTCGTTGGGAACGTTACTAAAATCGATCGAAGGATTTTTTTTGCGGAAATCTCGTCCCTGGAATTTTCCTCTTGTATGTAAACTCTTTTAGTTTACGTCATTGTTTCGTCTAGATGCGAGGGCATCACTCATTTTGTATACGTGAAATTACGACATTTTTACCGCATTTCGAAGAAAAAAGGCGGTTTTATGCGGAAAATGGCGTCTTTTGGTTTGAGGAGTATCAAATTGTGAAATGAGGAGTATTAAAATGTGAAATATTAGATTTTGTCTCAAATTTCATAAGGCTTTTATGGAATGACTTTGAAAGTTGAAATAATAAGTTTTAGACAAGAGGAGTATGAAATTGTAAAATGAGGAGTAATAAAATGTGAAATTGCAAATTTTTTATTTTGGGCTTTGAAAAATACGAAATTGTTAAGTAAAAATTCAAATTTTTTGATGCATATCGATAAAACTTATTCCAAGAAGTATTGAAATTTGAATTGAGGAATACTAAAATGTGAAAAATTCAAATTTTGAAACAAAAAAATTAGATCTCTTAGAATCAGGAGCTGATGAAAAGGTAGAAGAATGAGGAGTACTAAAAAGTGAATTGAGAAGTATCAAAAAGTAAAATATTAGTTAATAGATCAATTTTATAAGCGTCTTGAGGAGTATAAAAATGTTTCGTTAAAGTTACAGAAATTTTAAATTAAATTTTTGACTTAATGAGGAGTACAATATTGTGAAAAGAGGAGTACAAAAATGTTATTTAACAAAAAATTCACCAAAATTTTCGTTCAAATCGTTCAATGGCTTGATAAAAGAACCATCCGAATAATGAGGAGTATAAAAATGTAAAATGAGGAATACCAAAATGTGAAATTTTTACTTTTCAGATTGAAAACAGAAGTTGATCGAACTTAAAAATTATTCATAATAGAAAGAAAAATCTTTAGAATCACGAGAAACAAAAAAGAAGCTTTTTAAATTTTGAGGAGTACGAAATTGAGAATTTCAAGTTTTAGATGGAAAATTAAATGTCAATCTATTAAAAAGACTTAAATTTTGATAAAAAAAATTTTTTGAGTCTCAAAAATTATGAAAACATTAAATTTTTCTTTACTCTTGAGGAGTACAAAAATGAGAAAAATTCGAAAAATTTAAACTTTTAACCTCAAAATGCGATCAACTCGAACAAAACTACTCCCAAACCTCGTTTTTTTGAGTTATGTAATGACGATATGTTATTATTATTATTTATCACTTGCCTCGTAATACATCATTTGCCACCCGAAAAGCACTGTACGAGCGTGAAAATTGTTGATGGCTTGTTCGATGCATACGACGACGACGACATTTTAGCGCGCCTAGATTGAGACACATGGAAATTCAAAAAAAAAGGAGACGATAACGCACCAATACACTGACACACAGCGAATGCGTGGGAGTTTTCGTACACAAAAATCCATATTTCATGAATTTGAATGCCACTTGTTGAATTTCGTGTGTTGTACGTGGCTTGTACGTGCGATGTAACGACCGAAAAAAGGAGGAAATGGGTTTTTCATGTAGCTTCGTCGCAGGCACGTCGTTCAAAAGTGCTCTCTATGGAGGTTTTTGGCTAAAAAAGAGAATTTTACTTTAGATTTTGTTGAAATTTTTGGTATAATTACCTCTCGTAAGGGAACGAGTAGAGCTACTTTGCACCATAATTGCCCAGTATCCGATGAAATTTTCCCCGCAACGACGGCGCATGATCAATATTGCGCTCTCAACTCATTCCACGTCCTTTTTTCGTGCTTGAATTCACTCACGACACGAGTTCCCTGCGATTTTGTGTGGCATGGAAATGAAATTGCTTTCAAATTGTCTCAATTGTCGTTTTTTTCTGTGTCTTATTATTTCAGATAAATGATCCGTATGAATTCACTGACGAGTATAATAACGCCGCATCGTCTCCCAATGAATCAAGAGTGCCAAATAACGAGTGTAGCTCGCAAGCGTGGATGCATCAAGGTGTACAAGTAAGTTTTAACGAGTTTTTTTGCGAAAAAAAGTTTTAATGAGATGCCTTTGTTCGTAGAATACGCACAAATGGATGCGAGGACATCACCACAGCAACAACAAGAAAGGGCTTCCGATGTCCGATCTCGAGCTGCTTCAATCTTCGTTCGAATATGGGTTTTACAACAACAACAACTACGCCTCGCATGACGCGTATCGACGGAAAATGAGTGAAAAACATTTTATTTCGGTAAATTTTTAAATTATTTTTTAAAAAATCTCTTACCTGACCATAAAAATCCTTCAGGATGGGCCTAATAATGACGTTGTGCCAGCTAAACGAACGAAACGACGACGAAGGGACAACAATCCCGAGGTATTTAGCAGAAAAGTTGCCGAAGAAAAGCTTGAACGAAAGCCGCCAGAGGTAATTTTTATCAAAATTTAAATTTTTTTTTTGAAAAATTTCAATTTTTTTCTTTTTAGCCTCCATTAACTCCCCTTCCCGGCTTCCAAGAAGCCTTCGGTTCGACAGAAATCGGTCGATTTTCCGATGCATTCTTCAATGTTCTCAATTCCAGTCCGTATTACGAGCCAAATAACGAGTCCGACATTGATACTTTGAGTCCCCAACCATGGGAAGCAGGCGATTCCCTCGAAGGACCGCATTTTAATTTACAAGTTGGCGCCTCCTTTACTCCAGTCTACGATAATTACAGTGCTGACGGATCACCACTCGACAATTATTTTAGCGAATTATCGTGTAACGAATTTTAAAATTAATTTTTATTGTTTTTTTTTATTGAATTTTATGTCAAAGGAAAAATTTTAGATAAATTTTATTATTAAAAAAAAAAAATTATTATGAAAAAAAGTTATGATAATAAATAATTGTACAACAAAATTTATTATCATAAAAAAATATATTTGTTAGGAAAAAATTAAAATTAATGAAAAAAATTGACGCCTAAATGGACCAAGTTAAAAACTTTATTTTTTGGATGGATCTGTAGATTAAAAAAAATCGTAGACCTAAATTTAAATTAAATATATTTATATCGTGCCATACAAACCCAAAAAAAAAATAAATAAAATTAAAATATTAATCAAATAAAAAATTACAAATTTTCTACTGATCAAAAGTATTTCAAATTTTTGTGTAGGTTTATATAAATAAATATGATATATTTAATATTTATATTTATTATTATAGCGAAAAATCTATAGAATCATCATAATTTGTTACTATTTGTAAAAAAAAAAAATAAAATAAAATCAATCAAACATTTAAAAAAAAAATAATAATCAAAAAATTTTATGTTAACACTTTTTAACTTATATTATCTCAAAAAAAATATATAAATGTCATGTGAAAAAAAATTAATAATCATCCCAAACGAGAAGCAAAAATATAAAATGGTTTCACAAAAAAAAATATTATCAAAAAAAAAATAGTTACACAAAGTTAGTAAATTTTTGAACTTTCGAACAAAAAAAAATAAAAACAACCCCATTTAATAATAATAAAAATTTTTAAATATCATAGATAAAAAAAAAAACAAAATTAGATGAAAAATTTATAATAATATGTGCCTTAATTATTATATTAAAATTTTTATTAAAAAAATTGGTACGTTTTTAAAAAAAAATCCTTGCAAAATTTTATTCCAAACAAAATAAAAATTTAATATCTATTCCACAATTAATTTTGTTAATTAAAAAAAAATAAATATAAAAATACACAAATTTCTTAACATCTTATACAACATTATTATACTACCTACCACGAAAAAATAAAAAAAAAACATGGGTAAAAATTAAAAAAATTCTTATTCATATAAAAAAATTACTGTGAATTATTAGAATAAATTAAATTAAAAGTTGAATCAAAAAAATAATGTAATTGTAATTATATCAAAATTAAACGATGTAATATAATAATAAAAAAAATAAATGAATAATAAAAATAAATAAATAATTAAATAAATGAAAAAAATGTTTTTAGAATCATTTGAACATCATTTCTAAAAAGTTGCCCCATAAATATTTTTTTATGAAGTTGATTTCCATTGATATCTGATCGATTTTTGAAGAAATAAAAAAAAGATTTTACGTTATTTTTTATTCATTCTAAAGTTGATTTCCATTGATATCTGATCGATTTTTGATGAAATAAAAAAAAGTACGATTTTATCATATGAGGAGCAAAAATCGTACTTTTTTTCTCAAGTTAATTTTCAACCAACTTTTGATGGGTTTCAAAGCTAAAAGTTAATAAATATGCATTCTAAAGTTAATTTCCATTGATATCTGATCGATTTTTGATGAAATAAAAAAAAGTACGATTTTATCATATGAGGAGCAAAAATCGTACTTTTTTCTCAAGTCAATTTTCAACCAAATTTTGATGGGTTTCAAAGCTAAAAGTTAATAAATATTCATTTTTAAGTTGATTTCCATTGATATCTGATCGATTTTTGATGAAATAAAAAAAAGTACGATTTTATCATATGAGGAGCAAAAATCGTACTTTTTTTCTCAAGTCAATTTTCAACCAACTTTTGATGGGTTTCAAAGCTAAAAGTTAATAAATATTCATTTTTAAGTTGATTTCCATTGATATCTGATCGATTTTTGATGAAATAAAAAAAAGTACGATTTTATCATATGAGGAGCAAAAATCGTACTTTTTTTCTCAAGTCAATTTTCAACCAACTTTTGATGGGTTTCAAAGCTAAAAGTTAATAAATATGCATTTCAAAGTTGATTTCCATTGATATCTGATCGATTTTTGATGAAATAAAAAAAAGTACGATTTTATCATATGAGGAGCAAAAATCGTACTTTTTTTCTCAAGTCAATTTTCAACCAACTTTTGATGGGTTTCAAAGCTAAAAGTTAATAAATATTCATTTTTAAGTTGATTTCCATTGATATCTGATCGATTTTTGATGAAATAAAAAAAAGTACGATTTTACCATATGAGGAGCAAAAATCGTACTATTTTCCTCAAGTCAATTTTCAACCAACTTTTGATGGGTTTCAAAGCCAAAAGTTAATAAATATTCATTTTTAAGTTGATTTCCATTGATATCTGATCGATTTTTGATGAAATAAAAAAAAGTACGATTTTATCATATGAGGAGCAAAAAATCGTACTTTTTTTCTCAAGTCACTTTTCAACCAATTTTTGATGGCTTTTAAAGCTAAAAGTTAATAAATATGCATTTTTAAGTTGATTTTCATTGATATCTGATCGATTTTTGATCAATTTTCAACCAACCAACTTTTGATGGGTTTTAAAGCTAAAAGTTAATAAATATTCATTTTTAAGTTGATTTCCATTGATATCTGATCGATTTTTGATGAAATAAAAAAAAGTACGATTTTATCATATGAGGAGCAAAAATCGTACTTTTTTTCTCAAGTCAATTTTCAACCAACTTTTGATGGGTTTCAAAGCTAAAAGTTAATAAATATTCATTTTTAAGTTGATTTCCATTGATATTTGATCGATTTTTGACGAAATAAAAAAAAGTACGATTTTATCATATGAGGAGCAAAAATCGTACTTTTTTTCTCAAGTCAATTTTCAACCAACTTTTGATGGGTTTCAAAGCCAAAAGTTAATAAATATTCATTTTTAAGTTGATTTCCATTGATATCTGATCGATTTTTGAAGAAATAAAAAAAAGTACGATTTTATCATATGAGGAGCAAAAATCGTACTTTTTTTCTCAAGTCAATTTTCAACTAACTTTTGATGGGTTTCAAAGCCAAAAGTTAATAAATATTCATTTTTAAGTTGATTTCCATTGATATCTGATCGATTTTTGAAGAAAAAAAAAGTACGATTTTATCATATGAGGAGCAAAAATCGTACTTTTTTTCTCAAGTCAATTTTCAACCAACTTTTGATGGGTTTCAAAGCTAAAAGTTAATAAATATTCATTTTTAAGTTGATTTCCATTGATATCTGATCGATTTTTGATGAAATAAAAAAAAGTACGATTTTATCATATGAGGAGCAAAAATCGTACTTTTTTTCTCAAGTCAATTTTCAACCAACTTTTGATGGGTTTCAAAGCTAAAAGTTAATAAATATGCATTTTTAAGTTGATTTCCATTGATATCTGATCGATTTTTGATGAAATAAAAAAAAATCGTACGATTTTATCATATGAGGAGCAAAAATAAAAATCGTACTTTTTTTCTCAAGTCAATTTTCAACCAACTTTTGATGGGTTTCAAAGCAAAAGTTAATAAATATTCATTTTTAAGTTAATTTCCATTGATATCTCGATTTTTGAGTACGATTTTCAAAAATCCAAGTCAATTTTGATGGGTTTCAAAGCCAAAAGTTAATAAATATTCATTTTTAAGTTGATTTCCATTGATATCTGATCGATTTTTGAAGAAATAAAAAAAAGTACGATTTTATCATATGAGGAGCAAAAATCGTACTTTTTTTCTCAAGTCAATTTTCAACCAACTTTTGATGGGTTTCAAAGCCAAAAGTTAATAAATATTCATTTTTAAGTTGATTTCCATTGATATCTGATCGATTTTTGAAGAAATAAAAAAAAGTACGATTTTATCATATGAGGAGCAAAAATCGTACTTTTTTTCTCAAGTCAATTTTCAACCAACTTTTGATGGGTTTCAAAGCCAAAAGTTAATAAATATTCATTTTTAAGTTGATTTCCATTGATATCTGATCGATTTTTGAAGAAATAAAAAAAAGTACGATTTTATCATATGAGGAGCAAAAATCGTACTTTTTTTCTCAAGTCAATTTTCAACCAACTTTTGATGGGTTTCAAAGCCAAAAGTTAATAAATATTCATTTTTAAGTTGATTTCCATTGATATCTGATCGATTTTTGATGAAATAAAAAAAAGTACGATTTTATCATATGAGGAGCAAAAATCGTACTTTTTTTCTCAAGTCAATTTTCAACCAACTTTTGATGGGTTTCAAAGCCAAAAGTTAATAAATATTCATTTTTAAGTTTATTTCCATTGATATGTGATCGATTTTTGAAGAAATAAAAAAAAGTACGATTTTATCATATGAGGAGCAAAAATCGTACTTTTTCCTCAAGTCAATTTTCAACCAACTTTTAATGGGTTTCAAAGCCAAAAGTTAATAAATATTCATTTTTAAGTTTATTTCCATTGATATGTGATCGATTCATTTTTAAGTCAATTTTCAACCAACTTTTGATGGGTTTCAAAGCGATTTTTTTTTAAGAATTGAATCTGATCGAAAAAAAAAAAAAAGTACGATTTTATCATATGAGGAGCAAAAATCGTACTTTTTTTCTCAAGTCAATTTTCAACCAACTTTTGATGGGTTTCAAAGCCAAAAGTTAATAAATATTCATTTTTAAGTTGATTTCCATTGATATCTGATCGATTTTTGATGAAATAAAAAAAAGTACGATTTTATCATATGAGGAGCAAAAATCGTACTTTTTTTCTCAAGTCAATTTTCAACCAACTTTTGATGGGTTTCAAAGCCAAAAGTTAATAAATATTCATTTTTAAGTTGATTTCCATTGATATCTGATCGATTTTTGATGAAATAAAAAAAAGTACGATTTTATCATATGAGGAGCAAAAATCGTACTTTTTTTCTCAAGTCAATTTTCCACCAACTTTTGATGGGTTTCAAAGCCAAAAGTTAATAAATATTCATTTTTAAGTTGATTTCCATTGATATCTGATCGATTTTTGAAGAAATAAAAAAAAGTACGATTTTATCATATGAGGAGCAAAAATCGTACTTTTTTTCTCAAGTCAATTTTCAACCAACTTTTGATGGGTTTCAAAGCCAAAAGTTAATAAATATTCATTTTTAAGTTGATTTCCATTGATATCTGATCGATTTTTGATGAAATAAAAAAAAGTACGATTTTATCATATGAGGAGCAAAAATCGTACTTTTTTTCTCAAGTCAATTTTCAACCCATTTTTGACCCTCATCTATTTTATAATGAACATTTTTAAATAATTTTTAATTTTTTTTTAACTTTCAGAAGTTCAAACCGTCAAAAAAAGCCAAATTGGATCAAAATCTTCGACGAAAGACTTGGATGTAATTTTCAATTCGAACCAATTTTCATCCAAGCTCCCCATCCAACTTAATGAATTAGCAACGGCGATCTGTTCACTTTCATTCGTCTCAAAAAAATGTTATTGTTGATGGAGCAGAAATTCTTTTTATCGTGAAAAAATAAATTTAATGAGCACAACAAACAACAAAAAATCTCCTCAACTCCACGGAAAAGCTCGTTAACAATTCTCACAAAATTCGATAAATTTAAGGGTCTCAGGTACGTTTTTAAAAAATAATTTTTTAATTTATGCGTTTCCACAGTTTCGCCCAAAACAAAACTCCAAACTCGGTCGTGTCCAAAATCACCTAAAATTGTCAAAAAAAAGTTAATTTTCACGTCATTAATTGGATTTGCGAATTTTTCGTGCAAGTAGTCGACAAGTTGGTTGAATAAAATCGCTGAGAGAAAAAAAGAAAGAAAATTTTATTTTATGTGGTTCCAATCAGAGCACAAAAAACACACATACAGTCATTATTATTATTGATATTAGCAACGTTTTGGCATACGATATGTTACTTTTCTTCGTATTTCTTCTTTCTTGAACGCTAAATTTGTGTGTTTAATGTATGGATATCAAATCAATTCTTTTTTTTTGCCTCGAATGCATCCATAACACGCAAGTACTCGTCTTCAGTTTAGATTTATTGTCTTGGTTGGAAAGTTGATTTTTTTTTTGCTGTTTTATGAGGTTCTAACGATTTACAAGACAGGTTGTCGTAGTTTTTTGTTTTTGGCGTAGCTGCGTGGGCGAAAGTTTCAAAGTGTTAACGACGCGAATCAATTGGTTAATTCTTTGTTTCAATTTTTTTTTTGTTTTTTTTTACAGATAATCATCGTTCGTTGCTATTTTTTTGAGAATGGCACCCACCCGCTTAGTGTTACATGAGGAAGATGTAATCCGGTTAGTCTTGGAGTTCTTCAATAATCGCGAATTGTACATCAGTCAGTTATCGCTGGAGCGTGAAACCGGTATTTTTGTGCCAATTTCGCATTATTTTCATAAAATTTTCTCATTTTTTCCTCATTTTTAGGCGTCATTAATGGAAAATATTCGGATGACGTGCTTTTCCTGCGACAATTGGTGCTCGACGGGCAATGGGACGACACGTTAGAGTTCATTCAGCCCCTCGAAGCGCTCCAAAACTTCAATATGCGACATTTCAAGTACACGATTTTGCGACACAAGTACATCGAGCTGCTTTGTATCAAGTCAGAAGCGAATTTGGGTACAGGTCCGTCGCTGAATTCCGTCGAGGTAGCTGTCGAAGAGGTCGTTCAAGTGCTCGCCGAGCTGGAAAAGCTCTCACCATCCAAAGAAGAATACTCGCAACTGTGTTTACTGCTGACGTTGCCACGTCTCGTCGATCATTTGCACTACAAAGACTGGAATCCGAGCAAAGCGCGTGTCGAATGTTTCAAGGAAATTTTTCCGCTTGTCGAAAAATTCCTGCCGGGTGATAAAACGAAGGAAACGGGACCGGGAGCGGCAAAAAATGATCGTTTAATACAACTGGCGATCAAGGGATTGCTCTATGAGTCGTGCGTGAACTACTGCCAACTGAAGGCAACCAAGTCAGATGCGCCCGCAAACTCCATAGACTTTTCCAAGTTGCTTGACACGCATACGCAGGGCTTTAGTGATAGCGATTTGTCGTTGCTTTCGTGGATCCAGAGCATTCCGGCAGACGTTTTTTCCATTCCATTCGAGCAAAAGTCGTTGAATGTCGATGTTGAGCGCCTGGAAAAGCCCACACTCGAGACAAGTTGGACCGAGCACATGCTCATTACGCCGATCAAGCCGAAAACTTTTCCTCATTCAGTGATGCCTTTTACGAGACCAAAATCTGCGGCAGATATTATGACAAGATCGTTGCTTCCGTCGTTGGATGCCGTCACGGTTGCCGCGAATCTTAAGACGATACACGAAAATGCGATCATGTCGCGTTCGAGTTTTCCGAGTTTTCATTTGAATGACAAAAATAAGCCGGTGACAGCGGTTCCGGGGAATAATTCGACGAGCACGAGTCGCATGATGACTTCGAGTGTTGATCGGTTGTTCGAGAATGAGGGAGATGTCTTCATTAGTAATCATTTTATTGATTTTCAGGTGAGAATTTTTTTCAATTTTTTACATTTTTTGAATTTTTATCCATGAAAATCAATTTTTATCTTCAAAAATTTTGAAATTTCTCTTCTAAAATTATTTTTTGGAATTTTTTAAATTTTCTAAATAAAAATTTTCAATTTTTTATTGTTCAAAATTCATTAAAAAAATTAATTCTTTATTTTTTTTAATTAAAAAAATTAATTTTTATTTTTTTTTAATTAAAAAAATTAGTTCTTTATTTTTTTTTTTATTAAAAAATTAATTTTTTTTTCAAACTTTTAATTTAATCTTGTAAAAAAAATTTTTTCTTTTAAATTTAAACTTTTTCTTTTGACAAAAATTTTTTTCTTCAAAAATTTAATATTTTTTTCGATAAAAAATCATTTTTCTTCGAAATTTTGAATTTTTTCTTCTAAAATAATTCTTTTAATAAATTTTAAAATTTTTTGAATAAACATTTTTATTTTTTTTTCTTCAGAATTTAAAAAAAAATGATTGTTAATTTTTTAATAAAAAAAATTTTTCTTTTTTCACTTCAAAATTTTCAGTTTTTCTTTTGCTGAAAATTTTCAAAAATTAATTAAATTAAATTTTTTTTTTTTTTTATATTTTGTCAAAAAAAAATTTTTTAATTTAAATACTTGCAAATTTTTAAAAAACTTTAAAAAAAAATTTTTTTTTCTTCAAAATGATCAAAAAGTGAATTTTTCTTTAAAAATTAAAAATTTTGATAAGAAAATAAATTTTTACATAAAAAAGTTTAAAATTTTGAAAAAAAAATTTTTTTTTAACAAAAATTATTAATAAATTTTTAGAAAAATCTTGTAAAAAATGATTTTCTTGAAAATTTTTAACTTTTATTTGTCAAAAAATTAATTTTATCGCAAATTTCCATTTCAGGCACTTCCCTGCATCCACGAAACAAACCCAAGCACGGGAAAAGTAGTCGACATAAGTGCTCAGGGTGCTACCAAAACGACAGATATCGTACTCGAAGCTGAAAATGAGCGAGATTCTCCCATTACATCTACCGCAAAAAGCTCCCGACGTGATTCTTTAAATGAAAAAATCTACTTGACATCTAGCGAAACGCCTCCCGTTCTGCGAAATGAACCAATTCCCGTGATGCATCAACAAAGATTACCGTAAGAAGCTTTTTTCTTTAAATATTTTTCAAAAAAATAAAAAAAATTATTTTTTTAGTCCAAATCCCGTCAACAATGGACAACAAAACGGAAATGCCGCCAACGGCAGCGAACTTCTCGAGAAATTCCAGAAGCAGAAACAAACTGTCGTCGTTGAAGTGAACAAAAATCGCCCCCCGAGCACTGCGTCGTCGGGTCAGAGCGCACAACAAGCCTCGTATGCACAAAGCGAGCCGAGGAATAGTCTCCCAAGCACGGCGGAAGATCACGTAAGTGCCCAATTCGTCGATTATTCGAACAATTTCTCGCAATTTGGTGCATTTTAACGTTCAATGTCTGCGCATAAGGTTCCGTTTGAGTGACTTTTGTTTTGGAATTGAGCTATATCTTAGATCATTACCGTTTTTAACGTGCTTCTCATGCATTGTGCGTGCTCATCATGCATAAAAAATTGGAAAATTTGTATCATTATTGGATTATCGCTAATAACGTATCATTTTTTTCTTGTTTTTTTCGCTCGAAACCGAAAATTTACATGTTATAACATATTTTCCGGCAATATTTTTGTAAATAATCTCAGGAAAAAAATTCCTCAAGGTCATTACAACCAGTTTCCTGCACTTTGCTTGGAAGATATGCATATTTGTAAAATATTCACAGATAATGCCTGCATTGTTCGTAAAGATATAATTTTTGTGGGGGCGCGATTTTAATAATTAATCGAATAAAATTTTTTACAACGTTGAAAAAAAAATCTGATTAAGTTGGTGTTAACTTGTTATTTTTTTTTTTGCTTTCTACTATACGTCGCGTACTGTTAGAAAAAAATTTATTATAATTCCGCGTTTTTTAATTGAGATTTCAATTTTAATTGGTTCGATATGTAAATTTAATAATTTTTTTGTAACTTTTGATTCTAGGAAGCAATTTCAACGATTTTAACGAATTTTAATTGATTTTTAAAAATTTTTTGTTGAAGAAACGCTCAAAGAAAGCATGACTCATGAATGTTGAAGACGAATTGCTTTACAACGAAAATTACGTAGTAAAGTTCAGCTGTTTGACGAACGAAGTATGCGATCATCTTCGTTGTTTGTCGATTAATAGACGTAGACAGAGAAGATTTGCAAAAGCGATTGGAGTGACTAAGGAAAAACTTCGTGAATTCTCACCTACAATGAGTCAGTGTGTAACAAAACAAAAGAGATGGGAGTGAATTAGCGTTTGTTTGTGGTTGATTTGAGATTTTTTATGAGAATTTTTTTGATTTTAATGTTTTGAGGTGAAAATTTTTATGAAATTTCGACATTTCGAGTTAAGTTTTAATTTTTTTTGCTTTTAAAATATAATTTTTTGATAATTTTTTTAAATTTTGAAGCTAAATGAACAATTTTAAGACATATTTCAGTTTTGGCAATTTTGATTTTAAAAAATTAAAAATTTTTACTGTGTTTCAAATTTCTTGTCATCATTTTGACAATTTTTTTTATAAAAAGAAAATAAAGTTGTAGAATATTTTTTGAGCAAATGAAGCAATTTGATGACAAAAATTATTAAAAATTTAAAAAATATCAATTAAATTTCGAAATTTATAATTTTCAAAAATTTTTTTTTTATAAAAATTTAATTAATTTTTACCTTTTTGAGAAAAAATTATAAAAATAAAATTAAAATTTTTTTAAATAAAAATTTTTAACAATTTAAAAAAAAATAAATTAAAAAAAATAAATTTTTAAAATTTTTTTAAAAATTTTTTAAAATTTATTTATAAAATTTTAAATTTATTAAAAATATAAGGATTATTTTGGTTAAAAAAATATTAAATTATTATTATTATTATTTTTTTTAAAGTTTTAATTTTTTTTGGTTCTAACGTTGTTTTTAAACATTTTTTTACAAAAATGTTGTAAATTTTTGAGACTTTAGTAAAAAAAATTAAGATTTTGTTCATTTTATGAAAAAAAATTATAAAACTTGTAGCTCAAATGAATGAATTTCTTCAAAAACTGTAAAAATAATTGCATAAAAATATCAAAAAATTTAAAATTTTTAAGTTTTAAAATCGAAAATTGTCAAATTGATAAAAGAAATTTAACTTTAATAAGCTGCAGTACCAAAAATTATAAGCTTAGATTAAAATTGAGATGAAAAATTTAATTTTTAGTAAAATTTTCTACCGTTATTGATTAATTTCGTCAAAATATGAATCAAACTTCGAGCTAAGTCTAAAAAATTTAATAATTTTCAAATTTTTTTTTAAGTTTAAAATTAAAAATTTTTAATTTAAATTAAATTTTTAGCTTATTTCTTTAAAAATTAAGATTTTTATGCCTTAAAATTAAAAATATTAATATTTTTTAAAATTTTCTAAATTTTTTAAAATATTTTTTGTCTAAAATTTGTTGATTTTCATTAATTTTTAACATTTTTAAAGCCCAAAAATAATCTCGTAACAAAAATTTAATCAAAACCAGCAACTTTTCATCCAAGTTCACATCGAAAATCGTTCAAGTTCAATTCCAACCGCTGATAAACACGCAGAAAATGGACATATATGGTGCATCAACTGGTTAGCCTTGGCAATACATTCGCTTCTCCGCGACACAGCACTCCGTCACTCCACACAGAAATTCATTTTATTTGATTTAAATTGTGCTTCGACGGTACTTTGAGTACTTTTCTTCTCTCTCTTTGTTTTGTTTTGTTTATATAATTTTTTTTTCCATCCATTCTCGCCGTTTAACTCCGTTCCGAGCTACGACGAGATGTTTGAGAGGGAAAAACTGTCAATTAATACTCATCGCGTATAGAACATTGTAACAAGTTGTTGTTGTTGTGACTGCTGCTGCTGCTTGATCAGTTGTAATTTGATTATCACGGTGTTGGCACGCGTTTGATCAAATTCTCTTGAAATATTTTTTTTTGCGCTGAAATCTGAAAAAAAAAAAAATTATTAAAAAAAAAGTGAAAGGAAAAAAAAATATTTTTGTTAAAAAAAAATTAAAATAAAAAAAAAACAAAAGATTTTTTTTGAAGAAAAAATAAAAAAATTAGAAGAAAAAAATGTCTCGACGACGTTCGGAGACACAAGTGCGTCAAATAAATCAAATGTTCGGCGGCGGATCGCGTCCCATCACAATCGAAATAACGAAGCCATGCAATTTGCACAACCGTAAAGGCAGCATCGACATAAAAATCCCGAAAAGGAGCTCAATTGACACGAATTTCGGCTTGAATCCTGCCATAAATACCGTTCAGCGTCGCGCTAAAAGTGTCGATCACACGGCTTTGAGCAAAGCACAGCATCGCAACTCCGTTCACGACTTATTTTCCGGCAAATATGTCGATGTCACGAAACGCAACAGTCTCCACAGCATCTTTGGACGCTCCGAACGGGAGTTACGTCGCAAGAGTTGCTTCGACGGCATGGAACATCCGGCAGATTTTCCCGGAATGCTGCGAAATTTTCAAGCCCTGTCAGCTACAAACACAAAATCCAAGGAAAATCTCACAAAAAGCACCCAAAATATCGCCACAAGTGACACAAACAACAACCATACAATGCCAACATCACGTCTCCGCAGTGCGACACCCGAAAAAAAATCATTTCTCGACACCGAAAGTTACATGCGAAAACCAAAAAGATTATCTTTCGACATTACCGACAACAGTTTAAGTCAAATTACGACGAATCTCAGTGTAAATTCGACAAATAATCGAAAATTATCGTGCTCATCGACGGATTCTCTCGAGGGAATGCGATCTCCAGCAAGACGCCGCTCGAGTATTTTACGCGCTACATCACCAAAGCCCCATTTGTTCGACAGTGCCGACATCGAAAAGGAGGTAAGAACGCAAATTCTCTCGAAAAAGGGACTTTTATGGGCAAGTGAATGGCCCTTGTGTGAGAATCGCAACTCATGCCCAAAAATATCTCGGATTTTAATCCAAAGAACGAATTAAAAATATAAAAAGACGCAGAACAAAGAAGAAACAACAAACAAACGCCTTTTATGGTAACGAAGCACTTTCTCATTGCCAAAACGGAGATTTTTGTCAACAAAGTTTGATTCGTTCAAATTTAATCAATTTTTTTGGTAGCGTTCGAATAATTCCAATTTTTTGAAAGTTAAAATTTTTGACAGCTTAATTTTTTTAATTTTGACAGCTTGAAAAAATTTTTTAATGATTTTTTCTCATTTATAAGATGTAAAATTGTCAAAAATTGAATGAATTCTGCTAAAATTATAGAAATTTTTAAATTTTTATTAAAAATTTTGACAGCTGTCAAAATTTTAAATGTCAAAAATTTGACAAATGTTAACATTTTTGTTTAAAATCTTCATATTTTACAAGTTTTCAAAGGTTTTAGATTTGTAATTTTTGATCGAAAATGACAAAATTTTCTCATTTGAATTGTAAATTATGATTTTTGACAGTTCAAATATTTGACAGATGTCAAAAATTTCACTAAATTCTGAGTTTTTAATTAGTTAAGTGGCTTTTATTCCTTAATTTTCTATGAGTTGACTTAAAATCTATTTAAAATGTCGAGAAAAGAGAATTTTATAAAAAATTTTGACACCTGTCAAATTTTTAAATTATGAAAAAAGTGACAGGTGTCAAAATTTTTCATTTAAATCATTTTTCTTGACATTTTAAGGATATTTTGTGCCATTTAAAAAAAATTATTGAACTAAAAGTCACTTAAATATTAAAAATCTCAAATTTGAGTAGAATTTTTGACATCTGTCATTTTATTTTTACTGTCAAAAATTATTAAAACTGTCAAAATTTGCAAAATTTTAAATTTTTATGTTATTTTTTTATCTTTTTATTTAATTTAAATACCTTGAAGCTCTCAAAAATATTTTTTATAATAAATTTTGACACCTGTCAACTGTCAAAAATTTGACAGATGTCAAAATTTCCGTTAAAAAATTAATTTTTATTTTAAAAAATGATAAAAATCATTCAAAAAATCAATCTCAACTCAAAAAATGTCAACTTCAACAAATTTCATGGACTTACCATAACAACATTAATCCAAATTTGGTACCTTACCGTTCACTCTGCTTCCTCGACGACGACGCCACAAAACGGATTTAACTGATAATATTTTTATTTGCTCATAAAAAAATATTAAAATTTTATATTTTTTAGAGAATTTTAATTAGTTCCATATCACACGCAAATGAAACATTTTTTCCAATATGGGCATTGCCGCGAACGACAGATCAAATATCGCTAAATCGAATCTTGCCATTTTCGAATCAATTAGGGTCGTAGCGCGAACGGTGATATATCATCATTAAATTGTGCGTGTGTGGGAGTCCCTCCGTTCTACATTTTTCTATTTCGTGAGACAATTTTTTTTTCGGTGTTCAGAAGCCACAAATGTCACAACAGCGAATTTTTTTCGAGTCATGGCGCGAAATTCTTCTCGTCTTGTCGATAAAATGTGTCACTCGTCATGTCAGGGCAAGTGCAGGTGCTTTACGCGCCAAATACGGCTGGAATAAATTAAAAAATGAATTAATTAGTGGTTTTTATTTCAAAATAAATCACAAAAAAAAGATACATTTCAATAAAATTACTGCGTATTTGTTCGATTTGTTATTATTTAGACAAGAATTTAATCATCTATCACCTTCAAATGTTCCTTTGAAGCGATCGCGACGTGTTGTTTTGCTGTTCGCGACGCCTCCAACTTTTCTGACTTTCGATGACGAACCACAGGCAGCAGCAATATTTACGATTTACATGAAATATTAATTAAAAAAAGAACTTTTCTGTACGAAACGGGCAATAAAAATGTGTAAGCAACCCCATATTTGCGACTCCTCCGTAAATTTTGTATTTATTTTCTGATGCAGTTTCTTTGTGTGAGCAATGAAAAATAATTAACAAGAATTATTTGAGCTCAAATTTGTGAGTTTTTTGATTGTTTGTTCAAATATTGCCTTTTTTAAAAGTTGTGAAGTCATTATTGTGGCGCCAAAAGTTTTTTGTTTGGATTTTTTGCGATGTAAAGAATGATATTTTGTAAAATTGTTTGTTGGGTCTTGAGTTTGAAGTGATTTTTATGAAGAATCTTGAGAGAACTTGAAGTTTTTTAATAAGAATAAGTTATTTTTGACCTTTTTGAGTAATAATTTTAGCACTATTGACACTCCTATTGATGGTTTTTAAGGCAAAAAGAGTACTTAAGTGCTTAAAAAGTTATTTTTGAACATTAAAAGTTATCATAGTTCAATGACTTTTTGTCATAAATGAAGTAAACTTAAGAAATTTCGATAAATTTCGTCAATTTTAATTCAATTTTATAAAATTTTCTTCAAAATTTAGAATTTTTTCTCAAAAAAAAAAAAATTAACTAAATAAATTTAAAAAAAATTAAAATTAAATAAAAATTTAAACAAAAATTTTCAAATATTTTTTTTTTTAATTTTGAAAAAATATTTAAAATTAATTTAATTAAATAATTTACTTTTTATTAAAAAATTAATTTATTAAAAAAAAATTAATTAAATTTAAAATTATGTATTATTTAGGTCATATTTTTGAATTTTTTTATTAATTTATTTAATTTAATTTAATTTATTAATTAATATTTAATTTAATTTTTAAATTTTATGAATGAAAAAAGCTTTCAGACTTTAAAACAAAAAATTTTAAAAATTTTTTAAAATCTTTGAAATAAATTATTTTTTTAATTCTTGACTTGAAGTATTAAAATTATTATTAATTAAATTAAATAAAATTTTAAAAAATTAAATAAATAATATTTAATTAATTTTAAATTATTTATTTTTTTATTGATTTATTTAAAAAAAATCTTTCAATTAAAATTAATTTTTTTTTTCAATATTTAAATTAAGTAAAACATTAATTAATTTAAAAATATCTTTTTAAGATATTTTTTTTAATTTTAAATTGCTTTTTAAAAAGGCCAAATTTTTTTTAAAAAATCAGAATTTTTAATATTTTAAATTCAATTCTTTTTAAAACTTTAAATTTTAAGCATTTTTTCTTGTTTTAAACTTTTAAAATTTTTAACTTTTTTTTTTAATTCTTACAAAAATTCATCGTCTAATAACTCAAAACTCATTTTCAAACAATTTTTAATTAAACTCCAAACATCAAAAATGCCCAAAAGTCCATGATCGACACAAAAGTAATCGATCGTGACTCGAATATTGCACAATCGCAGCAATCAAAACAACAATTATATCATGTTAATAGATGACGTGCTTCTTTTTATATTTAAAATTCATTCAATATTCAAATGAAATAAAAATTTCTAGTCACACACGAAGCAAAATATTGATCTTCAAATTCACACCCGACAAGAATGACACAATTTTGACAGAAAAAATTGATTAACAGCCTTTTTATTGCCTTGTTGCCATCAAACAAGAATTTTATCAATTTATTTATTAAAAATTTAGTGCAATCGCCTCGTCGTACGAACATCAATTGGTCATCAAACTGCTACCTACAACAAAAATTTTTATTATTAGATCGGCGGATCAATTGCGACGTGATCGATAAATTCTTGATTAAAAAAAGTCACCACCTGCTCAATTTTCCATTTTGGGGGGATTCCCGTTTCGGCATGAAGATGATCCGACATCATTAAAAAGCTAAAACAAACAACAAAAAATGATATTTTATTACAATTGAATCGAAATTGAATGAAAAGAGCAAAAAAAAAAACGAGTAATGAGATACGTACTTGATCTTGACAGAGCGTTCGATAAATCACTCAGTTACAGGTATTAACAGCGCCAAATAAGGAAATCGTGAATGATTTTAAGGTTAAGTAAACAATTTGTCGTGTGTGTAATTTTCATCGGGCATTATTTAATACTGACGCAGTTCATTGCATTGACTTGCAATTAAAAAGGGTATGCCGGCATGATCTAAAGAAAGAAATATGTCAGGGACGAGTTTTTGTTTAGGGAAGTCAAGGTCGTTCAATTTTTTTTTAAGTTTTTAGAATTTTCATCAACTTTTGAAGAATTTTTGTGAAAAATCATGAAATTTAATAATTGATGGTCCGAAATTTTTATGAAAAATATAATTTGCAACGTTGTTGCTTGTTTGTTTTTTGCTTGGTTTGGATTAATTGAATGATTTTTTCTAAAAAATTTAAAAGAAAATAATTAAAAATGGAAAATTGTTGAAAAAAAACTTACCTCTTAAATTTATTTAAGAATTTGAGTCTCTAATATGCCTTCTTTGAACCAAAAATTCTAAAAAAAATTACCTTAAGGATCTCAAATTTTTCTTTTTTGAAGAAAATTAACAATTTCTGTCTTTTGTGAAGTACTAATTGATGATCTTAAACATTGATAAGCTCCTAAAATGGCAGATTTTGGAACTAACTTCTCATTTTCCCGCGTAATTTTGACATCAAGAATCGAATAGATTTCTAAAAAATGTTGAAATTTTTCCATTTGATCTTTTTTTTTTAAATTTCAATCGAAAAATGCTTTTTTAGCAACATAATTTGATTTAAAACCCCATGTATGATCTCCTATAGAAGAAAATTGAAGAAAAACTGAACTTTTTTCCTAAAATTTTAAAGTAAAAAATTCTTACCTTAATATTTTTCTTTCAATTTTACATCAATTTCGTCACAAAATCCATCTAATTTTCATAAATTGCTCATTTTTGATATTTTTTTTATAAAATTCTTCAAAATTTGGTTTATTTTCAACTTTCATGCTGCCAATTTTAACCTCAAATTATCTGATCTTTTGTTTGTTTACAAAACAGATCATAGGATAAGCCAATTATTAAAAATGTTTCATGTTACAAGCAACAAATTTCATTCGAAATTTAATTTTTGGCGCCAAAACTTCAATTTATATTAAAATATTTACGAATTTTCACGAAAAATTACACTTTTATATTTAATTATGGAATAATTTCCAAAATTTTCCCAAATTTTTTACATTTATATTTAGATAACATTTCACAATTTTGACATTTTATCCCTCAAAAGTCACATTTTATTAATTTTTCTACTTCAAAATGTAATAAAATTACAATTTTTTACGAAATTATTTAATTATTTTAAAAATTTTTAACTTTTTTCACTAATTTTCTTAAAAAAAATTATTCAAAAACTCCAAATTTCTGTCTCCTAACCTAAAAATCACAACTTTCCCGCCTTTTTTTCGCGTCCATTCCAACTACAAATTTTATCAACTATTGATCACTTCACAATTTCTCCGCTTCAATACTCAATTCAAATACTTTTAATCATAAAAACACTCACTTGTTATGCTTTTCTCAGCCACATACGAAGACATGCAGCTACAAACCATGCAAAATACCATCGTGAGTTGCCGCTTACCTTGCTTAGGCACAAAAGAAATGCACCGACGTTAGTTCTGCGAGGGAAATTACGAGTGAAAGAAGTGTTTTTACATCGCTCTCTCTCAGTTTTTTTTGTTTATTTTGTTACATTAGCTCCGTTCAAGTGTAGCTAAGTCGTGAAAAAAACGTTTATTCATGCTTTTACATAAAAAAAAATTCGTTATCGAAAAATATTTCAATAATTAAGACAAAAATCCGTGAATAAAAATTCTTAACGTGTGTGCGCCGTGTGTAATTAAACGAAAAATAACAGAATCTAGCGTTAACAGTTACCTCTTGAACGAAGACGCGTCGAAGCTTTGTTGCAAAAGTGCAATAAAAAGATATGTGCTCCAATTTTTGTGTGTTGCAAACGAGCCAAACGTACGAAAAAAGGTGAATTGTGAAAATAAATAAACAATCGACGTGAGAAATTGTGTTTCGAAGAAAGAAGACGACTCGAATTAGCCAATAAAACGATAAAAAATAACTTTTTCGTGCAGCAATTCACTTTCAATTATTTTCTCATGTGATTTTTTTCGTCTTCAATGATATCAATTCAAAATATGATACAGCAATAACAATAAAAATTAAATAAAAATTGACTCTCTCTCGACTGACTCATCAATAAAACAAGCAATTCACGTCGAAAAATGCAACAAATCGACAAAATGGTCGGAAATTTCGGACATCATCATTACATGAACGGCGTGCGACACGATCACGAGTTCATTTTCCAAGACAATCATCGTGCGCTCGAGCAGTATTGCGGCAAAAGTGGGCGCCAAAAGTCAAATGGGCTCGATAGTCGCGGCAGTAGTCTCAGTAACAGCAGTCACGGGAACAGCAACAATGGAAAAAGTCGCGGAAATGGCAACAATCCGAAGGCTAAAGCGACTTCTGGGGTCGAAAAGCGACAGGTTTGCTTCCAAATTTTTAAAAAAATTCCAAGAAATCCTCAAAATCGGAAAGTTTTCTTGAAAAAAACGCGCGATTTATGAATTATTTATGCTTTTAGTTGGAAAAATTAATTAATTAGTGAGGAATTTAAGCCTTTTATGAAGTGTGCTCCAATGTCGAAGTTGGTAAAAGTCCATAAAAATACAAAGTAAACGAATAGAGAGAAAAGACGAGAAAAAAAACTTGATAAAAAGTTGAATGAAAAGCGGGGACATTGAACTTGACATATGCGAGTTGCAGAGGAATTATCGAATGCAAAATATCAAATAATCATTTTTCTTCGTGTAATAAATAATGAGTTGTTTGTTGTGTGTGGAACTGGATTCGCATTGCATTACATGAGGCTGAAATCGTCACATTTTACACGAAAATACGCTTAATTCCAGTTTTATCTATGAAAATAAGTGTGGATGAGGGGGTTTGGAAAGTTTTTTGTGATTTTTTTAAAGTTTAAATTTTAATATTTTTCTACGAAAATTTAATATTTTAAGGAATTTTTAAATTAAAATGAAGAAAAAAAATTTTTTTTTTCAAAAACTTTAAACTTTCATGCTATTTTTTTTTATTTTTTTTTTTTCGATTAATTTTTTTTCTTTATTTTTTTTTAAATTTTTTTATTGAAAAAAAATACAAATTTAAATTATTTAATTTATTTTTTTTTTAAATTAATTCTAAATTTTTTTTAATTTATTCGAATTTTTCCATTTTAAGAATAAACATTGTCTATTTTGACAAAAATTTTGAGAAAGTTTATAAAATTTTTTTAAAATATTAGAAAAAATTTATTAAACTTGTAAAAATTTATAAGCTTAAATTTTTTTTTTTTTATAAAATTTAAAATTTTTTTTTTTTTTCATAAAATTAAAATTTTTGTACATTCTCGCTTTATAACTTTTGATCAAATTTAAAATTAATTATTAATATTATGTTAATTTCTTTTATTTTATTTATTTGATTTATTTTATTTTAATTTTAATTCATTTTTTAAATTTTTGATTTAATTTTACGAAAAAAAATATTTATTTATTTTTTTTTAAATTTAAGACTTGAAATTTCTTGTCAAAATTTAAGATTTGAAACAAAAATATTAATTTTCTCTTGTTTTTAATAACTTTTTTAAAATTAATTTTAGTTTGGTAAAATATTTTTGAATTTAAGTAAAAAAAATATATAAGAAAAAACTCAAATATTTTAAATTTTTGTATAAAAATTAATGAATTATCGTAAAAACTTAAAGAAAAAGTAAATAAGATTCTAAAAATTTTTAAATATGTTCAAAAATTCTTTTAAATTTTGACTTTTTTTATTCGAAATTTATAATTTTTTGAACCAAACTAAAGAGGTATTCAATAAAAGTTAATTAAAAATGTCAAAATTTATCGAAAAAAAATTTTAAAAATTAAAAATTTTAAAAATTTTATGAATTTTCTGTCATAATTTGACCTCATAATAATTTAAAAAAAAAAACAATTTTTAAATAATTTTAAAAGAAATTCGGTGCAAAACTTACCATCTCACCCCACGGAATGCCTCACATTTACCGCAATTTCAACCGTTCCGTTTTAATATACGACTTTGATCATATTATGAAACAATTTTTCTCTCTTTGCGATATCTCTTAATACTTGTATTTATTGTATTTTAACATATAAATCGCCTCGCTTGAATGTAAACTGCGTAAGCTGCCAATTAAATGTTATGTTTTCGTTTTGTGAAAAACTGTAACTGTTTGGATCTGATTGAATCGCCAATTCGCAATCATAGTCATTATCATGTCTTGTCTAGAAATTGTCTTGTATTCTATATTTTTCTCGTTTTTTTTCATGTTTTGCAGATCAACAGTGCAGCTACTGATCAAAATCGACCGAAATTTATTGCCGTTACCACACTCGAGGATGTACAAGCGGTGCGTTGTGCTGAATTTCATCCCAGTGGCAATTTCTATGCAGTTGGCTCGAACTCCAAGACCTTCCGGATTTGCGAATATCCGACGTTGGCGGATGTGAGGTGAGTTTTTTCTGAAAAAATTAAAGAAAAATTATTAAAATTTATTTTTTTTTTAGGGAAAATCACACGGCGTACCAACCAACGGTACTTTTTAAACGCACGAAACATCACAAAGGATCGATTTATTGCATGGCATGGTCGCCCCAAGGTGATTTAATTGCAACAGGCTCAAATGACAAGACAGTAAAGTTGATGCGGTTCAATGAAGTACAGAAACAATTGGAGGGAAGAGAGGTAATTTGATGTTTTTTGCTAAAAAATAAAGAAAAATGTTAAAAAATTTTAATTTTTTTAGACGGAACTCACAATGCACGATGGAACAGTCCGTGATTTGTGCTTTTTGGAAGACAGCGTCAACAAATGTAGCTTATTGATCAGCGGAGGAGCCGGAGATTGCAAGATTTATGTGACAGACTGTTCGACATCGACTCCTTTCCAAGCGCTTAGTGGGCATAGCGGGCACGTGCTTTCTTTGTTTAACTGGGGAGGTGTCACTTTTGTCTCAGGATCACAAGTAAGACCGGATTTCATGAAAAAATTTAAAGAAAAATTAAAAAATTTCGATTTTTAGGACAAAACTGTGCGATTTTGGGACTTACGTACCCGAGGATGCGTGAATGTCGTTACTCCCGTCACAAGTACGAACTCCAATTTGGGATCGCCAGTCGCGGGCGTTTGTGTCGATCCATCAGGTCGTCTACTTGTGAGTGGGCACGAAGATAGTTCATGCGTTTTGTATGACATTCGTGGAAATCGTATCATTCAATGCTTTAAACCGCATGCAACTGACATCAGGTAAGCATTTTTTCCCGTTTTTTAATGAAAAATCTTAAAATTTTCATTTTTTAGATCAATCCGTTTCTCCCCATCCGCATATTATCTCTTAACTGGCGGCTATGACAACAAATTAGTATTAACAGACCTGCAAGGGGACCTCACGATGCCTCTACCATCCGTCGTTGTGGCACAACACAATGACAAAGTCATCTCTGGGCGCTGGCATCCAAACGATTTCTCATTTATTTCGACATCTGCTGACAAAACGGCGACTTTGTGGGCATTGCCGCCGATGTAAAGCACTTTTTTACGACAAAAAAATGACAATTTAATCAAAAAAATTTAATTTAATTTTAATTCACATGACTTTTTTGTGTTATTTTCTCATGAATTATTTTTTTATATGAATTTTTATTTCATAAAAAATTAAAAATTGTAACCAATACGTACTAAAAAAAACCACGTCCATAACTTTTGTATTTCTTTCTTTCGGTTGTAAGATATTTTTTTTATATAAAAATTTATTTAAATTAATTTTTAAAAAATTAAAATTTAATTTCCAAAATACTCGAAACATATTTTTTAAGAAAAGCCGTTATGATGTTGAAAAATTTCTTCGAATAAAAAAAAATCAAAAGACTTAAATACTCTTAAAAAAATTTTAAAAAAATGCCAAAGTTGAAAAAAATCTCTCACTCAGGCCAGTCTTTGGTGCTTTGCTTGAAAACTTCCAGAAATGATTTTTTTCAACATTTTAACGACTTTAATTAAATTAAAAATAAAAATATTAAGTTAAAAAAATTAATATAATAAAAAAATTAAAATTAAGAATGTTAAAAAAAATGTCTTGTGAAAGCTTCTTATGCCTTTTTATAAATTATTTGCTTTTGACATCTCATTTAAATTTAATAAAAATATATTTTTTAAGTAACTGTTGCACAAATTTAAAGAAAAAAACGCTTTTATTACGGAAAAATGCACTGATTTTGTTAAATTTAGATATTAAAACGCCTTCTCATAAAAAAAATTAATATTCTTTAATTAAAACATGTTTAAAAATTATATTTAAAACAATAGAGAGAAACACAATTTATATTTAAGTGTTTTAGTGCAATCATCATTAATTAATAAAACAAAAAAAAATAATCATAAAAAATATATTACAAAAAAATAATAATCAAAAAATCATTTTATGTAATATTTAACAAGAAACCAAGTAATAATATGTAATGTGTACCTTTTTGACATTAATTTGCAAATTTGAATAAGGAAAAAAAAATCAAATAATAAACATATTAAAATAAAAGTGATCACAAAAAAAACAAAGAAAAAAAAATAAAATATTTTTTCACTCGAATGCAATCATATAGCAATTTTTGTAGAAGACAAAAAAATTAAAAATGAAAAAATTCTCAAAAGATCATCAGCCATTTAATTTTTTTTTAATTATTTTTTGGCTACGCTGAGAGTTTGTATATTTAAAAATAAAAATAATAAAAGTGACAAATTAACCGAAAAAAAATTTGTTTTAATTTTTAATATTTTTTTTTCAGCTAAAATAATTTTTAATTAAATTAAATTAATTTTTATTTTGAAAAAATTTAATAATTTTATAAAAATTTTTAATATAAAAATATAAAAATATTTTGATTAAATAAATGAAATTAATTTAATTATAGAATTTATTTAAATTTATAAATTAATTTTTTTTTTTAATTTATTAAATTTTAGTAATTTTAATTTATTTATTTCTTTAAAAAAATATTTATTTTTTTTTATTTTTTATTATTTTTTATTATTTTTTTTTTATTAAAAAAATATTTCAATAATATAAAAAATTATTTTTTGATAATTTTTTAATTAAAAATTTTTTTATTTATTTTTTAATTTTTATTTATTTTTTAATTTTTATTTAATTTTAATTTAATTCAAATAATTTTTATTTAATTTTTATATTTAAAAATAATTTTTTGATTTAAAAAAAATTTAATTTTTTTTAAATTAATTTTTTAATATTTTTGAATTGAAAAAATTATTAAAAATTTCTATTTTTTCTAAATAAAAAATATTTATAATTAATATTTCTATTTTTATTAATTTAAGAATTATTTTAATTTTTTATTAAAAAATGTTTTTCTGCAATGATATAAAAAAATATTTTTCATAATTTTTTGAATTAAAAAAAATTAATAATCTTTTCAATTTAATTTTTTAAATTAAAAAATATTTTTATTTAATTTTTATGTTTAAAAAATATTTTTTCATTAATTTTTTCTCAATTTAAAAATTATTTTTATTGATTTATTTTTTTTTATTATTTAAAAATTATTTTTTAATTTTATTTCTCTTAATTTGATGAAAACCCTTTGCCATGAGTGACTCTCGTGATCAAATCAAACGCCCATTTCGGTTGATCTGTTGGCACCATATGTCCCGAGTCACGTACAAGCACTTCAACTAAATTGCCTGCTTCCTTCACATACCCAGCAATATCGTCGCCGACCTTCCAAATCATCCGTTCTGCCGTTTTATACGCTTCCGCGCCATTAAATTTCAAATTTTCCAAGTGATTTGTCTCGGGCTGGTACGGACAAACCAAGTCAAGTTGCCCGTTGTAGAACACCATGCGATACTTGTTGAGCAAATATTCGGTCCAGGGAGCGACAGACTTCATGACGTCATTCATCAAATATTTGGCAACGGCATTGTCGTTCACGTTGTCGTTGGAATTGAATTTCAGGTCGCCCACGTGAATGGCTTTGCGCCATGTCGCATTACCAATTAGCTGCGAAAGGTAATTAATTGGTTCACGTTGCGCCAAATAATTGTAGGGGAAAGTGATGCCAGTGGCATTTTTCATGATGGATCCGGCGGGAGTCATATCGCCATCGAGCAAGGCGTCAAAAAGCATGAAAGCTGCCAAATAATCTTCGTCGCGGATCATTTCGAGACCTCGTTTTTCGTACTCATGGAAGATTTTTAGCGTATTTTTGTCAATTAAACCCAGTTCGAAGAGATAATCGCCGAGTTCAACTTGATGCAAAGGATCGGACCAAGCATTGCCGATTGCCATGCCTTGTAAATTCATCACAATTTCTTTGTCGGAAGCCTCATTTTTTTGATCTATCGCGAATCCGAAGGCAGGAACGTACTTTCCGGCATAAGATTCGCCACTCAGGAACAACGGAAGGGTCTTCAAATGCGGGAAAAGTGCATAAAATTGACGCATTGTCTCATAAAGGTTCGCGGCGACGTCTTCTTCGGTCGTCGCATATCCCAAATCATGCTCTGTGAAGCTAAATCCTGTCCCAACTGGGTTATCAATGAAGATTAGATGATGATTTAATGACCACGAATACTTCCTTTTGCTCAATTTTCCATCGGAACCCACTTCAAAAGGTCCATTTTCCGTAAAAAGACCAAATAACGAACTCGCTCCGGGCCCTCCTTGCAACCAAATCAACACAGGAGCGTTTTTCGGATCATTTTCCGCCTCAAAATACCAAAAAAACATATTCGAGCCGAAAGTTTTGTTGACAGTAATTAATCCCGCATAGCTATTCACGTCAATTCCGAGCGACGGAACTTTTGCCAGTTTTTGCGCATTTTCAATGTCGCCTTTTTCGATGAGCGGCGTCAAAAATAATGCTTTTCCCGGATCATCGGTCCATTCCGTGGCAATTGGAGACGACAATTTGAAAGGATGGTTGATGGAAAAGCCATTTGCGGCGCAGAAAATGACAAAAAATAGGAAGAAAACTCGCATTTTTTTGTGTTTGTTGACGTCTGTGATGGTCAACGAAGTAATTGGTACTGAATGCCAAGCGGAGAAATGAGATTAATTTGTGTCTGTCAAGTTGTGAGTTGTCTGCTGTTATCAAGTGCTTATCAATGGAAGACAGTTTTCTATGCTGCTGAGTAAATATTTAGTTCAAGTTGATTGAAGCAGGGATTTGCGGTTCGGGGATGAAGTGGTTTTGGGATGAAAATCTAAAAATAATGAAAAAATTTATTGAAAAATTGTTAAAAATTTCTAAAAATCATAAAAAATAAAAAAAAATAATTAAAAATTTAAATTGATTTAAAAGAAAAATATTAAAAACTTGCAAGTATTTTAATAAAAAAAAAAAATAAAAAAAAAATTATTTAAAAAAAACTAAAAAATTGACTTAAAATTTTTTTCGTTCACATTCTCAAGAAATTTAAATTAATTATTGAAATAAAATTAAAATATTAATTAAAAAATTAAATAAATTTTTAAAAAATAAAGTATAAAAAAAAAATTTTAAATTCTATACTTAAATTTAAGAAAATTTATCATTGCAAGATTAAAAATTTTAAATGAAAAAAAATTAATTTTATAAATATTTTTAATTTATATTAATATTAATATTTTAATTGTAATATTTATATTTTATTATTTTATTTAAATATTTTATTAAAATTTTAAAAAAATTTATTTTTTTTTAATTATTTATAAAATTATGTCAAAAAAATTAATAATTAATTAGGATATGAAAAAATTTGAAAATTTGTAGAAAATTATAATTTAAAAAAATAAAAATTTACTTAAAAAAATTAAATTAAACTTAAAAGAAAATAAATAAAATTAAATTTAATTTAATTAAATTAATTAATTTTAATTGAAAAAAAAATAAATAATAAGAAAAAATAAAAATGTAAGAGCTTTAACAAAATATTTAAATAATTCGTAAAAAAATCAAAAAATTAAGATGCTTTTATTTAATGTTAAAATATTTAAATTTTAATTCGTTTTAAAAAATTTTTTCTTTCGAATTTATTATTTTTTATTCGTAAAAAATCAAAAAATTCCGATGGGCATGAAAATTGTTTATTTTATTTTATTTAATTTATTTTATTTTTTTTTAATTAATTTTTTTTATTTAATTTATTTTTTTTTTTATTTTAATATTTTTTATTTGAAAAAAAAATTAAAAGAAAATTAAAAAGCGCTCACGAACAAAAAAATTCTCTAAAAACAATTTTCTCTGCATGAAACACCTTCACATGAAAATTCAATTCACTTCAACTCGAAATAGATTGAAAACGTCATGCAAATTGTCTAATATTAGGCTGAATTCCTCTCTCCGCTCGATACGCAACAAAAATGATTGCACACAGCCCATTTCACAATTGCAAATTTGTGACAGCCCCGAGACACAGGCGGCACAAATTTCTAAATGTGCGCTGGACTTGTTCATTCCCGAGTTCATTTCCGAGTTCATTTTAAGTTCATTTCGATTCTCTTATTTAATAAGTCGATAAAATAATGACCCGAACCAAAACACGTTACTATCGCCGCTCAACGTAAATAAATAAATACACGAGACTCGAAAAACAAAAAAAAATATGAACGTAAAGGCATCATTATGTCTACTTCGCTGCGTTGTCGTCGTCGTCATTGTCGTTTATTTATGCTTTTTTTAAGTTTCGACGAAGAAAGAATTCTATTTATCATTCTACCGAACTATTTATGAGTGTTGATGAAACAACCGCGATAAACATGTGCCCGTCGCCGTACGAAGCTGAGGGTAAGTAAATCGTGTTCGTTGATCGTATTTTCATTATCGTCGTATCGAGCGAGCGTTTGTGTGTCGGTTGGTCGGCGTGTATCGATAACTTTTTTTTTCTGTGTTTTGTTCGAACGCGATGCATGTCGGTTAATATTCTGAAAGTATTTAGTACAACTTTGAACTTGGACATGAACGAATCGTCTTTTTTTATTTATTTTTGTTATTCATGTTGTCGCGCGCACTCTAATGTGTAGTTATCATAAGTAAAAAAAATAGAACACTCAAAGTGTGAATCAACCTACATTTTATTTTTATTTTATTTGAAAAAAAAATTATTTAAAAATAATTTAAATAAAATTTAATTAAAAAAATTAAATTAAAAAAATAAAAGAAAATTAATAATTATAAAAAAATAAATAATTAAAAAAATTAAATAAAAATTAAATAAATTATTAATTAAATTAATTAATTAATTAAAATTAAAAATAATTAAAAAAAATAAAAAACTAAAAAAAAATTAAATAAATAAATGATTAAAAAAAAATATTTTTTAAATAAATAAAAAAAAATAAAAAAAAAATTATTTTTAAAAATTAAAAAAAAAAAAAAAAAAATTAAATTAATGTAAGAACATGAATGAAAAAAAAAATTTTTTTACAATTTTTTTTTTGTGTCACTTTACAACTTTTAATTTTTTTTTATCAAAGAATGACTAAAAATAAATTATAAAATGCGTGGTCGCGATTTTCGACAATAATAACGGATACACGTGAAAACGTGATAGATAATGACTTTTAATCGTCGCACATGATATTTATAAACAAATTACCGACATCATTACCGACCAACAAAAAAAAAAGAGTTGATTGACTTCTCCTGCCTCTCAAAATTAATTCTTAGCTAAAATTTGAATAAATTAATATCAGATGTTCTGAAGAGCGGAAAATTACTCAGCTGGTTGATTGTTGACTTTGAGTCACCACGAGCTGAAAACTAAAAAGAAAACGAGTAAACAACCGGTTATTAAACAATATTTTTGTTATATTCTAGCAAAAATGTGTTTTAAACGAAAAAAATCGTGAATCGGCATTTTTTTGTATTGAAATTATTGGGAAAAAAATTCGATAGCTCATGAAAAAAAATTTCATAAGAAAAAAAAATTAATAAATAAATAAAAAAAATAGAAAAATAATGGAAAAAAGTGATAAAAAGCAATAAATATTAAGTAAGAAGAAATAATAATGGGTTCAAGACATTTAATATAAAAGTTTGACCTTGACATAAAGAAGTTACCAACACACAAAAAAAAAACCGAAGGAGGAACAAAGAACATCAAAATTATGTAAACAAAATTCTGGATAGCAATATTGTGTAATAATAAACCTTGTTAGGACAAAGTGAAGAGTGAAAAAAAAACTTGTGTTACCGGTTTTAAAGTTGAACGAAGAAAGAAAAGAAGAAGAACAGTAAAGAATGAAACAATAAATAAATCATTAATGCGAAAAAAATGAGGCAACGCTTCAAAATTCGTCAAAACAAGCCGGTGAATCGGAATGAAAATTAGAATTAAGTTATCATTAAAATGATGAAGAATTTAATAAAATTATTTTTTATTTATTTATTATTAAATAAATAAAATTGTTGAGTTGATAAAGAATTTAAATGGAAATTTTTGACGTGATTGTGATATTTTATTGTTAATGATATAAAAGTGATTTTGATTTAATATAAGTTGTAAATCATCGATTAGTTGGAAATTTATTTTTTTCAAGATAGCTTTATAACTTGTTGCATTCAATTTTTATTTATTGTGAAGAATTTAAGTTTCGCATTGAATTTTTTTACATGCAAAATTTTTAAGAATATTTTTAAAAATAAAAAAAAAATAATTAAAAATAAAATTAAATTTTTAATAATTTTGTACAGATTTTGATTTAAAAAAAATTAAGTAAAATAAAATTTAAAAATTTTTTTTTAAATTTAAATTTTTTTTTAGTAAAAATCCTTCATAAATAAAAATATTTTTTTTAATAATTGTTTTTCAAAATATCAAATTATATTTTTTATTAATTTTTTATCGCTGGATAAGTTCATGGAACAATTTTGATAGAAAAAGATTGATGGATTTATTTTTATTATTAAATTTCATTGAATTGATATTTTATCGTAAAATATTTTTTATTAGATAAATTTTGAAATTTTTGTCGAAATAATAAATTTAATATTTTTTTTTAATAAATTAATTTAAATTCGATTTAAATCAAATTAATTAAATCAATTTTAATTATATATTTTTTTATTTTAATTTTTTTAATTAATTTTTAAATTAATTAAATTTTATTTAATTTTAATTAAAAATTTTATTTTAATTTTTTTTTCTTTTAATTAATAATTTTCAATAAAATTAAAAATGATTTTTTACAAATATTTTTAATAAAATAATTATTTAAAAAAAAGTTGAATTTTTATTTAATTATTTTTTTTTTTTAATTTAAAAAAAAATATAAATGTATTTTGAGAAATATTTATAATTTAGAGAATATTTCTACAAATTTTACTTAAAAATTATTTAACATTAAAAAAAAATAAAAATTCAAATAAGAGGCAAAAAATGAATTTCTTACAATAGGTTACATCAAACGCTTGCAAATAAATTACGATACCGTGCTTACCTACTATTGCTTCACAAAACAATCATTTTTGATCACATGTTTTTGCTCCGCCAACAGAAGAATCAACAAACAAAATGATTTTGATCAATATGATTGAGATTCTTATCAATTTATTTTCATTAATTTATTTGTCATTCTCCGAAATGAACAACGAGTGTCGAACGCCCGAGGCCTAATTTAAATTTAATTGATTTTTATCTTGCGCGCGCGAAGCACTTGATCGAATGACGACACTTTGCTCCAAGTTCTCAATGAAAGTATTTTGTTTATGTTTTTTGTTTACATTTTTTTTTATTAAAATTAATTTTTAGTTAGTTTTATTATTTATTAGTTGTAGTTGAAACCAGTAATTTTTTTGATACAAATACTAAATCGACAAAAACATCGAAAATTTTTCGTGTGGAACCGACGCAAATAATTTTGTTTATCATCAAATGCGTTTACAATCGATAAAATATAATGTTTGGATTGTAATAAAAGTGTTTGATGTGTAATTCAATGCGATTGTTATTTACACATGTTTTCAGAACGAACGTTGGTAGAGTTCATGCGAGGGCGTTCCATTAATTTGTTGGTAGCGGCACGTGATTTAAAGTTATGATTAGAAAATTTTTTAAAATTTTTTATGTAATATTTCATTAAAATCAATAATTCCAAAAAATCTCAGAAAAAACTTATTTAAAATTTAAATCTATTATTTTTTTAAAGAATTTTATTCAAACTTAGAATTTTTTATAAATGGTGCATTCCATTCTAAAAAATACCGAAATTTTATTTAATAAATACAATGAAAATAAATCCGAAAATTTTTGTTTTTTTTTCGACTAATTTAAAAATTTTTTAATTTAAAATTTTTTAAAAACGCATTTAAATAAATATTTTTCTTAAATGTTTTTTGTTCCAAAAAATTTATGTATAATTAAATTATAATAATAAGTTGATTTTAATTTTGCGAAAATAAAATAATAAAATTTTTAAAAATAAAAAAAAATTTCGCCAAAGCAAAAATTTTCTTTTTTGAATCACGATAAATTTTTTTTCATTTCTATTACTGTTTTATGGAAATTTCAAAACCGTGAATTTTTTAGAATAATTAATTAAATTTGTTTTTTTTTTTCGATAATTTAATTTCTTATTTATTTTTTTAAAATTATTTAAATAAATATTAAAATGATTTAAAAATAAATTAATAATTAAATCAAATAAAATTATTTTAATTAAAATTAAATAATAAAATAAATTAAAATTATTTTTTTCATTAAAAAATTTTAATTTTTTAAAATTAAAATTAAAAATTAAAATAAATATTTTTACAAGTAATTAATTATTTAAATATTTTTTTTATTTTTGATATTTTTTATATTAAATAATTATTTTTTTACTAAAATAATAAAAAAAAAATTTTAAAAAAAATTTCGAAAAATTATCAAAAAATAATTAAATTTATAATGGAAAAAAATACAAAATAAAAATATTAATTTAAATAAAAAAATAAATTAAAATAATTAAATTAATTAATATCTAAAAATAATTAAAAAAAAATATATAAAATTAAAAAAAATGGGAAATTTCAAGAAAATCTATATTAAATAAATCAAACAAAACTCAGGAAATATTTTTAACCTAAAAAGATCATAATCACGACACGTCATTTAACGGCAAAAAACAATAAATCTTGCGTGAAGGAAGGAAAGGACAGTGCGAAATTCAACGGAAAATAACATTTCCGCTAACTGTCGAACATTTTCTTTGATAAATATCTCAAACAAAATTCATTAAAAAAATATTTTCAAAGTTTTTCATGAACTTTTTCAATTACATTTTTAACTTTTTTTATTAAAAAAAATAATTTTTTAATTTTTTTCATCTGTTACTCTTTATCATTTCTAATCGATTTAAATTTCAAAAAACCATTTATGGTCTCTAATGATGAAAAAAAATATTTTTTATGACGCGCCATATCAAAGTTGCAATAAAAGAATAAACAAATCGATTATTTTTTCCCGATATTCGAGAGACTTCTGCGTGCTTTATCTCTCAAGATCACATGACAACGTCAAAAAAGTAAAATTGATTATCTCACAGTTTTCTGCACTCCTAACACCAAACCGACATTTCCCATTTCATTCAGTGAATCAGAGAATTATCATCGTTTGCTCAACAATGTAAATAAAAATGCGTCACACTGTATTGTCATCACAAAAGAGACTCGAGGAACAATAAATCAATTAATATTTACTTATGTCCGAGAGAAGCTCAAAATTTAATTGCGACCCGAACCGGAATCGTTCTCTCTATGCACACGACGCGAAGTAATAAAAAAATCTACATTTTATGATTTCGGACTGGAACAACTCTACTATAAATATTTATCAGTTCTTATTTGTCATTCATGTTGAAAGCACGCGAGTATCAAAGAAGAGATTTATTCATAGAAAAAAAAAATAAAAAAAAATTAAAAGTTGTAAAAGTGGATCGTAAAGTGCCCTTCAAGCGATAAAAAATAATTTTCTTTGACACAAAAGATTTTTTTTTAGTTCAGTGAAGCAAATTAAAAAAAATAATTAATTAAAGAAAATTAAAAAAAAAAAATTAAAAAATTAAAAATGGATGATAAAAACGATAAAAGTCAAGCTGAAACGCCTCTTCTGAAGGGAATCAAAAAAATCACGACAGTCCCAAAAATTACGCCGATCGCGAGAAAAGACAGCGAAGCAAGGAAACTCGCGTATGTCGAGTTCGCTGGCACGGTAAGTATTTTAGATTAGAATTTTTTTCGACGTGTTAAAACCCGCTTATCAATTTTTCGCTCAGACTGTCGGGCAAGTCAAAAAAAATAATAAAAAGTATGATTCAAGTTTCTCTGGCGATAAGAAATTTTTTTGACAAAACTGGGTGTGCGATTATTCCAGAGCAATTAGTATCGGCAAATTTATTGATAAAACGCAAAAAAAAAGTGATTAATTACAACAAAACGTAAAAAAAATATTTTATCAGAGAGAGTGAGTGATCAACCTTGATACCGACGAAGCACATGATTTACTACGAGCAGCTCACGTGACTATCTGACCGTATCTGTATCAAATAGATAAATCATTGGAATTGCAGTAGGTACAGTGCACTTGATGTAATTTTATATGCACAACTTTTTTTTTACGTAAGAAAAATGTTTGAGCGGTGTGAGCGGCAAGAATTCAAGGATCGCGTTGTTTTATTTTGTTATATGACTTTGTACGTCCTCGCATTAGTTAGATATCGATTTTTTAGCATTTATTACACGCCTAATGATTGTTTGAACGGTGTTGAATACTGAAATTGCGAGGATTTTGTGTTTCGAAGAAGAAAATTCGAGCATTTTCGAAAAAAACTTCAATATATTCTTCAAATTTTCGAAAATTGTTCAATATATTCTTCATATTTTCGAAAATGGTTCAATATATTCTTCATATTTTCGAAAATGGTTCAATATATTCTTCATATTTTCGAAAATGGTTCAATATATTCTTCATATTTTCGAAAATGGTTCAATATATTCTTCAAATTTTCGAAAATGGTTCAATATATTCTTCAAATTTTCGAAAATGGTTCAATATATTCTTCAAATTTTCGAAAATGGTTCAATATATTCTTCATATTTTCGAAAATTGTTTAATATATTCTTCATATTTTCGAAAATAGTTCAATATATTCTTCAAATATTCGAAAATGGTTCAATAAATTTTTTAAATTTTCGAAAATTCTTTAATATATTCTTCGAATCTTCAAAAAGTAAGTTCGTAACATGAAATTTCCACAAAATCAACAAGCTTGTCGATTCTAATAACACTTTGTGTTCGTGTGCGCGCCCTTCAACCTTCAACTAGTTGTTCAAGATGTTCATTGTTTATTCATGTTGACACTACTGGAACTCATAACCATCATTAATTTAGCAATTTTTTGTTGTTCTTTATTGTTTTCTTGGTCAGTTTCTCGCAAACTATTCATAAACTGAAAGTAAAACGTAAAAAAAAACAAAAAATAAAAAAAATATATCGATTGTTCCGTCTTTGAATGACAATGAAATGCAGTTATAAACGGCTTAATGACATTTAAAAATAAAACGATATTTTTTCCGAACAAATAACGCGATAAATATTTGTCTTAGAACACAAAAAAAATACTTTTCAATGTCAATCAGACAATTAAAAGCAGTTAACGTGAATTTGACTAGTTCATACCGCTCTCCTGCCAAACAAACAAAATAATTCATCACGCAGCTTTACTTACACAATTACATTAATCAACGAAAAAGCACACAAAAATATATTTTTTTTCGCCCATAAAATTAATTGCTTTATCGTCTCACCCACAAATTTCTGATCTAAACAAATTTTTCTCGTGAAGATGATGATGATGAAAACTCGGGGCAGTTAATAACTGCGGAGATCGGCAAACTAATTTAAAATGTGACACGATGGAATAAAGAGTTGTCACATGATTTCGCTTTAAAAGAAATTAAAAATTAATTAATTGTTGACGAAGTTTAATTGAACATGATTTGGCGTAAAATTGCTCGGTTCTGCGGCGAGATTCGAGTCGACGAGATATGTGAGAATTCCTCAAGGTTGAGGTTTCAAGTTCGAATTAATTTTTAAGTGAATTTTCGGGGAAATATTTAAATTTTTGTTTTAAAAAAAAAGACAAATTTTGTAATTTTCTTTAAAATTGAGAAAATTCTTTTTAATATATTTTTTTAAATTAACAAATTTTTAAATAAATTATTAAAAAAAATAATAAAATTTAAAAAAAAATATTCGAGAAAAGAATTAATAATTTTTATAAATTTAAAAAGTTAAAATTAAAATTATCAATTTATTAAATTTAATTTAAAGACTTAAAAATAATTATTTATTTGTTTGTTAAATTTAATTAAAAATAATAAAAAAAAATATTTAAAAATTTAAAAAAAATTAATAATTAGAATAAATTTAATTTAATTATTTATATTTTTTTAAAAAATTATTATTTTAATTTTATTGAATTTTTTATTTATAAATTATTAATTTTTTTTAACTTCAATTGCAGTCAAAAACAAATAAATTTGTGTAAAAAAATTATGAAAAAATTTTTTTAAGTGATTTAAAAATTTTAAATTAAATTTTTTTTTTTTTATTTATTTTTATAATACATTATTAATATTTTTTTATAATCAATTTTATAAATTTTTACCTAATTATTTTAAATTTAAAAATTTTTTAAGATTTTTAAAAAATTACTTTTTTAAATATTTTTTTTTTTTTTTTTTTTTGAAAAATTCAAGAAAAAAATTAATTTGTTAAAAAATAATTAAAAATAATATTTTTCCCTTGAGAAAAACAAAAATCTAATTTTCTCTAATGAACGCAAAATTAATAAAAATTCTCTCCGTAATAAAAATCCCAAATCCATCAATATTTAATTACTTTTCATCACGAATAAACTGCACTAAACACAAATAAAATCTGTCAGCAGATGAACGAGTGATCCAACTGCCAAAATCATCGCGCACATTTTCCGAAACTTGTCCGAAACACGCTGTCTCTATCAAAACAATGACGTCAATATTTACGTCGAGAGAACTCTGACACCCCTTTGTGCTATGGAAGCGCAAAAAATACAAAAACTACGTGTTGCTGCAACATGTGATGCATTTCGCTCCCTTCTGTACGTGGCTCGGATATTAGACGAATATGTTACACAACACCAACAACAATGACTGTAAATAGCTTCAGTGAGAGGGTAGCTGCTTTTCCGTTTTTCCGCATACACGTCTCTACAGCATGGGTACAGACGTGTATGGGGGGAGTCGGAAAAGAGAGAAAATTCTCACCTAGCAGTAGAAAATCGCAAAATACGGATTTTTATGTTTAGTCGGTTGCAGGATTTCGCTCGAAAAGGACTTGAAATAGGAAAAAACCGCAAAAAACGACACGTGCGCTTCGTTGTTCGAACAATTTCTTTACACCAAGAGGAGATTTAACAAAAAAATAAAGAAAAAAATGAAAAGTGTCGTAATTTAATCAGTAAATATTATAATGTAATACTATTATCATGATATTATCATAGTGTGCCGCACAACTATCCTATATGAAGAAGAGAAAAAAACCAAGTGTTCATTTTACTTTTTAAATCTACGACGACGACGAAGTCGACGACGAGCCAGAGACAACAAATAATCATAAAAATGAAAGCATTTTAATCATCTTCATGTTACTTTTCGTACCTGCCGCGGTCCAAACAACAGCATCATCTCCTCCAAACAACGTCGTCGCGTCTCGTTTCGCTGCGCTGGCAGGTTGTCGTGCCTGCCTGCCATGCATTAAGATTAAATGTCGTGTAGAATTACGACAAAAACGATTATTCTTACACATTACGACGTCAACATTAATTAGATTTAAGTGAAAACAAAAAAAGTGATTTTTTTTCCTCAAGAATTTGACACAAGAACGTGAAAAATAAAAGAATTGTGTGAAAAAAAATTAAAGAGATTTTAAACTAAAAAAAAATAAAAATAAATAAATAAATGATAAATAAATAAATAAACAGAGAGAGAAAAAAAAAGCAATCGATACCCACAATATAGAAATATTTTAAATAATTTATAGACTGATGCAGCGACAGTGTACCTACAGAATTTAATTGAGTTATTTATTTATTTATGCAAAAGTAGGTGGGTGTGACCATTTTTTTTTCATATTTTCATATTTATTTTATGATTCTTTAAGAACACATTGGAGATACGATTTTTGTTTATGATTGTAATTTTCTTATGCGAAAAATTGATAAAAAAAATTTTTTTACGAAAAACTTAAGAATTTAAATTTTAAAAAATAATTAAATAAATTATTTAATTTTTAATTACTTAAAATAATTAATTTAAATTTTTTATTTAAATAATTAATTAAAAAAATAAATTCAAATAATTTGCTCAAATTTAGAAAATGAATTAATTTAATTTTAAAATAAAATTAAATTTTTAAAAAGCAATTTAAAATAATTTTTAATTAAAAAATTTATTAATTAATTTTTTAAATTTAAAAAATTAAAATTTTAAATTTTTTAATTAAATATTAATAAAATTAATTAATTTTTTTAATTAATAAAATTAAATTAATTTAAAAGAAATTAATTTAATTAATTAACTAAATTAATATTTTATTCTCTTTATCAAATAATTTAATTCAAATATTTTTAAAAATTATTTAATTCAATTTATTTACAAGGATTTTTGTTACAAAAAATAAAATGTCACAAAAAGTATCTTTTAAAAGGTACTCAGACAATTTCAAGTATCTACCTACATATTTATCAAAATTAAGTTTGGTATTCGAAATGTTGTGACAAATCCTTGAACTTGAACAAAAATATTCTTTTTAACTAAATAAAATCCTCTTTTCTTTTTTTTCTTTTTAAAACTCAATATTTATAAATTTAAACAAAACATATTTACTGAAATTCTACTTTATGATTTTTTCCATGAAGGTTTATGAAAGATTTTTCAATTTGAAGGTTGAGTGACATACAGTTCAAAAATTAAGACATAATTCAATATAAAATTTTTAATCGAATTTTTCACTTTTCCATTTGAAAAGAGTTCTCCCAAGACAATTAAAACGATTTTATCAAAGAATTTTGCTTCAATGGAGTTGAAAAGTTGATACGATTACTCGAACGGAACTAACATGAGCTTTAAAGCTTATTACGAACATGAAAATATTTTTCTTTTTGATCATTTAATGATTGATTTTTAGTAAATCTTCTTAAAATTTTAAATTTTTAATTAAAATTTATATTTAAACAGAAATAATTGATTAAAAAAAAATAATTTATAGTTTTTTTTTCAAATTTAATAATTTTTACATTATATTAAAATGTTTGTAAGATTTTGAGTAAAATTTCAAACATTTTCGATATTTTTAATCGATTTTTAATAAATAATGAATAAAAAAAATTTTAACTAAAAAATTAAAATTAATAAATAAGTAATTAATAAAATGAAAATAAATAAAATATTAATTTAAATATTAAAATATTATTTTTTTGAAATAAAAATAAAAAATAATGTCAATTAACATTAATTTTCAATTTTTTTACGAAAAAAAATTTTTTTTAATAATTTTCTTTTTTTTTATTAATTTTTGTTAAATTATAAATTGTTACATTAAAAAAAAAATAAAATTTTAAATTAAAAATTTCAAAAAATTAAAAATAAAAAAAAATAATTAAAAAAATTTAAATTAAAATTAAAAAAAAATTAATCAAAAAATTAAAAATTTCCATGAGATAATTTGAAGTCACTTTAAAAATTAATTTTTAAAGAACTTTTCTTGAAAAATTACAAATTTTTTACTTCTTCCTTATTTTTCTTTTTTTTTTCAAATAAAAAAACGTCAAAATAGGTTCGTGTAAGTTGAAAAATTTACTTTTTTAATTAAAACCTATTAACTGTTGACCTACAACCAAATAGAAAAAAAAATTGTTTTTCAGTCTACTAAACTTCGACAACGGAAGAAAAACAACGTTTCTGAATCGTTTCCCATGAAACGCATTAAAAAGGAAACATTAAACAAAGCCGCGTTCACAGAAGGATTTGACGAGAAAGTGATAAATTTATTTATTTTTATCCCCTTTTATGATGGAAAACTTCTCTCTTTCTCGCATTTCCTGATAAATATTTTTTTTATCTATTTTTTTATTGCCATTTTTTTTTTTTGCGAAAATACGCTCAGACACGATTTTACGGTTCACGAAAGCAGAGAACAACTTTTAACACAATTCCAACTAAAACAATAAGTTCTGATTAAACAAACAGCAAAGTTGTGCCTTCCCAGCCCCGAATTCGGTCAAAATTAATTTTTGCTCCCTTATTTTGATAGGCAACCGAGTTCAAGGACAATTTTCGTCGTCGTCGTCCGAAGCAACGCATTTTCGTCATCATCCTCCCTGCATTTCGTCTGCAGAACGTTGTGCCAAAAATAGCCGAAAACTATTTACTACGGGAAACTTCTTGTCTGTCTCCCCGTAATTTCCCGCCCGTACTGAAAAAAAAATCATTTTATCGATTATTTAATTGTACGAACGACTCGTCGAAACAATTTCGTGCACGTGAAAACACATAAAAAACGTAAAAAGTTCATTTCGTATCAATGTCAAGGTCGTTTCCGCTCATGCAGTTTTCAAAAGCGGGGTTAATGTGTTTTGGTTTGTGTGTGGCATGCCAAGCAACGCACCGCATGGAGTCGAGTTTTATACAGACAGAATAATAAATTTGTAGCGGTCCCACATTTTCGTGTGTAAAAAATATTTTTTTTTTCTTTTTTTTTTATTCCTCCCTAATTGAAAGTTGGAATGAAATGAAATAAATGAAAAATAATTTCGAACTTCGTATCGCTGCTGTTTTGTTTCCTACGTCTTTGCTGGCATTTCCGAAGTTATTTTTATTTGCGCCATGAAATGAAAAAAAAAGATGTTTTATGAACAATATAAGTCAACATTAAAAGTCTTCCTACGTTTGCGAGAGAAGATAATAATATGAAGAAAATTGAGTGAACTCGGTTGCTTTGAAAGTTGATTGTTTTGTTTTTCAATTGAAGTTGAGAGATTTCTGTGTAAAATGATTTTTCATGATTTTTATCAGGGCTGACAAGGTTTTTAACTTAAATTTAATTTTTTTATAGAAAAAAATCTTTTGAATCTAGCTTAAATTCAATAAAAAATTTCGGAATTAATTTTTTTTGCTTTTTTACATATAAAAATTTGGAAAAAAAAATTTTAAATAAAAAAATTATTAATTTAAATAAAATTTCATGAATTTTTAATTATTTATTTAAAGAAAAAATTAAATTGAATAAAATTAAAAAATATAAATTAAATTATTTTTATTTAATATTAATTATTAATTTATTTATTTTATTTATTTAATTTTAAATTTAATTTAATTAAATTAAATTTTATTTTATTTAAAAAATATTAATTTTTTAAATATTTATTTTTTTTATTATTTATTTTTTTTATTTTTTATTTTTTTTTTTTGACTCAAAATAGTTTAACATAAAATTTTTGAATTTTAATTTATTTTAATAAATAAATAAATTTAATTATTTTTGACTTAAAAAATTTTGCAACCTTGCCGTTACATATTTTATTTTTAAATTTTAATAATAAATTTATATTTTATTTTAATATATTTTGAAATTTTAAAAATTTAATTTAATTAAATTTTTAATTTTTTGAATAATAATTTTTTTTAATTTAATTTTTTTAAATGAATTAAATTAATTAATTAATTAATTATAAATTATTTTTTTAAATTAAATTATAATAATTAATTTTTTTAATTTTTATTTTGTTTTAAATTTTTTTTTATTTTTTTTTAAATTATCAAAATTTCTTTTCAAAATCTCAAATTTTCTTCATTGTCAAATCTGTCAAAACAACTAATATTCAAAACTTGAAACCAAATCAATATTTGACACACAAAACTTTCCCATCAATCCTTTGAACAATAAATAAACTTTAAATAATTTCGCCCCTGGATGAAAAACAAAAAGCCTGATTGAACTTTACCTACATTTAAATATGCCTGTGTTTCAGTCAACAGGAATTTCATTAATTTTCAGCACACACATTGTTTTTTAATAAAATGAAAAATTTCACGGAACGAAATTATTTCCATACTCTATTCAATTAAGTCTCATTTTTATCCAATTTTTATCAACAAACAATTTTTAATAACTTTTTTTTCTGCCTATTTTGTTGTTATTTCGTGATTCTTCTATCTTTATCTTTTTTTTTACAATAAAATATATTTTTATTTACTCGTAAATATCGAAAGAGGAAAAAAAGTTGAAAAGTATTGATCAAACAGAAGTAGATTAGAATAAAATAGATATCGTCAATAATAAATAAAATGCGAAGAAGAAGAAAAAATGGAAAATGTGTGAAAATCTCATTTTTGAATTATAGATAAGTACAATTTTTGCTCGGAGTTCGGTTTTGGTATATCTTCGAGGAAATGACATCAACCAATGCTATTTTTGTCTTTTATCAGGCTTTTATGTTTCCTTTAAAAAATCATTTATTTACACTTCAAAGGAGTTTTTAAACATACATTTTAAAATTTTTCTATGATTTTTCACATTTTAAAGAAAAAATTTGATTTTTATGGGAAATTATGTCCTAAATGTGTATTGGGGTGAAATTTTAAAATGTGCATTGGGTTAAAAAATTTTAAAAATATTAACTGGGATTGTATTTAAATTTTGTAAAAATTCGTAATATGACCTTGGCAGAAATTTTAAAGTTTGCATTGGGTCTAAAGAAAAAATGTTCAATGGGCTTAAAAAATAAAAATGTGTATTAGGTCAAAATAAATTTAAACACTTGTCAAGAGAAATTTTAGAATGTTATATGGGACAAGAATTTAAAATGTGCATCAAGAAAAATTTCAAAATGTGCTTTGGGTTAAATTTTTTGAATGTTTATTGGGATAAAATTTATAAATGTGTATTGGGACCATTTTTCAAATTGTATATTGGGATGAAATTTTTAAAATTCCATTGGGTAAAAAATTTGAATGTGCATTAGGTGAAAAATTCAAAATACGTATTGGGTAAAAAATTTCAAAATACGCATTGGGCAAAAATTTAAAATTTTTAATTGGAATAAAAATTCAAAATGTGCATTGGGTCAAAAAATCTAATTTCACGAAATTCAAAATAAAAATAATTTTTTTTAAAAAAATCTTCTAACGACAACTTTCTACAATTTTTTCCATAAAATATTTTTCGTGAACTCCAAATATAATTTTTTCGAATATTCCATTTTCGTCGAGTGTCGAACACACAAATCTCAATCCAATTTGTTTCCGATGGAAAATCCAATAGAAATAACACAACTTCTTTTTCCTCCTCAAAATATATATTTTCTCAACCAATCAAATGCAGAAAACTTTCCGCAAAATTTATTCAAACACAAAACTAGTTTCCCATGTAAAACAACTGCAATTGTACCGAGATGACATCTTAATTGATAAATTAGCTTCAGGCGAAAAGTCGACAATGTTCCGCTTGAATTTACGTGAGAAACCGAGAAAATTGATGCAAAGAGGAAAAATTTTTTTTGAATGGAAACGCCTGGTATTTTTTAATAATTTCTTTGAAACTCAACAAAAAAAAATGAAAAATGCGTGATTTTTGATTGAAAGCTACGTTCAAGAGTTTTTTTGGAGTGTCTTGTTAACTAAAGATGGTAATTTAATTTTTTTTTGTTCTTGAATAAATTTCGGATTAAAGTGAAATTTCGCGGTTTTGACTAAATTTAACTAATTATTTCCGTCGAAAAATAAAAAAAAAATTTTTTTCAAGATTTTTGTTGGTTCAAAGTATTAAAGAGAAGCAATCGAGACGTTTCCACGAAGCCACATTTTTATTTTTTCAAAGGATTTGTGACGCGTTAAGGAGTTGTTATTTTCATTAAAAACATTCTCGCAATTATTTCTGCACATATTTTACAATAACAGTCTTGGAATTTTCCGTTCCGGGAATTTTGTGTGAGAAAAAGCGGCGAGATAAAGATAGAATAGGTTCTATAAATATTTGCTTTCAATATAAAACTGAGGGAGGATTATTATTGCCGCCTGTAGCTAATAAGTAAACAGGAAAAAGTAGCGTAACGCAATTAACGGAGCATCTTTTTCTTTGTCGTTTCATGCAAAGTCGGGGGGCCATGGCGGATCGCACAGCAACAGCCAGCTGGATTTGGAGATGGAAAAGGTGTTCAAAGACGACAAATTCGATCTGGCGCAAATCACGAGCAGTCACTCGTCCGCGTCGTTAGCCAAGAAGCAGTTTGAGGACATCACGACGCCGCATTTCAAGAAAATCAGCGAATCCGACTATGATTCACACCGCAAAACGCAATATCATCATCCGCATCACACACACGCAACGCCCACGAAACGGCTCGCAATGAAGCAATCGGACAAAAGTGACAAGCATGCGGCAGCGGAACGTGGATCGGGACCCACGGGCAGCGAGCAACGCGACGACGACGACCAAAATTCGACGCCCGGCGATGAAACTCCGTTGTCGACAGCGCCAACAAGTCCGCTTTCCAACACGTCGTCGTCGTACAAAAGTGGCACACTAACTGACGACGCAACCACGGCAGTGAATCTAGCACAAGGCGGCGTTGACAATGGGGAGCCACAAATATCGGAACGTGCTGCGTACGGCGAGCAAATGGTAAGAAATGGTGATAAATTTTGCATCATTTTCCTAATTCGATTTTTTTCTTTCTTGCTTCAAGGAACTGCTGGATACTTCGAAAAAGGTACAATTCGACAACAAACGACCGAACGATAAGAAGTTCGTCATTGGGAGTTTCCCGCTCGGAAGTGATGACCAAGACGACGACGAACTCTATATCAACAGCGAACGCGATAGGCAACGCAGGAAGGCGTAAGTACCTGTGTCAACAAATCGATATTAGATTGTTTTTTTTTTTCTTATTATTCGAGGAATTTTTTTTTTTTGAAGCGCATTTCGATTTACGAGTTTGACTCGAAATGTTGTCTGTCTGTTCCTCATTTTTTAAAAAAAATTCTAGAAAAAGATTAAGAAAAAAAAATTATAAATCCGTAGTAAAATTTTAATTTTTATTTGATTTCAGTTTTTTGAGCGCATTTTCATGAGAAAATTTAAAAAATATAAATTAAACTTAATTAAAAAATTAAGAAAAGTTTAATTAATTTTTTTTTTTTTTGATATATGACTTTAACTTTAAGTTTTAAATTAAATTTAAAGAAAAATTTTAAAATAAATCGTAAAATTTACAAATTCATGCTTTCAAGATATAAAAAAATTAATGATTTCTTAAAAAATTTTTTAAATAATTTTTTGATACCTAATCCTTCAAAATTTTAAAATCATTTCTTAATTAAATTTTATTTTTGAGTTTTTATATAAAAAAATTAACAAATATAACAAAATAACGAGAAATTGAGAAAATTTGTTAATTTTAATGACAAAAAAAAATTAAAAAATATCTTTTACTTTTATATGAAAAATTTAAATAGAGAAAATTTGTTAAAATCTATAAAAAAATAAGGGAAAAATTAAAAAAAAGTTTAAAAATTTTAGAATATAATTATTAAAAAATTATTCAATGAATTAATAATTATTAATTTTTTTTTAAATTCAAAACTTTTTTGAATTTGATTTTTTGAAATTGAATTTGATTTAATTTAATTTTTAATTGTATCAGAGGTTTTTAAATGTCATGTAATTTAATTTTGCAAATGAATAAGAAAATATGAGGGAAATCATGAAAAAAAAATTTTTTTTAAATATTTTGGAATTTTTCAATTTTTTAAGTATTATTTTATTTTATTTATTTATTTTTATTTTTATTTATTTATTTATTTTTTTTTTTTTTGAAAAATCAAAATTAATTTTAAATTAAAAAAAAAAATTAAGAAAAATAAAAAAAAATATTATTTTTTTTTAAATATTTAAAAAAATTATAAAAATAATAATACCTTAAAATCTATTTAAAAAAAATGTTTTTTAAATTAATAAAAATTTATCAAACTCATGAAAATGCGCTCAAACAAAAATTTCACAAAAAAATTTTAACCATCACATTTTTTTCTATTATTGAAAATAACAGCCGACACACGCACAAAAGTAGAAAATATTCGTTACAAGAAGGCAGCGAAAAGGGACAACGCTCACCTTCCATTGACATCACGCACCGTAAGGTCTCCATACAACCCGAAGATGCCGAATTAGAGGTATTAAATTTCAATCTTCATTTTTTTCTCATTTTTCTCTTCGCGCGCGCTCACTTATTGTTATTCTCCGCTTACAACTCGTCAAAAAACAAGGGAAAAAAGACGACGTGTCCTAATTAATCCATTTCCTTTGTTTTTTTTTTATTTTTTCCCGTTTCTTAGGAAGCCGACATTGATGAATTAACGTCGCATCGATCGGATGACCCGCGAGGCATGCGACGGGCTCGAACTTCTCATGTTGCAGCGCCCGCCATCCAACATGAAGGAGCTGTTTTGTCGCCGTGCGGATATAAAAAGCACTTGGATCACAGTCCGCACGAGATTTTTGTGCAACTTGACGAGCTGATTGGCATTGGGGAAGAACGGGAGTGGAAAGAAACTGCTCGTTGGATCAAATATGAGGAAGATGTCGAAGAAGGAGCTGATCGATGGGGTAGACCGCATGTGGCGTCGTTATCGTTTCATTCGCTGCTGAATTTGAGGAAATGTTTGGAAACGGGCGTCGTTTTGCTGGACTTGGATGAGAAGGATTTGCCGGGAATTGCTTACAGAGTCGTCGAACAGGTACGAAAATTGCGGAAAATTGCTAAAAATCTATCAAAATTAATTTTTTATTTACATTCAAATCTCGTTTTTGCTCGCTATGACTCGAACACGGAACGTACAGATGGTGATTGATGAGTTAATTACGGAGGACGATAAGCCGACGTTGCTGCGTGCCTTGCTGCTGCGACACAGACACGTTAATGAGCACTCGCATGGCACATTTAACTTTGGTCTCAAGAAGAAATACAGCAGTTACAGCAGCTTAACGGTACGTTTGCCATTTATTTTAATTCTAATTGGTCGATTCTCTCGGATAAATATTACATAACGTTATTATTATTATTAATGTTGGAACAAGGTCTTCTTTTTTTTTCTTCTTTTTTGCCATGTAAATTATTTAATGTGCTTTAGCGATGGAGCAAAAAAAAACGGGGACAGGGAATTTATTTTTTATTTTTATTTCTCTTAGACCCTTAATTGTCAAAATACGCAAAACAGTGTCAAGAAGGAATCTTTGGTTTTCTTCTCCCAAAATGCCTTGGTAAAGAATTTTTCTCTTTTTTTGGAACAAAAACAAAAACAAACAAAGTCTCATTTTTGCTAATATTACAATCTGTCGCCATTAGACGCATTTTAATGTCAACCACAGAGATTTTCATTACATTCTAGATGTATCAAAATGCCAAATGCTTCGTCTCGTTAATTATTATGATAATTAATTGAACATTTTTGGTTATGTCACACAAGTTTTAGTTGAAAGTTTAGTGAATACCTACTTGACATTTGTTCCCCCTCTTGCTACCCACAAAATGTTGTAAATAATACTTTTTTGTTATTTTTGTGAAGAATATTGTCGTAAGTAGTTGTAGATGGTGAGCAAGGACATTTTTTAAAAGGAAAGGAAATTTAGTCAAAATTTTAATAATTTAAAAAAATAATTTTTCAAATATTCAATCTTTTATTTTCAAAATATTTACAAAATTAATTTTTTTAATTATAATTTTACAAAATTAATTTTTGTTTTTAAATTTTTAGAATAAGAAAATATTAAAATTAAAGTTTAAATAAAATTTAATTTTTTTTTAAATTTTCGTTCAATGAAAAATATTGTTCAATGAAAATTAAAATTAAAAATTAATTTATTATTTTTATTTTATTTTTTTTAAATGATTTTTGTCCATTATTTGTTTTTAAATATTTGCAAGAAAAAAATTGTAAAATTTTTTTTAAAAAAAATTAATTAATTAATTACAGAATGAATATGAAAACAATATCATAAACTCCAGTAAAGAATACAAAAATTCAGAATTATTGCCCAAATTTTTATATTTTGTAAATGTGAGTTTTTTATACTTCAAAGAGCCTAAATTGGTATTTTTTAATTATTTTTTGTCGATTTAAGTTCATTTTTATTTTTTATTTTTTTTTTATAAATGTTTATTTTTTAAAAAGTTTTACTTTTTTTAAGTTTTTTTTTTTCACTAAATAATAAATAATAATTTTAGTGAAAATTATAATTATTATTTTTTTTATAAAAATGTTTTTTTTATTAATATATTTAAATTTTATGCTTAAAAAAAAATTAAAAATAATAAAAATACAAATTTGAAACTAATTAAATTTATTTATTTTTAATTAAATAATTTTTTTTAATTAAATTTTTATTTTCAATTAATTCAAATTTTATTTTAGATAAAATTTAAAAATTAATAATAATTTCATTAAAAAAAAATAAAATAAATGAAAAATTAATTTAACAACTCAAAAAGTTTAAATTATTAATTTTCATTTAAATTTTTTTTTTAATTTTTTTTTTTTTTTAAATTTTTTTTTTATTTAAAATAAAGTTCTGAAATATTTTGAAAATATAAATAATTAGAAAAATAATTAATTTATATAAAATTTAATTAATTTTATATAATTTTTTTTTTCAAAATTTAGTCTTGGATTAAAAATTATTTTTTTTTTCTTAAAAAATATTTTTTGCAATAAATCATTATCCAAAAAAGGTCTCTTTTCTCCCAAAAACAAAAATTTGGGCCTCATTATTCACATCTGCGACTAATTTCCCGACAATTAAAAAGTTTCCGTGCTCACTTTGTAAACAAAAAAAAAAATAAACCACAAAATTATTTATAATTTTAATCTCCTTGTATTTTTATCTCAATCTCAGTCAATGCAAATCGTTGAGGTTAATGGTGTGAAACGGGAATGCTCTTTTCTGCGTAACGATACTTCTCCTTCGATAGAAGTTGTTGCAAGAAGTCAACGAGCTTCAACTGTAACTGTAATCAAATTTTTAAATATTTTGTAACTAACCAATTTTTTTTTCGTAGCGATGTTTTTTTGTTGCTTCTTATTCGATAATTTAACTAAAAAAAAATTAATCGCTTCTTAAAATATTTTTTTTACTAAAAATCTAACAAAAAATATAATTTCACATCATTTAACGAAGAATAACGAGAAATTTTGTTTAATGCACCCTGTATATAAATATATCAATAGTCAACTAAAAGCACATAGAATTTCATTTTTTTTTAGCTTTTTATCTCGGCAACTTTCCGTTGTGACAAGAATTCCCATGACGCAGAGTTGCCGCGCTGCACGTGCATTTATACGATTTTCCTCTGTCTTTCTCGACTTTTACTTACGATTTTTTATCTTTTTGCACAGAATGTCAGTCCGGAGAGTCGTAAGGTATCGGTGATGGGCGATCGTAAAATTTCCCAAGCAAGCGACATGCTGAACTGGCGCAGTAGCTCGCATAACGACACGCGAATTGACATCAAAGAGGAAACTTATACGTCTTCGCAGGAGGATTTGAAGCGGATGCAAGGTGATTCCATCATGAAAAGAATTCCGCGGGGCGCTGAAGCGACAACTGTGTTGGTAAGAAAGATCAATTTTAATTAAAAAATCCGTTTTTGATGAGGATTTTTCATTTTAGGTCGGCGCTGTTGACTTTTTGGAACAACCAACGATCGCTTTTGTACGTTTGGCGACAGGTATCAGCTTACCGGGCATCACAGAAGTGCCAATTCCCGTGAGATTTTTGTTCATATTGCTCGGACCGAAGATGATGGATATCGATTATCATGAAGTAGGACGTTCTATTTCGACGTAAGTTGAGATTTTTGTCTAAAAATAGAATTTTTAATTGATTTTTTTTTTTGATTTTTTATCACATTTTGAAGCTTATATATTTCAAATTTTTACCCATAGCACATTTTAAAGCTTTTCTCATGAAATTTCATCCCAAAGCACATTTTGAAGGTTTTTATTTGATGAAATTTTATCCCAAGTCATATTTTTCTTTTCATTCTTATGCAAATTTTAAAACTTTTGCTCAGTCAATATTTTAAAATTTCATCCCGAAGCAAATTTGAAAATTTTTTTTCAATGAAATTTTATCCCACGGCACAATATAAGAAATTTTATGAATACATATTTTGAGTTTTTGTCCCAAATCAAAATTTTTGTTAATCCCAATGCACATTTTAACAAATTTCTTGATGAGAATTTAAAAACTTTCATCCCAATGCACATTTTAAAGTTTTTTTTTAAATGAAAATTTATGAAATTTCAGCCCAAAGAATATTTTTAATGTTGATCTCAATGCAAATTTAAGAATTTTGGCTCAGTACATATTTTTAATTTTCATCCCCATGCATATTTTAAAGTTTCTATTCGTTGAATTATAATCCCAATGCACATTTAAAAGTTTTTATATGATGAATTTTCGCTCCATAACGCACTGTTAAGATTCTTTTCAGTGAATTCTCATCCCAAAGAACATTTTTCTGTTCATCCTAATGCAAATTTTTAATTTTTTGCCCAGTGAATATTTTCAGTTTTCATCCCAATGCAAATTTGAAAGTTTCTATTCGATGAAATTTCATCCCAGAGCACATTTTATAATATTTTCTAAGTGCATATTTGGATTTTTTGTCCCAAATAAATTTTTTTATGTTTATCCCAATGCACATTTTAAAATTTTTCTCAATGCAAATTTAAAAAATTTTATCCCATGGCACATTTTAAAAATTTTAAAAAATCTATTTTCTAACGAAATTTTTCTCCATTTTTCAGTCTTATGTCAAACGCTCATTTCCACGACATCGCCTACAAAGCGGAGGATCGTCGCGAAATCCTTTCCGCCATCAACGAATTCCTCGACGAGTCTATCGTGTTGCCGCCCGGCAAATGGGAGAAGAAAAACTTGCTTGCCTTCGACGAGTTACGTGCCAAAAGTGAGATGATTCGAACGCGAAAGAAAAAGGCGATCGAACAAAAGAGCAAACTTAGCATGACATCCGACGAAGAAAAGAAACTCATAATGGAAAAGGAGGAAAAAGACAAGAAACCATTCAAAAACCCGCTGGAAAAGACAAACAAACCGTGGGGTGGCCTCATAAACGACATCAAAAGACGTCTTCCGATGTACAAAAGTGACGTTGTCGACGGTTTCAACTCCGAAACTTTGGCGGCAACAATTTTCATGTATTTCGCGGCACTTTCGACAGCAATCACGTTCGGCGGTTTGGCATCGGACAAGACAGATAATCAAATCGGGATATCAGAAACACTCATTTCGACGTCTTTTGTGGGGATGATCTTTCATTCGTTGGCGGGGCAACCCTTGGTTATCATCGGAACAACAGGTCCTTTACTCCTTTTTGACGAGGCACTGCGAAAATTTTGCAAGGAAAACAGTTTTGACTTTTTACCGGTGCGACTTTATGTTGGAATTTGGCTTACCATCATCGCAATTGTCGTTTCCGCCTTCGAAGGCAGCGTTTATGTGCGACTTTTCACGCGATTCACGCAGGAAATTTTCTCGGCGCTCATTACACTCATCTACATCGTCGAAACTGTGATGAAATTAATTTTGATTTACAAGCGACACCCACTCATGAGCGAATATAATTACTTGCCGGAACTCTCGTCTAATGGAAATGCGACGACACATGTCGAAGACAACTTCCTCGATGCTCGCGATGAAAATGGTCATCCCATTAATCAACCAAATACGGCACTTTTTTGCACAATTCTCACTTTGGGCACCTTCGCGGTCGCTTATTACTTGAAACTTTTCCGAAATTCGCACTTTTTTGGTCGAAATGCGCGACGCGCACTCGGAGATTTTGGCGTTCCGATCAGCATCACGATTTTTGTGCTCGTGAATTTGCTTGTGCCGCAAGTTTACACGGAAAAACTCGTCGTGCCGGAGGGAATTTCGCCCACAAACCCGGAAAGATCGTGGCTCGTACCTTTCGGACCTGTGCCAACTTGGTTGCCGTTTGCAGCAATTGTCCCGTCGCTCCTCGTTTACATCCTGATCTTCATGGAAACGCATATTTCGGAGTTAATTGTCGATAAACCGGAACGCGGATTGAAAAAAGGATCCGGTTTGCATTGGGATATCGTCCTTTTGTGCATCCTCAATACGATTTGTGGCTTTTTGGGTATGCCATGGCATTGTGCGGCAACAGTGAGATCCGTAACGCACGTTTCTGCGGTAACGATAATGTCACGAACTCATGCTCCGGGTGAATCGCCGCACATTGAAGAAGTTAAGGAACAACGTTTGTCGGGCATTCTCGTGTCACTTATGATCGGATTGTCCGTTTTGATGGCGCCCGTGTTGAGACAAGTGCCGATGTCGGTGCTTTTTGGCGTCTTTTTGTACATGGGAATCGCTTCGATGAGCGGAGTGCAGTTCTTTGATCGACTCAGTTTGGTGCTGATGCCGGTTAAACATCATCCGCAGACGAATTATGCGAGACGGGTGCCCACGTGGAAGATGCATTTGTTTACGCTGGTGCAAGTTATCTCGCTTACGGTGTTGTGGGTCGTTAAATCATCACAATTTTCGCTGGCATTCCCCTTTTTCTTGTTGATGATGGTGCCGCTGAGACAACGATTGGATCGTTTTTATACGCAACAGGAGCTCAGAGCTGTAAGTTTTCATTTTTTTCATTAAAAAAATTAAAATTTTAATTAAAATTATTTTTAAAAAATAATTTAAAAATTAAAATTTTGATAAAAAAATTATTTAAAAATTGAAATTTTTATAAAAAATGATTTAAAATATTAAATTTTTTTTTTAATTAATTTAAAAAATAAAAATTTTGATACAAATTACATAATTTATAAAATTAAAATAAAAAAATAATTTAAAAAAATTAAAATTTCAATAAAAAATAATTTTAAAATAAATAAAAAAAATTTAAAAATTATATTTTTTTATTAAGATTTTAATTTAACTTTTAATAATATTTTTATTTTTTAAATTAATTCTAATTCTAATAAATTAATTTTTGAAAATTAAAATTTTAATTCAAAAAAATATTAAAATTTTAATAAAAAAATAATCTAATAATTAAAATTTGGATAAAACAAATTATTTAAAAATTAAAATTAATTAAAAAAAAAATAAAAAACTTTAAAGTTCAATAAAAATTAATTTAAAAAATTAATATTTTAATAAAATTTTATTTTTCAGCTCGATGGCGCTCAACCAAAAGACGATTCGGAAGATGAACCAGACTTTTATGAGCAAGCCCCGATTCCAGCTTAAACTAAAAAAAATAATTTATAAGACATCCAAGTAACAAAGAATTTAAAAAAAAAAACAAAAATGACCATGACCTTTTTCCACTGTTTTGCCTCTAAATATTTCACACAAAACACACAGAGTACCTAAAAAAGATGAATATTTAGTATTTTTCGATGATTGATGATGATGTATAATGTTGAAAATCTGAAAAATTTTATTTTCTATGTTAAAAAAATAAATGTAGTAAGAGTATTATTAATAGATCTTTAGCGCTTCGTAGGATAGAGGCTTTACTAACAAATTAACTTTAAAACTGGAGATGTTTATATTTTTTGAATTCAAATAAAAAAAAACTATTTTTGTTATAAATAAAATTATTTTTTTGTTAAAAATAATATTTTAGGTGCTAATATATATATTTTAAAAGAACAGCAAATAATCTAGAAATAAAAAAAAAACTTTAAAAAATAAATAGTAACGAATGGTGTTAGAAAAACTAACAAAAAACTTTAAAATTCTTCGAAAATAATCAAAAAATCGTAAAAAAACATGACAAAATGTAATTTTTTCCTTACAACTGATTCCTATTTGTTATAGATAAATATTGAATAAAATTTAAAAATATAAATGAATATAATAAAAAAAAATGTTTTCATTAATTTTCTGTGAAAAATTATTATTTTAAAAATTTATTGAATTTGATGTAATTTTCGTTAATTTTGAATTTTAATTGAATTAAAAAAAATAAAATAAATAATTTTAATTTCTTTAAAATTTCAAAATAAAATTTTTGTAATTTTTCTGAATTTTAAAAATTTTTAATGGATTTAAATTTTTTTTTAAATGTTTAAAAAATTAATTTCATAGGATTTTTAATAACAATAAAATAAAAAGTTAAAAATATTTTTTTATTTTTAAAAATAATATTTTACAAATTATTTTTAATTAAATATTTTTTATTAAAAATTTAATTAAATATTAATTATTTAATATAATTAATAAAAAAAAATATATATTTTTTAATTATTATTATTAATTAATTATTTTTTTATAATTTTTAATTAATTTTTTTAATGAATAAAAATGAATCAAATGAAGCCTTTTTTATTGATTTATTTATTTTTTTTAAGTCGCTGTAAGAGGATGATGAACAACAATGACAGAGAACGACTAAAAGATTAAAACTAAAAAAAATACAATTTTTTAATAAAAAAAAAATTAAATTATAAAAAAAAATCTACTTTACATGATTTTCTTCTTTAAAGACTGCCATTCTCTGTTCATTGTAATTTTTTTACAATAATTTTTAATAAAAAAAATGCCAAACGTATATTTTTAACAATATTTATTCTAAACATTATTGAATATACAATCATTAACTTTAAACTTGTGTTTCTGGAATTGATTGGAGGTTTCAGTTTATTTTCGTTTTATCCCTAAAATTTTTATGTATATATATTGGTATATTCCTAAAAAGAGGGCTAGGTATGTATATTGAGCCTAAAGGTGTATAATTAATACGATTATTTTGTTAAACTTATTTTTTATTGATTTTTTCTTTGTTTTCATTCCTAATAATCAAATCCTATAGAAAATATTGAGCTTCCTTGAAAATTCCTAAATACTGATTTTTTTTCGAATATAATTTTTTAATAATTTTTTTTTAATTTAATAAATTTGAAAGTTTAGACAAATACAACAACAACTAATTTCACGAAAAATGAAAACTCAACAAATATTTTTTTAACAGTTTTAACAACAAAAATTTTTTGGAAAATATTAAATTTAATGATATGAAAAAACTTGTTTGTTTGTTTGTTTTTAAAACGGAAAATTAGCAGTCTTTAAATGCACAAAATAAAGTAGATTTTCCATGTCGTGTGTAAATATCATTCGGACCGTATGTTTTCCCTGTAATTAAAGAAAGAACAAAATAAATGTTAAAATTGTTTGTTTTTTATGTTAAAATTAAATGTATTTTTATTCAGTTTTTTTTTTATCAATATATACTTTTATTATTTTTAAAGTAATATATTTACGTCTAAATTAATAGTTTATAATAATAATAATAAAATAATTATATATATTTTTTTTTTGTAAAAAATAGTTTAAAAAAGTATTAAAAATTATTATTATCAAAATTCAACTAAAAGTATATGATAAATTAGGATTATTAATATTTATTTTTGTATTAAAAATGATGAAAAATTTAATTAAAATATATAAAAAATTATTATTTTTAAAAAAAATATATTTTATTAATAATTTTTATTAGAAAAAAAATATTAATTTATTTTTTATTAAAAAAACATATTAATTTTAATTTCAAAAAAATAATAATATTTGTATTATTTTATTAAAAAAAATATTATTTATCATTAAAAATATAAAATTTAAATAAAAAAAAATAATAATATTTTCATTATTTTATTAAAAAAAATATAATTTATTATTTAAAATATAATAAATATTAAATTTTAATAAAAAAAAAATAATAATTTTTTATGAAAAAATAATTTTTCATCATATATAAATACAAAAAGTTAATATATATGTTGTACAAAGTTACAAAATTAAAATTTTTTAAATAGTTTATCTGAAAGTTAAGGTATTAACTTTGAATTTAACATAAAATGAGCATTTTTAAATAAAAAAAATTAAATTATAAATTTAAAAATATTAATATTCTACGTAGACATTGACTTCTACCGTTCTAAAGGAGGCAAATTTTTTACATTTTTATTTAGATTTTATATTTTTTTCATTAATGGGGTATACTAGGTATCATAATATATATCGATTACTTTTTTGTTATCTCACATTGAATTGCTTCATTTTAAAATGTATCGAAAATAAATATTATTTCTGTTCAATAAATATATATATTTTGTGTTCTGTATGATGATGGTGTTCTACGATTTTTTTTATTATTTTTAATTTTTTTGAATGGAAGAATGGATTCTAACATTTTTTTTCGAGGATGCTACGATTAAATATCGGTGAGCAAACTAGTTAACTCTCTACTGTATTTTGGGTGATTTCCTCAAAAATTTTTAATGGGAGTCCTAACTATGTATGTCGTTGTATTTCTTCCAAAGGGGTAAAATCTCTCACTAACTTTCAACTTTTTTTTTCGAAGTTTGCTTAGAATGCACTTGAATATTTTATATTTTATCCGATGGGCAATTATTTTGTTAAATTTCTTATTCCTATTTTTTTTTGTATTTTTCTGAAGCTACTGATATTTTTTTTTTCAAAAAGAATTTTTTTAAGCGACGGCATATTTTTTAAAAGCGATTTTTTTGCGTTTTTTTAGCTTGCTGATATTTTTTAAAAATAAATTAAGGGAAATTATGAAGAGGAATGTCGATAAATATTTAAAAAAGGAGGAAAAAATTAAAATTTATAAATATTTCAAGGGAAAAAAATAAAATTGTAATAAGTTAAAAGTCTATTAATCGTCCTAAAATTTAGAATAAATATAATAACAAAAGGCTGCAATTGTAACGCCAGCTGCTAAAGTAAATAATATTGACCTGCGCTTCTTCGATGTCAAGACAGAGTCTTCCATCTCCTTCTGTTTTCGCTTAATATCGCGAATTTTCTCCTCCATGTTTTTGTTGTTCTCCAAGCGTTTTCTGCGACGCACTTCCGTCGAGTTGTTGGGTGATGTTGTGCTAAAAAAATATTTTTTCAATAAAATTTCTTTAAAAATTCAATTTTTCGCTTACTTTTCATCGTCATTTCCGTTTCCATTGACTTCGCGACTCGTTTCGGGATCTTTTTCGATTTCGGCGACGTCCATTTCGCTCGCGTCCCGCAACAAATCGTCATCATTCTCCTCCTCCGACGTGTTAATACTGCGAATTATCTCCTCTTCGCCGCTACTGCTGCTGTCGTCGGAGTCGCTGCTGCTGTTTGTCGGGAGTTCGGGCAACGGGCGATTCGCCAAATGGTTTTCGGCATGCGACGCGGGCGCATTTTGTGATGCATCGTTGTTGTTTAGCTTGGATGATGTGTTGTTGTCGTAGGAAATTAGACCGCTGTGTTGCAAATGGAGTGATTGTGTACGTTGCGGAATTACCGGTGGTTCGTCGGGCTCCGTAAACATGCGATCCTCATTCGAGATAAGAGGGTCATCTTCGAGCGATTGAAATCGCTGTGGGAAAAAAATTGGAAATTTTGTTAAAATTTTATATTCGAAATATTTTTTTAAAACTTTTTTTGTCTTAAAATGCAAATTTTCTTTAAAAATGACGAAAAAATTAAACTAAATTTATCGAGAAGTCAAGTTTTAGGACTCAAAATGAAAATTTTTACTCAAAATTGATCAAAAATTAACTATTCATTGACATATTTTTAATTTTTGAATTTTTTTAGATTGTATTTGCCATATTTTGACTCATGATATCGAAAAAATTATTTTAAATTGTTAAAAAAAAAATGTTTACCCAACGAGTGTTTAAAATTTATCAAAAATCATTTTTTTTAACAAAAATAGAATTTTTTAAAAAAATTAATTAATTTTTTAATAAATTAATTCAATTTTTTACGAAAAACGTAAAAACTTCAAATTTTTTAATCCTAATTTTCAACTAAAAAAGATTCAAAAATTAATTAAAAATCGATTTTTTAAAAAAATGTTTTGAATTTTTAAAGAATTTTAGACCCTTAATTTTGCATTTTAACTCATATTTACGAAAAAATAATTTTAAAATCGACAAAAACTCAACTATAAAAAAATTTTAGAGCTTTGAATGTAAAATTTTTACTAAAACTGATGCCAAATAACTAACAAATTGATGAAAAAATCAATTTTAAGACAAAATTCTTAACTTTTGTTTCTAATTTTAACGTCAAAATAACTTCAAAGACCCAAAAATCATCAAAACTTACATTTTCTTTCAGGAATTTCATGCCTTCCAATATTGCTTTGTAGGAAAAATACAGCTGATCCGGTGTCTGAATCAACCCCATCCGATATTTACGTAACTCCATTAAGACTTCCTTGACCGAAACGTTATTTTCGCCAAATTTATCAATCTACAAGGCAAAATTTTGATTAAATTTTTGAAAATTTTCACTTTTTCAAGGACTTACAATGATCAAACAGCAATCCACAAGACAGAAAGTGCCTGATCTGCCGATTCCTGCGCTACAATGGACAACTGCGGGGCCTACATTTTCTTCCAAGACGCCTGCTTTTCTCACACTTTGCAAGAACTGCAAGAAAAAATTTTTAATTTTGAAATTTCATTGAAGATTTTAAGTTTTTTTACCTTCAAAAACGCAATTGGCGACGTTGGAATGCCAAAATCAGGCCAATTTGTGTAATGAAATTGAATTACTTCGCGCGATTTAGTCGAATCGACGTCAGTTATCCTTGAAAAAAATTAAATTTTAGTAAAAAATTGGGTAATTTTTGAGAATTTTCTTACTTGAACGTTCGTTTGCAGTAATTGCTATACGTTTCGCACTTGACATAATCGACTGTCAATCCAACTTCGGACAAATTTAGCTTCTGCCCGATCTTTTCGGGCCAGTAAAGGTGGCACTTAATATGACGATCCTCGATGAGTTTGTTCAACATCAATATTGCTTTTGAATTTTGTTCCCATACCATGAGCCAAAAGTGCGTTACTGTCGCTGGAAGGGGTCCTTGGCACAAAATGTACCGACGATTCGCCCGATCACACTAAAAATGGAAAAATTTTTTTGAGTTTCAGCCAAAAAAGTGATTTTTTTGTAACATACCTTCACAATATTGGCATTGATGTAATCAAAGTTCGTCCTTTGTAACTTGACGCGGGAATGATCGTACGGTTGGACGTCTCCATATCGATTCAATCGAATGTTTTTCTTCGATACATCCACGGAAAAGCCATTTTTGCGCGCTGCTGACACTGCATTGGCACAAATTTCCTGCGAAAAACGCGAAAAATTGATTAATTTTGATGAAATTGCGAGAAATATTCGAAGTTAAACCGAAATTCGTGGTAGAGAATGAACCAAAATTGAATTTCCGAGAAAAGGGGATAGCGAGATTTTGCATAATTTTTGTACAATCTCCTCCCGTACATAAATAAATGACCCAAACTGTGTCGTACTGCACCACCATATTGAAGTTTGTCATTTAAAAATCGTAATTTTCGCTCAAAACGAGAATTTTCTTTGTTTAGCACGACAAAACAATGCGATTGACCGAATTTTTGCGCCATGAATCGCTCGCATTCCCAAGAATTTCGTATTGATTCTGTGAATAAGACGAAACAAACAAATTTTTTTCCTCTTTTTTCGCAATTACCTGATACACTCGATTCCACGTTCGGTTCTTCTCGTATTCATTGTATTCGTCCTCGATGGAGTTTAGCATCTTGCTGTCGTGTGTTTGCTGCGTGATTTGAACTAAAATGTGCAATGTTTTCAACTAAAAACGCAACATTTCCGAGATTTGCAAAACTTTTGTTGATTTTTTAGATGAAATTTTGCCCTGTACCAAGTGTGCGTTATCACTTTCATTCGTCTCACACTAAAAGGACTTGAGTCGTATGAAAGTGATAAAATGGTAGATGGCGCTACAAGCACGAGGTCATATCCTATTTGGAGCCACCAAAGCGGATGTGCGGCATGAATTGGAACTGATTTCGTTTAAAAAAATAACAGTTAAAAAAATTATTTCATATTTAAATACCTAATTGAAAAAATAATTTAGTAATTTAAAAAAATATATCATGAATTAATAAAAAATAATTTAATAATAAAAATAATTAAAAAGATTAATTTGATACTTTAAAAAAATTAGTGTTTATTAATTGCATGTAATTAAATACCATAATGCATGCAGCATATTAAATAATGCTGCATTAAAAAAATTAATTTATAAATTTCAAAAATAATTTCATTTTCAAATGACGAAATAATTTTTTTTTCACACTAAATAAAAATAAATTAAATATTGAATAAATAATTGAATAAAAAAAATTTCAAAATTGATCAAAAAAAAATAAATAAATAAAAATATTTTAAAAATATTATTAATGATATCGAATACCGATTTTCAAATTAAGACATTTTTCAAATTAAAACATTTTTCAAATTTCAGAAATTTTTTACCATTACGTAGGTTAATATATCTGAAAATACCTATTTTCGTTAAACTAATATTTAAAGTCTAATTTTTAGTCTTTAATAGCTAACAAAAAAGTAAAAATATTTTATTTTTTTCTTTAAAAAAATTTTTTTTTCAAAATATTTTAATTTTCACATTTTACATGTCGACATGTAATTTTTATGCTACATGCATGTCGACATGTATATAGGGAGAACACTAAAAAAAATAATTTATATATGAAAATAATTATTAAATATTTCAAAAAATAACATGAAAATAAAAATAAATATACTTAATTATTAAAGAAATTAGTTTAAAAAAATATTTATTTATTTTTTCATTAATAGAAAAAATATTAATTTAATAATTAATAAAATAATTTAAAAAATTTAAAAAAAGTTTTAAAAGATTATTTACTAATTGAAAAATTTATTTTAATAATTAAAGAAAATAATTTAATTAGAAATAATAAAATAATTTTAATTATTCAAATAATACAAATAATTTTATGAATTAAAAATAAATAAATAAATTTAAAATAAATAATAAATAACGATCCAAAAAATTATTAATTTTTTTTTCATCAAAAACTTTTTTTTCAAAATTTATTTAATTAAAAAATTTAAAAAAAAAATAAACACTTTTTCTTTCAAAATGAACAAAATTTTTGTCTTTAATGAAATTTTAGTAGTTTTTGTGCAGTATTTACATTGATATGCATGATGGTTTTTTTTAAAATTGATCTCAAAATCATTTTTAAAAATTTAAACAAAAAAATTTCATTAAAATACTTGCCAAAAAATTTAAAAAAAAATTTTTTTTTGAAAATATTTTTAAAAAAAAAACAAACTATGTATGAAATTTCGTTTTTCGAGGAAAAAAAAAATTGTGCGCCAAAAAATATAAAAATTTGGGCAAATTTTTTAAAATATCTTATAAAATTTTTTAAAAAAATTTTCAAAAACATTTAAAAATGTCAACGGTAATTTTTTATCTTAAATCAAAAATTCAATTCAATATTTTTTTCGCAAAATCAATATAAAAATGTTAAATAAAAATGGTAATAAATAAATTTAAAATAAATAAATTTAAAAATAAAAAAAAAATTTAATTGATTCAATGAAAGAAAAAAAAAAATTAAAAAATTATAAAAATTTATACATTTAACAAATTATTTATTATTTGAAAAAATTAATTTAATAATTAAAAAAATTTAAATTCAATTTTTAATATGATTTATATAATTAATTAATTAATAATTTTTTTTTTAAATAAAACACCTCTTTTAAACTAGTTAAAATGTTTTTTATTTACTTGTCTCTGACACTATCAGAATTTTTATTTATTATAATTATTTTAATAAATTTACAAATATAATTAAAGAAAATTAAAATTTAACCCGAAATTATACTGCGAAAATTAATTTTAGGTTGTAGTGCAGCACAGTATTGGACGTTCTTAGTTAAATCTATTTACACTATAAATATTTTTTTTTATTTTTATTTTAATTTTCTAAAATAGAAAAAAATATCAACTATAATTCAAAAAAATGTTGATTTATTTTTCCTAAAATTTTTAATTATTTTTTTTTTAAATGTGATGAAATTTCTATTTTTATTTTTTAATTAATAAAGTTGCATTGGAAGGTATTTATCTACATTTTGATTAATTTTAAATAAATTTTTATTTTTTTGATATCCTGTTTTTATTTTTTAATCCTGTTCATTTCTGTCTAAAACGTTCGTGCAAATATTATTTATTTATTTTTTTTTAGTAAAAATTCTTCACGCCTTCACACTAAAATCTCTCTACTTTCTTCATGATTAAATCTTGGCACTTACAAATTTATAAATATTTTTTTTTATTTTTTAAATTGTATACGGAGTTTAAGATCAAAATAAAAATAGAAATAGGATGAAGACTTCTAGATTTAATTTTAAGCCTTTTTAAACTTCGATGTTTCAAGTATTTTTTTTTTAATATTTTTTTTTATCTAAAAATTATTTAAATTATTTTTTAAGTAATTTTTTTTAAATTATTTTTTGCCAATTAATTTTTTTTTTGTAATAAATTGGTGGTGTGACAGTGCATTAATTGTCTAGTTTTGCATTAATCCTTCTGGAAATGTCGAGTTAAGAATATTTTTTGGTGCTCCTGCTTGAGTGGTAGCTGTTGCTGAAGCGACAGATGCGTTACTCTTATTTTTATCGCTACTTAAAATGTTATTCTTATCAATATTATCACTAGATTGCTTTTGACTACCGCTAGAAGGAATCACAGGTTCATTATTTTTGTTGTTTGTGTTCGCGTTGCTGCCGCTCGAGCTGAAAATTTTGTCAAGTTGATCGTCTTTCTTTGATTGAATCACAGTGTCCTACAAAAAAAAAAAATGAAATTTTTATTAAAAAAAAAATTTTTAAATTAAATTTTTAATAAAAAAATTTTTTAAATTAAATTTTGGACAAAAAAATTTTTAAAAATTAAAATTTTAATAAAAAAAAAATTTTAAAAATAAAATTTTTAATAAAAAAAATTTTAAAATTAAATTTTGAATAAAAAAATTTTTTTAAAAATATAAAAAATTTTTTCAATAAAAAAATTAAAAAAGAATAAAAAAAAATTAAAAATTTTTTTTAATAAAAAAAATTTTTAAAATTTTTTTAAAAAAAATTTTTTAAAACTAAAAATTAAAAATTTTTTTAAAAATTAAATTTTGAATAAAAAAAAATAAATTTTTAATTAAAAAAAAAAATTTAAATTTAATTTTTAGTAAAAAAAAATTTAAAAATAAAATTTTTAATTAAAAAAAATTTTTTTAAATTAAATTTTTAATAAAAAAAATAAAAAAAAAATTAATTTTTTTAAATTTCTTACAATTTTTGCACTGGCAGCTACTGTTGCATCAAGACGTTTCTGAATTTCATTAATTTGGCGTTTCATGGTCTCGAGTTGTGTTTCGTAGAGTAACTCGTGCTTCTGAACTGTTGCATTTAGCGTCGTTGAGGCAGACTGGAGTGACTCAAACTGCAAGAAAATGTCATTTTTAAATCAAATTCATGAATTTTTCAGCAAAAAACTTACCTGTTTGCTCAAATTTGTCGTGTACAAGTTCTCGACGGAATACACGTGACTCGAAATGTTCAAGAAATTGTCACTCAACTCGTTCAGCTTGACAGTTTTGTTCTTCAGGTCGTCCTCGAACCACTTGAGTGACGCGATGAGCGTCTCGTTTTCCGTGTTTACGCGTTGCGACAAGTTGTTGAAGCGATCCTCGATGGACCGGATGAAGGTGTCGAGTTTCGTGCGCGTCGCATTATCGGCCACTGTTGGTAGAGTTAAGTTTTTGGTAGCTTCAAAGTTTGCTCTAATTTCAAGGACGGTATCGTTAAAGTGCTTCTGATTCTCCTTCAGGTCGGCATAGTCGCTCGATAGTTTCTCAATTTGACCCGTGAAGGCGGTGATTTGCGAGCCAAAGGTGGCGATGTTTGTTTGAAGCGAAAGAATTTGATTGGTTTGCGAGTCGGCGTTCTTTTCATCCAACTTTTCCGACAGTTTTGTTATCTAAAAAAATGAAAATTGTGATTTTTTCATGAAAATTGTTCGAAAATTGAATTTTACCTGCGTTTTAAAGCTTTTCAAGCTTGACTGGATTTCTTGAATGTGCTCAGAAAGTGTCGTTTGGTTCTGTTCCAACGCTTTTGACGTTTCATGCCACTTTTGGAGTGCTTCAGGGACATGTTGACTAGTTGCTGAAACTAAAGAAAATTTTTAAGAATTAGATTTTTTGTCTTTTTCGCTTATTCAAAGATATTTGGAGCTTCAAAAGAGTCAAAATTGTTTTGAATTTTGAGTTATATTTTAAATTTTTGAGAAATTTCGACCTCGAAATTAATTAAAATTTAAATTAATTAAATCTCGTTCTCAAAATGAACTTTTTGACCTCAAAATGAAGTTGTTCGTTCTCGAAATGAAATTTTTAGCTCTCGAAATGAACTTTTTTGATCTCGAAATGAAATTTTTAGCTCTCGAAATTAAATTTTTAGCTCTCGAAATGAACTTTTTAACCTCAAAATGAAGTTCTTCGTTCTCGAAATGAAATTTTTAGATCTCGAATTGAACTTTTTGAACTCAAAATGAAGTTCTTCGTTCTCAAATGGAACTTTTGTCTCATTTTTTTTGAATTTTCTCAAAATTCAAAACATTTTAAACTTCCGCATCCCTCTAAAAAACACTTAAAAATAGCAAAAAACCTTGTTCAATCCGAATTCGATAATCCGTAATTTGCGCCCGTATATCAAAGTACAGCCAATAAACAAAGCCCAAGGACAACAACATGCTTGTCACCAACAAAAACGGCCCGCAAGATCGCAAAAACGAAATCCTATTCGCTCTCGCTCTCGACGACGAATGACTTTTGGTCCAAACATACTCGTCCTGCTCATCCGTGCTCTGCGACAACAACTGATCATGTGAATTTATGCCATTTCCCGAGCGATTTCCCACGCTACTACCTCTCGAGGAATGCGCCACAAGGGCATCCAGTTCACGACGCTTTCGCATTTTCTTGCCGCCGCCACGCAACGGCACCGCAATATGACCCGTCGACTCCATTTTTTCGCAGAAATGGAAAAATGTGCTTCGAACCGCCAGAAAAATTCGTCAATAAATTAATAATTTATGTGTCAATGTTAGTACAAGGAATGTACGCGACACACACGGATGATGGCACACAGAAGCAAGTATCGATTTTCTGGATGTGTGTTTTTTTTCTTTGTTTTTCACTTGTAAAAAAAATGTTTTCTGCTCTAAAACACTCAAGGGAATGATTTTTAATCACTTTTCATGTCATTAAGGCCTTAATTCGTCAAAAATTAACAATTTTTTTTGAAAAAATGTCTTTTTTTGGTAATTTTTTAAAGGAATTTTTTGAAATTTAATATTTTTGTAACTTTAACTGTTCTCGTAAACGTTCCATTCTTCGTTAAAATCCGATAAAACTCAAAAATTTAACAAGAAAATGTCTTTTTTCGTTCACACTTTTGTGACGAGACGTTTTCACAACCTTTTTCCTCTTATCTATTTCACTGTCGTCTTTCGAAAAAAGGAGAGTATTGAATATTAATGTTAAGGCTGTGTTCCGTGTGTGCCTTGCGACGTATATTTATAGCTATACCACCCCCGTATGGGCACGGAAATTGTATTTTCCCCTGTATGACCTTTGTGACGTCACGAAAATCGGTGGCGTTTGACGAAATTTCTCACTTTCTCGTGAATTTTCCTCTTCCGTGGACAGGTTTTCAGGCGCTCAAGTGCATTTGTTATTGGTTTTCGGAGACAATAGATCCCGGGCGCATGCGCGACGTAACTTACACAAACAAATTCTTAGGGATGACGGAAAATCTCCCCCACGAAATTAATTTTTCGCTTAATTTTCATCTAAAAATTTTAATTTTTTACCTTTTTGCAGCTCAATTTCCAATCTCCGGTACTCGGCATGCACCACAGAGCTAATGTACGAGATAATTAACAACCAACTGCATATCATGAGCACAGCAGCCCACAATCCGAAGCTCTTGCATTGGAAGCACGGCGATTCCCTGCCATGATTTACGTGCTTTGCGGGTGTACGAGATCGTGTTTTCCTAAAAACAATAAAAAAATTAAAAATAAAAATCAGAAAATCATGTGAATGTCGCTATCTTATCTCGATACGTTCCGACGACGACGAGATTTATAGCGAGATAAGCGAATTTTTCGTACCTCTTAACCTTCCGTTTTCTCTGTAGCGAAATTTCGGGCAGATCCAGGTCCGGCAAGTCGCTGCTCTTGTCATCGTCGCTGAAATTCAGGAGCTTGAACGACTCGTTGTTGTTAATTTTGATATTGCTTTGCATAGTTGAACGGCGTTTCTCCGCATAAATGGAATTTTGGCGTAAAGGTGTGACAGTTGCAAGGTGAGAAGCACAATTTTCACGCTAAAATGATTTTTTGTGAGACATTTTTTGGAGATTTTTCCGTGAAAGCCTTGCGTTTTTCTTATTTATTTTGATAATAAATGCGTCCCACGGAGAATTTGGGATGAAATTTGCGTCCCATGAGGTATTTCGGGTTTTGGATGTTGAAAGTTTTTGTCTTGGGAATGAGATTTGAATGATTTGTTGGAGGAAAAACTGTTTGAAAATTAGATTTTTGATGAAATTCTTTTAAAAGTCAACCTTTTTGTGAATTTTTTCATCTCTGATACGATTTGAGGTTCTAAAATTAAATTATTGAGCTGTTTTGAAGTTTTCTTTTAAAGTTTTATTTATTTCTGAAAATAAAAAATAACAAAAAATTACTGTTTTGTATAAAAATTCAACAAAATCTAAAAATTATCTTACCTTTTTAAACATTTTTTGTAGTTTTTGAGCTCTCCTTTGAGATTTTTTCAATATTTATCAAAATAATAAAAATTTAGCTTTAAAATATTACTCTTTAATCAATTTGAGCTTTAATTTGAACTTTTTTTTCTGAAATGATAAAAAAAAAAATATAAAATTTCAAGAATTTTTTACCTTAATGAACATTTTTTATGAAATTTGAGCTTTTCTGTGGATTTTCCATCTCTTATTAATGAAAATGTTTAAAATTTAAAAAAAATACTTTTGACCCATTTTGAAAATTAATTTATTTTTTTTTATTTCTGAAAAAAATTGAAGAAAACTTAAAGTTTTGTACAAAAATTTCAAAAACTTTTAAATATCTTACCTTTTTTGACAATTTTTGTCTTCCTCAAATAGAAGTTTTCATTAAAAAAATTCTGAGAACGTCAGTTTTGAAATAAAATTTTCAATTTTATAGCCTAAAAACGAAAAAAAAATATTCTTAATGTCATTTATGTTGATTTTTTAAAATATTTTAAAAATAATAAATTTATTTATTTAGTCAAAGAGCGAATTTTAAGCAATTTTTAATTCACCTAATGTTTTAAAAAACATTTTTGACCCTTTTCAAGCCTGAAAATAAAAAAATATGTTAAAACATGTTTCAATTTAATTAATTTTTTAAAAATATTTTATTTTTATTTATTTTATTTTATTTTAAGATTTTTAAAAATAATAATTATTTTCTTATATTTCATAAAATTTAGCAAAAAAAATAAGAAAATAATTTTTTTTTTTTGTAAATCATTTTTTGACGAATTCAAGTTAAAAAAAATAATAAGGAGAAAATTCACTTCTTCCTTTTAAAATAAAAATTTATAAAAAATATGAAAAAATTGAAAAAAATATATAAAATATTTAAATATAAAAATTAAAAAAAAATAATTAATAATTTTAAATAAAAAAAAAATCTATTTTTTCATTAAAATTAAAATCCAAATTTAATAAAAATCTTACCATAATTTCACTTTTTTCCCGATAAACTTTTAAAAATCCATCAAAAAAGTAATTAAGCTACTTGAGACATCCGTAAGGAAACGCCCGGTATTTTTTTAATTACTTTTTTCTTACTTCTGTTTACCTCACGCTTCTTCACAACAAAAAAAAAATGTTGATCACTGAAAAAAAAACAAATTTCTGTTAACTTGTCAAAATTGATTAAAAAGTTGCAACCCGTTGACTTTTTGAGAGACATAGCGCCACATCATTAAAAATGAGTTCTATCTGTCTGTCTTTTACATTCCTGCCTACTTTTTCGTAAAAAAACATAACTTAATACACAAACGATCGTCGTCTCCGTCTCTCGTCGTCGTTGCTGGCTGCAATGGCATCAAGATAAAATCCATGTTTTATTTTTATTTGTACATGATGTAGTTCAAGAAAGTTAGCTGTAATGATAATAATAATAGGCAACAACGTACGAGAAGAGCGCAGAAAAAAACATGTGTCCAATTGGATTAAAATAAAAGTTGAAATGCAAGCGCGACGCGGAGAGAGAGATAAATGTAAATATGTGAAGAGAAGAAATTCTTTTACGTTTTGTTTGAATTTTTTCTTTTTTTTTTTTTGCCAACAGGTAAGCAGCAAAGTCAGCGCCACGATTGCAAATTCCGAAAAAAAAAATAAATTTATCGAGATAATTCGAGAAAAACAAGTGATTGCAAAAACATTCGCGATATTATTGGCAATTTATCCCGATATCGGTTGATCGTTCTGCTCTATTGTACTGAAAATTCCACAGCTATTATTTCGCTGCTTGGCAGAAAAAAAAATAGTTTTGAGTGAGCGCGCGTAAGATATTTTGCAAAATTCAACTAGAAACGACATGAAAAATGGGAAGGTAACTTTGATCTAATATAATGATAAAATTGTTTTATTCATTGTTTGTCTGCGAAACGATCTAGCAGTCTGCCAATTATTATTATTATTATTGAATGCGGAGCGCGATTTATTCCTTAGGAAAAATAAATTTCAAAAGTTCTTGTTGTTACACGAGAGAGAGAGAGAGAAAAACAACGGCACGAAAAAAAGTTAGCATTGTGTTGGAAGGTAGCTTAAGGGCATTCGATTCGCGCAAGAAATGTGCGATTTTGTGCCGAACCGGTTGGAAGGCGTTGTTGTCGGAGATTAAAAAGTGTTTCGAAATTTTTTTTAATAGAAAATGGGTTAAAGTAAGACGAATTTGCGTGAAAACAAGAAAATTTTGAGGATTTGAAGAGTTTTAAAGTCAATTTTCATCAAAAAAAGGTAGTTTGAACCGATTTAAACGGTTAACCGATAAAAATTTGAAAATCGCTTCATAGCTAATTCAAGAAAAAATTTCTGAGTAAAATTTCAAGTTATTTTAAAAGTGTTTATTGAATAATTAACAAAAATAAAAAATTGATTTTTCAGCATTTTTTAGATGTTTTAAATTTATTAAAATTTTTATTATTTTATTTTTTTTTTTAAATTTATTCATAAAAATCTAAAATATTCTAAAAAAATAATAAATTAAAAAAAATATTTTACCTTTTAATTGATTTTAAATAATTTTTTATTCTTTGACCTTTAATTTTATTTTTTTTTCCAAAATTGAAAAATATAGTTGAATTAGAGCCAGGTTTCTCATTTTTACGAAAAATCAATGGAAGTTTTAAAAAATTCTTTAAAAAAACTTAAAATATAAATAAAAAATTAAATTAAATTAAAATAAAATAATTTTTAATAAATTTAATTTCAATAATTAATTAAGTCATAAAATTAATTTTACTAATTAATTAATTCTAACAAGTAGTTTGAAAAAAAAATATAATTAATTTCTTGAATTACAAATAAAAATATTCTAATTTTATATATTTTTATTGTCAAAAACATAAAAAATTTCAATTATTTGAAAAATCAATTATTTTAAATTATTTAAAAATATTAAAGAATTTTTTGAAAATAAATGTTATCCGTAATAAAAATAAATAACTTGTATAAAATTTAAACATTTTTAAACCTTTTCAATATTAAAAAATTTTTAATTTAAATAATGGAAATTATCAATTTTAATTTGTTTGAATTAGCAAAAATGCAATTTTCAAATTTTATCGGTTAACCGTTTGAATCGGTTATATTTTCATTTTTCTTAAATTTTTCACTTTTTTAACTTATTGTTAATCAACTTCAATTTTTTTATGTTTTATTATTCTTTAAAATTGATCAATTCCATTTGTAATTACTTTTAAGATAAGATAAATCAAAAAATTTCCATAAACTTAAAATTCTTTCAATTCCTGTTAAATTTTCTTCCAAATGTGTAAAGTTAGTACTAAAAACGCTCTAAGCTAGTCGTCGTCTGTAATGCAATTCAAAAATATTCTGCATTCTATCTGATTCCGTTTTTTTTCTTTGCCTCCATCTCCTGCAGTACCTGCGTCGTACTTAATCTACGACACAAAAACAACAACAACTGTCAGCGAGCGCAGCATTGCATTAAATGAAACGCGTGCTATTATTATTACTATTATATTTACTGCACTCGAGTGTATTCTGAATCAAGTTTTTTTTTGTGTTTTTCTTATTATTATTACTCTATGCATTTTATATTATTATTTTTTTTTTGTTTCTTTTAAATAATAATAATAAACAAAGTGAATAAAATATGTATACGGTTTGTCCATTAGCTCGTCGTCGATCGTATAGTACCAATAATAATAATAATCTCAAAATGTATGTAGGTGGAAAAACGCTTTAAAATTTATGTTTCAATTTATTCCTGTGAGTGTGTATGTGTCGTCAATGCAATTTTGCACTGTCCATACCAAAAATATTTTTGCAACTACGTCGATGACTGCATGACTTATAATAATCATTGTTAAAATACTATACGGAGCTAAACTATTTTTAAAATGTACAAATTCCTATTAAAAACGTGCGGTAGTTAGTGTATATGCGATGGTGTTAAGAAAACATACCAAAGTAACACTCTTCAACAATTTTACTATAATAATTTATGACGTATGCTGCATGGCGTGTACATGATCTCCGTTGCACATTATTATTATTTTTTGTATTATTTTATAAAGTAAATCGAATGAATGCAAAAAATAACAGTTAAGCATTGTTGTTGTTGTTGTTGTTATAGCCTTGCATTATAGATAGATACTCTTCATTATTATCATTATCAAATGTATTTTATTTTATCTTTATAGGCGGTTGTTTTGAGATTTTCATTGTTTTTGTCTTCGGCGATAGCCAGACAACGCACGGTGAAATAGCTCTTGATTTATTTGATCTTTGTATTTTTTTTTGCATTAGATTCCTTTTCTCTTCTTAGGCGAACGAAAGAAATAGTAGTGAAAGAACAGCCAATTATGTAGAATGTTGTTGACTTTTTGAGGTGCAGATGCTGCGAAATGGTCCATTTAACACAGAAGATTGAAAATAGTTTCAATAAACAACCATCAATTTGCGAATAAAATAACAAACACAATCTTAGCAAAACATTTATTATTATTATCTTAAATTATTATGCTGCAGTATTTTTTAATGAAAAAAAAAATTGATATTAAAAAATACATAAAAATTTATCAATCAACGAAAAAATTAAATATATATGTTCAATTAATTCTGCTTTGAGAGAGGAACAACTGATAGCGGCGACGTCTTGGATGCATCGCTATTTATTTATTTTTAAGCTTTTGAGATGCGCATATTATCTCATATTAAGACGATATTAATATTAATAACAGCCAAAGATGCGTTAATAAAAATAAAATTAAAAATAAGAAAAATCATATGCATATAAAGAGTATATTAAATATTTATTTCAAAGGTTATACATTTTTGCTCATAAAATGATAAAAATAACAAATATGTATAATAGTGTCTTGCGTATGCCGCGTAAAGATATATATCTACAATACGGCGATTCATACAGGTATGTTTACAGGTTTGCGGTCACTCACTCAATTTTTTTTCTTTAAATATTTATACCTATATATTTTTATATATGTATAAAGTATATCCACATCTTTTTTTTTTTGAAAAGCTACTTACATTCGCATATGTTTTGTACATTTACTTTATTTTATATACAAAATAACCAAGTACACGTATAAGTTTATATATGTACAGGGGGTTCAACTTTTTTTTACAGGAGAAGTTGGAGAGATAGTTTTTGATAAGGATATATGTGAGTAACTTTCGACTCCAAGGATCAATAGTTCATTATAGGTAAGATCTTCTTTCATAATTTTATTTTAAAAATTTTTCTTTTAATTAATTTTGATCAAATTTTTGTTTTAGGAATCAATATCAAAAATAATCAATTTATCAAATAATTTAACAATCAAAAAAAATTACAGTCTCTCAAAAATTAAATTAAATTAAAATTGACGGGATGTTTAACGGCGGCATATCGTTGACAAGAATTACAGAATTTTTCGGGGAATGCGGAAGGATCAAATCCCAAATCTGCTTTCATCTCGCTCTCGCTACCCTTCTGCCATTAGAAATGGAGGGGTTAGGGCTAAAATCAGTCATTATTGCGACAGGACTTCTAATTGTAACAAATCGCTTACTTCAAATGGCTCAACGTCTCTACCAGAATATGTCGCTCAACGTTTGTGAAGAGGAAATGTTATATAACATCTTGACATGAAGGCGTTGGTTGAAACTTTAAAAAACTCTTATACAAGTATATTGTTGCAATTGTGAGCATCAATAAGCAAGGTCAATAATCAGAGAGGACACACTTCGCGCGCATTGGGACCTTTTTGGTCCAAGTCGATGACTTTATAAATTCAAGTTACCAAATCTGGCATCGAATTTTACGATGGAAAGCTTAAAAATTGTGAAAAAATTAAGATTTACAAAGAACCGAGACTAAAGGTCGAAAGTGAAGCGGCATTTTACATAAGTCAAAATGAAAATAACTATAGAATATATTCAGTTTTAATTTAGAAAAAAACAACATACTTGAACAAGTCAAGTCGAGTTTTAGTAATCGCAATAGTTTTTTTCATTGCATCTCTAACAACATAAGGAGAATTATCGATGACAGAAGAAATAGAAGCTCTTTCCCAAAACTAATTGTGCGTTCAACAAGAAAAAACTTTTAACAAGTTGAGTTTAAGTAATCACAATACGGTTTTCTTATGATAAATCTCTAAAAGAAAAAAATAATTTAACAAAAAATAAAAGAAAAATTATTTGAGATTCTCGAAAAAAGAAGAATAATCATTGTGCCTTCAGAATAAAATTTCACAAATTTCGACAAAACAAAACAAGATAAGTTATTTATCGGATAAAATCATTCTTCTAAGAAAAACTCTTGATCCAAAATTGAATGAACACCCTGTACCTACAAACACACAGCAAAAAGAGCTCAAAAGGTAGAACATATACTACATGAACGATACGCGGATAATAAATATAATAACAGATATATATTATATATATATATATAAAATAAAATGTACATGGCCTGGCCAACAATTTCTTAAACAATTTCCAGTATTAGTTTGACTACCAACATGATCATACCTGAAAATGGTTTTCGGAAAATATTAATAAAAGTTCTTTAGAAAGGTTTTTGTTACAAAGTGTTAGAAAATATCAGAACTTTTTTTTACATAGACTTATAGTGACAAAAAAAAGTTCAACTTGTAATAAATTTATTTTTTTTTAAATTTCTTACATATGTGTTTAAAATTCGTTAACGCTATTTTTGTCACACATGTTTTAAAAATAAATCGAAAAAAGTATTTTTAGTAAGGAAATCCCAAAATATTTATTTCAATGAAAAAATAAAAAAAAACACCTTTCAAGTTTTTTTTTTTAAATTTATTATTATTATTAATATTTTTTGTCAACTTTTGTGACAAGTCTTGAAATAAAAAAAAAAATGTTATTAATTATTTTTTTTTTCATGAATTAAAAGTAAATTATATAATTAAAATAAAAATGTTCTCAGAAGAAAAAGACTTAAACGACTGTATAATTCTCAAATGCATAACCATCAAATATTATTAATGCTAATAATGATGATGATGATAATGATAGTAAATATATATAAAAATAAACATTCATGCACAGATTTATATTGACACTGAAATGGAATTCATACACAATTTTTCTTCTGCTGCATCTTCATGATAATAATAATAATAATAAACGCATCTAACTTGGAATGTGCAAATATCTCGCGCGTTCATTTAAATAAATAGATGAATAGTAAAAATAAACATTACACACCAGTAAATTGTGACGGCAGATATATCATTTACACGGCGTGTTACGTTTTAATGAGTGAAGTGCAGATATTTTTAAAATAAATAAATAATAAAAATTAACATCTTTCCTTTCCTCTCTGCGCCACATAAATGCGATTCCGTTCGCGCCACGTACGTGTCTGTGTAATATGTTAATATTCGCATTTAATTCTTGTTGTTACATAATAATAATTATTATATTGCTTTGATCTACATTCTTTACGTTATTTATTTATCTTTTTTTTCTTCCTCATTTTTCTCTTCTCGCAGAAAGTGACAAAAGAACAAAATCAAATAAAAACTTGGAAAAATTAAATAAAATATGGTGAATATAAAATAGTTTATGAAAAAAACATAAAAAAGGACAAAACTAGTTAATAAAATTTTTACGAGTGCACAATATTAAATATTATTAATATTAATAAAAATAATATTAAAAAAAGTTACAAAAAATAAAATTAATAAAAAAAATATCTTGAAAATGCATGATATGCAGAGTGGTATGGTACAGAAACCTGAAGCGTAAATATACGTGTTAGTGTAAAGTAAAGGGAAAATGTTGAATATATGTTTAATAAATAACTGTTATATTACTGCGCTGATCATTATCATCTTTTTGTTCGGATGCATCAGTTTTACAGAAGGTAAGGAAAAGAAGTTTCTTGAAATTTTTTGTTAGAAATTCGTGGATTTTAATAGAATAACTTCAAAAAATATTCTTTAAAGCTTATAAAATTATATTTACGAATTTTTTATTAAAATTAATTAAATATTTCATTATTTCACATTTTATTTTTATTTTTATAAAAAAATTTATTTAATTTTTATTTAAAAAAATATTTTATTTTTTAAAAAATTAAAAAAAAATTAATAAATTTTATAAAATAGGTACATTTTTTAAAAAATTAATAATTTATTAATTTATTAAAAAATTTTAATTCAACAAATAATTTATTAAAGTTGTACAAAAATTAAAATAATTCTCAAAATCATAAAAATTTTTTATTTGATTTTTAATGAAAAGTTGACATATCAAAGATTTTCCTTATTACTCGTATTAAAAATTATTACTCAATATAAAAAATATAAAAAAAAATATTATTTTTGAATATAAAAATATTTATTAAAAATAAGGTTTATATATTTTTTGTATTTTTTAAAAAATTTCAATAAAAAAATATATTTATCAAATTTCAAAATTTGATTCGAAAATATTTCTTCATTAAATAAATTAAAATAATTTTTTTAAAATAAAATAAAAAATAAAGAACTTAAAATTTTATATAGTAAAAATATATATAATTAAATTATAACTTTAAAATTTGGGTGAATAAAAATTTTTTACAAATTTTTTATGAATTTAAAAAAAAATTAAAAAAATAGAAACTTAATTTAATTAGAAAATTTAAAAAATTAAAATAATATTTTTTTAAATAAAATAAAATATAAAATAAAAAAAAATTTTTAATTTATTTTTAATTAAAAAAATATTATTTAATTAAATATTTAATTAAAAAAATAATTTTCTTAAATTTTTAAAAATAATAATTTTTTAAAAAATTATTTTCTGCTCAATTTAAAAAATATAAAATATTCAAGAAATGTACAAAGAAAAAAATCAACCACAAAAATTCTCTCTGATTAATTTATTATATTATTCATCTCTAAATTCCCGAGAAATCCATTAATTTTATTTTAAATTCTCAAAATTTTCAGTGACAAATCACACTCAGTTCACCTCAAAAATGTCAAGAAAAAACCTCGCGAAACTATTTTTTGCATCTCAAATTAATTTCTGGCATCAAATCGCACTTTTGCTCATTAAATCAAAAGGTCGCTGCTGGGCGTGCGAATATAATTTCCACTTCCCAGCAACAAATTGATCTCTAACTATCTATCATTAGTGCCTCAATTACATGGCAATACATCGCGACGCTTCTGAATTACTCTATTACATCCATTCGCGTTGCTTAATGAGCATCTTGATGACATGATGGACATCTATCATTATCGTCGTTAATGCGCAGCGAAAGACACTCGCGGAGCTATAATTAACGACCTACCACAATTATTCCTTTTTGCATCAAACGACGATGGTCCATATCGGGAAACAGTCGACGCGCGCAAATTAGTGTGCGCTAGTAAATCATTCCTCACACTAATTAACTTGTAAAGTTTCCACGTTATTTGTTGCATTTTAAGTGCAAGACCACACAAACATGCGGTTTGCTTCGCTATGAGTGGGAACCTTGTTGTTGTTATTAATTATGATACGCATCTTTATTATTATTTATTTGTTGCGAGAGACAAAAGAAGAAAAATAAAACTAGTCACTCGGAAAATTTATAATAAGCAATTATTTTTATTATGCTGCCGACAACACGACGACGACGACGACAACGACGACTCGAGATCACAATCGTAGATAATTGCAACATGTGTATCTTTGCGAATATCACTCTCTGACCGCAAATGTGGGATATCACATACTGTTTTGTCATATGAGATGACAACAATGTTGTTCTTGTCTCCGCCGCCGTGTGTAGGTCGGGAATTTATTAAAACATGTCTCTTTTGCTCTTTTTTTTCTGCTTCATCTTTTGCTCTTCTCGGGATGACAGGCATGTCGGGCACAGTGTTTCCCGTTGAAAGGGTTTTTGATTTTTATTTACTTGAAGGAACATCGTGTTTCAATGTTTTTCATTGAGTTTTAATTAGCACGAGGATTCAATGGGTTTTAATTAATTTTTATGATGTTCATCTTTGTTTTGAAATCTGTAAGAAAAATCGTAAATTTAAATAATATTTTATTATTTTTTATTTATTTAATTTTATTAAAAATATAAAAATTCATGCAAATTTTATATTTTTTCAATAAATTAATATTAAATTATAAAAAAAATATTAAATTAAAAATAAAAAAAAATATTAAAAATATGGAAATTCCTAAAATTTGGAAATTTTGCTAAAAAAAATTAAATTTCTTAATTTCTATATTTTTAGTTATTTTTAATTTAATTTTATTATTTTTAAAAAATTTAAGATATTTTTAAAAAATTCTAAAAATATTTAGAATATGTAATATGTATGTTAATATGTTTTATTTTTTTAATTCAAGTTTTTTAAATATTAAAATTTATTTTTTTAAAAATTTAGAAATTTGTTTAATTATTATAGAATAAAAAAATTTTACGTTAGTACTTAATATTTAATAAAAATTGTTTAATATCTTCCAACGTAAAATTTTTAATTATTTATTTTTTTAATTTAATTTACTTAATTTATTTTAAAGTTATTAAACTTTTTACATTGTAAATTTTTCTTATTAATATTTCATTTTATTATTTTTTAAAATTTTCAACAAAATCCAAAGATAATATTTAAATAAAATTTTTTAAAATATTTTTTAATTTTATAATGATTTTTCAATAAAAATTTCTTAATCAAAAAATATTCTGAGAAATTTTTTTTTAAATTTTCTCTTTTTTTTACTTTTAATCAAAGCTCATTTTTAACATCTTGAATTTTTTACTAAAGTTAAAGAAAATTAATTAAAATTTAATTTTTTTTAAATATTGAGTAATATTATAAAATTTGTATAATATTTTTTATTAATTTTTATTATTTAATTATTTTTATTTAAAAATATAAAATTATTAGAAAAATTATTAATTAATAAAATAATATAAATTTTTTTATCATCAAGCTTTACAAAATTTCATTATTAATTTTTGAATAATTTTTATGTTTTTCTTACCAATACCTATTAAAAAAATATTTTAAAATTTATTATTCAAAAACTTTTCAAAATAAATATTAAAATATTTAAAAAATAAATTTAAATTTGTTAATTTATTTTTTATTGCAATTATATTTTAATTATTACAAATTAAATTATTCAAAAAAATTAAAAAAAATTTAATATTTAAATTTTTTTTTAATATTTTAATTTTTTAAAAATATTTTTATATCTGAGATTAAATAAAATATTTTAATATTTAAAATTTAAAGAAAATGTCTAAATTTATTGAAAAATATTCTAAAATTACCTCCTTAAAAAATTACAAAGCCTCGTTTTTGTCACAACTCTGTCTCTCCGCATGATCACAATCGCAGGGAATGTCAAAGATTTCCGTGATGATGGGCAAAATTGCAACAAAATTCACATAAAACAACAAACGCAGCAATAAAACACAACAAAATAATTGAAATATTATATAAGCAAAGCAAACAAAACACAAACACTCAACTTGTTCTTAATTGATTCTAGTTCGCAGTAGACAATGTGTAATAATTGCAATGCTACAAAAAAAAAAGCGAAAAATACGTGCGAGAACTTTGCAAGATCACCTTGCACGTTGCCGTGCCCCTTTAATTGTTCTCAGTGTGCATAGCGTCTCGAAATTTATGCGTGCATGCACGTAATTTATCGTCGTCGTCTTCGTCGTTGTCAGGCAGGTAGGTCGATATTTTATTATAATGAGCAGCAACAGGCAGCGGTAACACGTGTGATTTTATTTATGCGGAAAGAACAAATTCATTCATCGAATGTCGAACGATGCGAGAGAGAGACAGAGGAGAATTACTTTGTACTTTTTAACTATAATTACCTTGCAAGTAACCAATCAATTGAACAACCTGTTGCATTAAAATTTAATGTTAAAAAGGGTAATTGTTTCAAGTTTCAAATGACTTTTAATGGGTCACTTCTTTTCTTCGTTTTTTCTGCGTGATTTTTTTTTTCTGATTTTTGTCTAATCGAGTTCTTCCGTTTCGATTTTTTTTTGTTTTGCTTCAACAGGTGGTACGTGTTGGTTGAAGAAAATGGACGGAGGAAAATGCAACAATATTTTCACCAAAAATGTTCAGAAGGAGGAATGTTGTGCAGCGGGTCCTGATTTGGGATGGTCCGAAAACGATGTGAGTGATGCCGAATTGTTTTTCATGGTTGCACTCAATAGCGGGATTTCCTGTTCGTCCTGTGTTGGTAAGTGAATGCATTTTGAAGAAAAAACTCAAAAATTCCTAATGGGGTAATTTTGTAATTTGCATTGGGTCAAAAATTTAAAATGTGCATTGGGATAAAAATTTTAAATTTACGTTACTTTAATTTTTACGTTCTGTTAAAGTTATCATTTTTAAGAAGATTTTGAAGAAAATTTGAGAAAAAAATTAAATTAGAGAAATTTTAAAAATGTTCATTGGGTCAAAAAAAAATCAAAGTTTGATATGGGATGAAAACTCACAATATGCATTGGGTTACTTCACATGATTAAAATTATTTTTTAGTGAAGATTACGGTAAAAAATTTCAAAAAATGCAATCGGGAAAATTTTAGAATGTGAACTGGGTCAAATTTTTAAAATAGGCTTTGGGAAAAATTTGTAAAATGTAAACTGGGCTATGTTACTTATCATTCTAATGAAGATTTCGATAAAAAAAATTTTTTGAGAAACTTTAAAATGTACAATGGGCAAAAATTTGAAAATTTGCATTGGGACAAAACATAAAAATATGCATTAGGCTATTTTATCAAATTAAAATCCTCTCTCTGAGCAAAATAGAAGTTGAAGTTTTCAAAAATTAAACTTATTAGAATTTTCATAATGTGCATTGGGTCAAAAAATTTCAAATATGCTTTGGGAAAAATTTCAAAATGTGAACTGGGATAAAAATTTCAACTAAAAAATATTTTTTCTCGAATATCAGACAACTGTGCCACAGCAAAATGCGGCCCGAACAAACGTTGCGTCGTGCGTGACGGTCAACCAAAGTGCATTTGTGCCCCAATGTGCAAACAGAAGCACGTCAAGCACCCCAAACTGAACAGCGTGAAGGTGATAGGCTTCCACGACAACTTCAAGAGTGTCAAGAAGAAATCTCTCGTGACGGCGGTCGAACACGCAACAAGCCAAAACGAAACACCAAAAAGTGATAGCTATAGTAGGTTAGATACAAACACAAAAAACATTAGGCATAGACAGAAGAAGTTGCTGCAAAGTCGGTATCATCATCCGCGACACAAGCAGCACGGAATTGTCTACAACAGCGATGCCGCGAGCGAGGCAGTATTGAAAATGACTGAAAATAAAATTAGGATTAACACATTTTTACTCGATGAGCATGAACAAAGTACCAAAGCAACAGCAACAATCTCCAAAAATGACGTTCAAGTAAGAAATTTTCCTTAAAAATTAAAAAAAAAAAATAAATTGAATTTAAATTAAATTAAATTAAATTAAAATTTTTTAAATAAATAATTAAATTAAATTTTAAAAAATTAATTAAAATTTAATTTATTTAAAAAAAATTAATTTAATTAAAATTTAAAAATAATTATTAATTAAATTTTTAAAATAAATTAAATTTTTTTAAATAAATTAAAATTTATAAAAATTATATTTTAAAAATGCTTAAAATCCTCAAAAAAAATTTTAATTAAATTAAATTTTATTTTTTTTTAGATTAAAAACACTCAACAACGTTTCACGAGTCCTGTTTGCGGCACAGATGGCAGAACCTACAAGAACGAGTGTCAGTTGAAGAAACGAGCGTGTCGCAAAGAGACTCCATCCCTCACGACTGCCTATAAAGGATACTGTCAAAGTACGTTTTTCATCATTTTTCTAAAATTTCGTTCAAAAATTCACTTTTTTAATGAAAAATTTCAGCAACTTGTAAATTTGTCGAATGCCCCATCGGTCAACATTGCTTGGAAGACCAAAACGGGCATCCGCATTGCGTTTACTGCATCCGCCAATGTCACAACGATGGAAATTCCAGCAAGATCGTCTGTGGGGCGGATGGCAATACGTACAGCAATTTGTGCGAGCTGAAACAAAAATCTTGTCTCACGGGACATGCCATCCCCTTGGCTTACAAAGGCCCGTGTCAAGGTAAGTTTTGCCTCATTTTCGACTTTTTTTCGTTAAAAATCGGTGAAAAAAGTAAAAATCTTAATGTTTTTTAAACGGATACCGCAAATTTAGCGACCAGGTGTTATCATGCCTTGAGTGATGATGATGCACAAACACACAGACACACACAATCATAAACATTAAGCCTTCCTCTTGCTCCGCATCTTCTTATGCACGACGACGAAAACACATTTTTTAAACGTAAAATATACGACGCGCAATTAATTTTTATCTTTTTTAAACGCAATTACACCTGCAACGAAAATATTCCATTCCATACTTTTTTCTCTTACTTCATTGCATTTTTTGCTTCAAAAAATAAAAAAAAATAAAACCAAAAATTACCTAAAGTTAAAAAAAAATAAGTTTCTCGCGCGACGACGAACGACATAAAAAACATCAAATTTTTTTTTTTCGTTGGTTTCTATGGTTTTATTTTATTATTATTTTTATTACAACATTGCATTTTGTTTCAAAAAAAAAAAAAAAGAGTTTTATTTTTTGGAGGTACATGCATGCATGCAATAAGCGTGTATTTAGTACATTTTGCAAGCAATGAACTCACGTTGTTTATTTATTTATCTTATTGCACATTACATCGAGCAAGTGAGTGTATGCTATTGAATTGTAATGAATCCTCAATAAAAAAAAGAAAAGAATAAAAAAAAGTTTGTTGGTCGTCAATTTGTGTGTGTGTGACGTCTGTCGTGTTTTTTGATTGTTAAGAAGAGAATGTTTGATACTGATTTGGGAGGTAAAAGCGCTTTTCAGGATAAGAAATTATTATTAAAAAAATATTTTATCAGAAAAATTAATAAAAAAAATATTTTTATAAAATTTTGAAAGATTTTATTGAATTTTTTGTAAAATACATGATTAAAAATTATTTTTTTAAGAATATTAATTTAATTTTTAAATAATTTTTGACCATTTTTAGGAAAAAATCATAAAACTTTAAATTATAAATTCAAAAAAATACAAAAAAATCATAATCAAAAAATTTTTTATTAAAAATTTTTTTTTTAATATAATTTTCTTTCAAAATTTTTTCACATATTGATGAAATGAAAGAATAAATTGAAAAAATTAATTAAAAATAAAAAAAAATATTATTTGTTATTAATTATTATATTAATTGATAAAATTAGTGAATTTTTTTAATTCTTATCGAAGCGAATTTATTATACTTTAAATATGTTTTTTAAATTTATTTTTTTCTTATTTTAAAACTAAAATTAAAATTGAATTAAAAAAATTTAAATGAAACTAAAAATATATATTTTTTATTAGTTTTTGTATTAATTTATTATGAAAAAAAATAATTAAAAATTAACGAATAAAAATAAAATTAAACGAAAATAAATTGCAAAAAATAAATAAATTAAAATTAATAAAAATATTTTTAAAGATTTATCCTCGAAATGCGTTTTTATTTAAATTATTATTTTTTTTATTCATTTTTATTAATTTATTTATTTTTTTTAATTTTTTATACCAAGATAATAATAAATAATTAAAAAAAAAATAAATAATAAAAAAAATTATAAAAAAAATAATAAGAAATAATAATAATAGAACTTGAAAATAACTTAATTATTAATTTTTTTAATTTTAAATTTTTTTCTAATTAAAATTTTTAAAGTGTTTAAAATATTTATGTAGGTATATCATAAACTTTTATATAAAATTATTTAAAATTTTATTTTAATTAATTTTAAAAATTTTTTTAATTAAAAAAAACTATGTAATTAATTTTCTAACTAACAAATATTTTAATTAAACAGACAGACTTATTAAAACCCCAAAAACAGAAAAACCGCAATATAAAAAAAAAATATTCTCAAAGTTCATGTCTGACGAGTACCAAAAAAATAAAACAATTTCGTAATTTTTATGTGTTAATAAATTTTGTTTTAACGATTTTTATTTTATATTTTTTTTTTCTTGCATTAACCACTAAATGTAACTTTTATTACGACTGAAGGTTAAATGAAGGAGGAAATCATCACTTGTCCTTTTTTTTAAAAACAAACATTTTTTAAAATTATCTGAAGAAAAAAATTAAAAATCCAGACAAATATTTTATTTTATTAGAATGAGATATCATAAGTTATGCAAAAAAATAAAAATATTTAAAACTAAGTCACAACATTGTTGCTCTTTTTTCATATATGTTATAGATATATGTTAATATATTCAAGTAAATGTATAAAATTTATTATTATGTAAGAGAAGAAGAACATTTATTTATTCCTTTTTTGTATCTCGTTCATCATTTAAATAATATAGGAAGTAATAAGAGGGAATATAACTTGTTGATCTTCGTCTTTAGACTTCACTCTCGCCCAACGTAAGAGAACGAACGAAAACTAATATAATATGCGATAAATAACGAAGAAATGAAATAAAAAAAATATTTTTTTATTATTTATCTATCATGCAAATTTTTTTTTTCATAGATTTTTTTGTTTAGATTAAAAAAAAAATCAAAAGTATACTATAATAATAAATTAAAAAAATAATAATAAAAAAAAAATCATAGAAAAGTTCTATAACCGATTGTTAAATTGACCTTGGCAATGAAATTTATACAAAAAAGATTAATTTTGTGTTCTTTGGAACTTTTATTGACTCATGTTCGACTCATGTTAGATGAAATTTTAATTTTTTTTTTACAGAAAAATTTTTAGACAGATAATCACCGCGCGCACGTTTCTGCTTAAAAATGAAGAATCATCAAATTTCGCAAAGCAAAAAAAAAATAAAATAAATAATATTCGCGTTTATTGTTGTCATAAAAAAAATTGTTCAATAAATTGGTTGACTAAAGGTGTCAAAATATATATAATAATAATATTTTTGTCGTTCTTTATAAATATTTAAACATCGACAACGAGCGACGACGAGAGTAGTATAGGTTTAAAACCCAAAGGAAAGAAACACAAAAAAAAATAATAATAATAAAAATAACATGCAGACCGTCTAGACTTGTTAATGATTTGACTGCATTTTTTATTTATACATATGTGTAGTAAGGAGGTATTTAACAATATCATTCATAATATACTTATACGGACGACGTCGCTTGGCTACACATTCATTTTTGTGCATCAATTTTTCTTGAATGAAATCACGTCGATCGTCGAGTGTGTGTGTGTGGCGTTTAAACATCTTCTTCTTCTCGCGGAGAACGGTGCGGATCAATAAATATGTATAAATTTGCGATGACGTTTGACTTTGTGCACGGAGTGTAAGGTGATGTCGCGCAAGATAAATTGTTTGTTTTTAATTTTTTTAACTATATATATCATATATATTTAAAATATATATAAAAATATACAAAAAAAAAATATTAAAAATTTATTTATTTAATATAATTATTATTTTAATTAATTATTTAAATTAATTTTATTAATTTTCATTTTTTTTATTATTATTATTTATATAAATATTATTTATTATTTCATTTATAAAATAATTTTTAATTAATTAGTTATTATTAAACCAGGCGGGATTACAAAAAATTCATAACCATTATGAATCATTCGTAGAACAAAAGTACGAATTCATATTCAAAAATACGTTCATAAACGTTCATAATATCATTTCATAATAAAACGGTAATATTCATTTTTAGAACAAAGTATTTTTGAATATACATTTTTTTAAATTTTGTTTAAAATGCATCAATTTTTAGAAACAAAAAAGTCAAAAAAATATGTTTACGTGTATTAAAAAAATTCTCTCAAAATTTAGGTAGATTTTGGGTGAATTTCTGTGATTCAAATCTTCGATTGTGGAAATTATTAGTCGTTTTCTGAAAAGCTAATTGCTATACCTACGATTTAGAGTTTTTTGAGACATTTTTTGAATTATTTGAAAAATTTTGTAACAATTGAAAGTTTTATAAAGGTAATCTCAGAAAAATAGCTGGAAGACAAACCCTTGAACACTCACATATTTAAAATTTATTTTACAAAACTTTGAAATTGTAAAAACTCACATTTTTAAATTTTATACTAAATGTGATTTTATATTAAAATTTTTTAAAATAGATTTTGAAATTAGTTGCTTGAGTAATTATTTAAAAATTTTAAAAAAATAATAATTTATTAAAATTTTGAACTATTTTTTCCGTATCTTACTTTTTTTTATAGAAAGTAATATTAAGATTTTACAAAAGTCGTTCAGAAAATTTTAAACTTTACTGAATCATTGTTAGCACTATTGATGAATCACACGAAAATTATGAATTATGAATATTATGAACGTTCATAATTCTCTCGTATACACGTACAAATTTACGTACACGCTGTAGTGTTCATAATGCGTTCATATTCAAAACTCGGGTATGAACGTTATTACCGAGGTAATATGAATTCATGAGTAATTTTCGTGATTCATAACTGAAACGATCTCGCCTGGTTATTAAAATATATTATTTATATATTTATTATATTAATTTTTTTTAAATATTTTTTTTTTAATTTTTTTTATAATTTAGGTATTTATTATTTTTTAAAAATAAAATGAATAAATTAATATAAAAATTATATATAAAATAATATTATAGAATTATAAAATAAAATTATTTTTTTATTTTATTTTTTTAAATATTATTTAATTAATTATTTTTAATTTATTTTTTTTACCGCATTTTTTATATTTTTTTTATTAATTTTTTTATTAATATAAATACCTATATAGTTGATATATGTATATCATATATACGTATAATATATATGTTATAATGAAGTGAGATGATAATAATTGTGTGAATCAATTATTTTTTTCGGCGAATGACGACGAAGTCAACAAGTGTCATCTTTTGTGTATTATTTATATTTATCGGCACGCGCTTAAACTTTTTTTTTTGTATTTATCATATATCGCTGGAATGTTGAACGGCGATTTTTGCTAAAAAAAAAAACCAGTAATTTTTTATTTTTTTTTTATTTTTTTCAGAGAATGCCAGCTGTGATAATATCAAATGTAAAGACAGACAAGTTTGCTTAACTGATTTAAAAACGAACAAGCCACGATGTGTCTCGTGCAGCTTTAAATGTCAGCGAAGGAGGAGACCACCGGTGATTAATTTTATTTTTTAATTTTCTTGTAATTTAAAACAATAAATGCAATTTTTATTGTTTTAACGTTAAATCTTAAGCGATCCTCTGTGAGGAATAAAAAAACGCCTACAACTCTTGTCTAGACGGAATTATCTAACTTTTTAAATTGAATTTCAGGGAGAAACCGCGAGTAACTCTAAAATTTGCGGTTACAACAACAAAACTTACAACTCATGGTGTCAAATGGTAAAGGACTCTTGCAACACTGGACTTTATATCGATGCGAGGCATTCCGGTGTTTGTGTTTGAAATTTCTTATAATATTACATTAATGTTATAAAAAAGATTTTTTTTAAAACAAAAATATTGAGAGAGAGAAAATAATTGAAATGACAATCAATAAAAATTTTTATTATATTTTATGATAATATATATGAATAATATTTAATATAATATAAATTAATTTATTTTTATGATAAATATTTAAAAAAATGAAGAAATTTAATTTAAAATTTATTTTAGTTGTAAATAGTTATTTATTTAACATTCATTTATGTAAAAAAAATAATGACTAATATATATTATTATTATTATTTTATAATGTTTAATAAATATTAAATTAATAAATAAAACATAATTATTCCATTTAATTTTTTTATTATCTTAAATTTTTTGACGAATAATGGTAAAATTTTAATAATTTTTTTACTTTAAAAATAATAAAAAATATTTTTGTAGAAAATTTTAATATTTTCTATGTTAACTTTTATCTAAAATATTGAGAAAAATGGTAAGTATTTAATTAATTTAAATAATAAATAAATAAAATGAAAAATTAAATAAAAAAATTTATTTTTAAATAATTAAATAATAAATAATTTATAATAAATAATTTTTTTATTTAATTAAAAATTATTTTTTTATTTATTTATTAAATAATTTTAATTTTATTTGTTCTTTTTTATAAAATAAAAAAATCAATTTAATTAATTTAAATCAATAAATTAATTTTATTGAAAATTTACAAATTTTAATATTTTTTATATTAAATTTTATCTAAAATATATGCTAAGAAAAATAATAAGTATTCAAAAAACATTAAAAAAATAAAAAATAATTAATTAAATATAAAAAAAAAATTAAAATTTATTTCAATTTAATTTTAATAAAAAAAAAAATAAACTTACCTTTTAATAAAAAATTTTCACTAAAAATTAAATTAAATAAAACACATCATTTTTTATTTTATATTTTATTATTTTTTTTATTTCATACATATTAATATTTGTTCTTAATTGTTATTTATTTAACAATGGAGTTGCATGTTACATTTTTTTATAAGATACGTGCTTACATATGTTTCATATCATTTTCAGTAAAATCAGATTTCCTTTTTAAAAGTTCAATCTATCAAAATGATATGAAATAGCATCTTTTCTACTCATCATTGCATAAAATGGTGTCTATTTGTGATAAAATTATACTCTATCAAGCTTTTTTTAAAATGACACATTTTTTTTCTTATAATTATTTTTTTTTATCTATTCTAATATTATTCCTATTTTATATATTTTTATAATATTATTATAATAATATTTTTTTTATTTTATTAAAATGAAAATCACCCGAGTTTCCCGTTTTTTTACGACGACGACACGACGATAACGATCACGAAAAATAAAAATAACGCGACGATAAAACGCGACGCGACCAGACCCCGGGGCTGGTTTTTTGTAACGTGTATAACTTATTAATTCGTTTGTTTCTTATTTTTTTGTTCATTATTATTATTTTTTTAGTACTTTTTTGTGTATTACATTATTGACATTTTATTTGCTTTTTTAAAAAAAAGTTTTAAAAATATTTTTTTAGTCTTCAACAAAATTTCTATTTAGGCTTTTAATATTTAATTTAAAAAATAAATGATACTTAGTTGGTATTTTTTTTATTTTAGGAAAAAAGTTTGTTTTGTTTAAAAATTATCAATTAAAAGTCTTGTAGTTTCTTCGTAAAATGATATTTTTGTCTTGAATATTTTTTTTTTCATTAAGTAATCCAGGCTTAATTTCTATTAGTTAACAGGACCGAAATAGTTTAATGGTGAAGGAAATTAAAAGTTGAGATATGAGACCAAACTGCATCGGTGAATTTTTAGTTGTTACTTTTTTATAATGTAATGTGACTCAATAAATAATCCATACTAAATTATATATAATAAATATAATAACACAATAGTTTCAATTGAAAACAAATCAATTTACGTAAAAAATTCGTTTAAAAATCAAGATAATATAACAATTCATATACATATATAATATAAGTAATAATTTATAAGAAAAATATTTTAATGCACAATCCAATCAGAAATGAATAATAATTTATATAACATATACTTTGATAATTGATTGATGATAATAAGATATTTTTTTTATATAATTTTATGTTTTTTTTTTGTAAATATATAATATATATGAAAAAACTGATTTAATAAAAAATAAAGCATTTTTTGTTGCATACATAAAGAAAAAATATACTTTTTCACACAAAAATAAGAAAAAAATAAGCACGTGATTGAGTGATTTTAATTAAATAGGCTTAATAAACTGATGTTAACAAAAGTAAAAGTTATAAAAAGTAATTTTATAACTTTTAATCCGGTTAACAACAAGTCACTTCTATCTTATTACTTTGTTTTAATTAATCAGTCTAATATAATTACTTTTGTTGTGTGTTATAAAAATATCACAATTTGTTTTTTTTTTAAGAGGACCATTTTTTTACTAAATAACCTGCTAAAAGGTGTATATTATTAATTATTATTTTATTTTTTTTTAAAATGATTTATGTGCTATATTTTTCCATATTTATTTTTTTTCATCATCATAGGGGAAGATAATACAATATAATATATAATATAGGTAATAATGATAAAAACAGAGTATTATTTGTAAATAAACTGTAAAAATTTGTATATTTTATATAATAAATTTAAACTATTTTTTTTTTTCGTTTCATTCATAATTAATTAAATATATATTTTTTTTCTCACTAACACTTCATCCTTTTTTGTATTTTTAATAAGATTTGGCAAAATAACAGTTCATACGATTTTTTTCTTTTGCTAACTATTAATTATTTGCAATTTATACTATATGTATATATAAATATATTTTTCATTCACCCAACATTTTCAGTAAAAAATATTTTTTAAAATGTTCTTTCTCTATATTTTTAAACGAATTTTCTACCGTGATTGTTTTCAGTTGCTTTTTTTTAAATTTATACTCTATATGGGAGTGGTATGTTTATTTTTTTTTTAATAAATTTAATAATGCTTTTCAGATTCAATATAATTTTTTTTTTCATTGTTTTTTGAAAACAAATCAATTCACTCATCATAATTAATTTTTTTTTTATTTAATTAAATATTTATAAAAATTATTTTTTTCTTTTATTTAATTTTTTTTTTTATAACAAATTGATAATTATTTATTTTTTTTTTGTATTTGTTGTAAAAAAATAAAGTTGTCGGTGGATTGAGAAACTATTGATGCAAAAAAAAGCGGATGGATATTTTTTTTATAATAATAATGAGATGTTGTTGGTGATAAAATTGAAGAAAAAAAAAGAGTGTCAATGAAACGCGAACGCGACGCTACGTATATAAAGTTATAAACGCTAATATATATTTTTTTTCTTATTTATTTCCTATGAGTAATTAAAGCTCCCAACGCGCGCGACACGATTCCCGACCGAGATACGATTTTTTTTTTATTTCTTTGAATGATGACGAACGACGACGGCGACGACGACACGATAAATTATAAAAAAGGATCTAAAATTATTTTTTTTAAGCGAACCGACCGATCACAATTGTTTTCCTTTGTATATGTTTAATATAATTAATAAATAGATTAATTTAAATTAAAACGCGACGACACGAGTATAACCCTTCGATAAATAATGATTAAAAAATTTCTTAATTCTACGCGTAGTCTTTCAGTTTTTCTTTTCTTTTTTTTTAATAGGTTTATTTTTATTATTTATATATTTTTTTTTCCTACATGCTAATATTAATATTTTTTATCTAGTTTTTCATAATGTTGCATACATTTATCTTTATATTGTTAAATATAAAGTCCTAAGTTGTAGATTATGAGCGTCCTTTTATTTTTTTTCTCACACATTTTTTTTGCTGTTTAATGAATAAAAGTTACAAGTTATTATTTTATTTTTAAATTTTAATTTTTTGAGTTGAAATGAAGAAGTTGTGGTTGTTCATTCATAAATTTTTATCATTGCTTTTTAATTTTTTTTAAGGGTTTGTTGAAAAACTTTGAACGTACAATTTTGTTTTTTTGGTGTGATGAAAAAAAATTCTGAAAAATTAAATCATAATAAAGAATCCGCGAAATGCCTCAAAATAAAAATTATTTTGTGAATCAATGTTGTTCGTACTTCTATTTCGTTCTATTTTAAAATATTTTTTTTCAAGGTCCGAACTCTCAAAAACTATGCATCGAAGAGTTCAATTGTTTAAAATTTGAAACTTTTAAATAAAAATTTGAATTTTGTTTGGATGAATTTTAAATTCGGATGAAATCTGATTTGAATTCAGTAAATAATCAATTAGTTTTGATTAATTATTTGATATTTAATTTTTTTTTTAAATTAGTACCTAATATTTTTACAAAAAAAAATGATTTTAAGTCGATTTGATTTCGTTAAAAATATTTTTTTAAATTAATTTAAATTAAATAATTTAAATAAATTTTAAGTTATTAAATTATTTTTTTGAATTAGTAAAAAAAATGAGTTTTTGTTATTATGTTTCATAAAAATTTAATTTTTTTTTTAAATTTTAATTTTAAATTTTTCACAAAAATATTTAAATTAGTTTTCATTTTTTTTTCAGAATACGAATGTAAAAGCCTTAAAATATTTTTTTATTAATTAATCAAAATACTCCGAGGTATTAAATTGTGAAGAGCTCAAAGCTAAAAATAAACTTTAAAATTTGAATCTAACAACATCACGATGTTACGGGAGTAATAAAAAATATCTGATCTTAAAAAAATAAATGTGTCAATATTAATTGCAATTTTTACAGAATCTTGAATTTTTTTATTTGTTGATTTTTTTTGTTATATAATTGAATCCGAGCTCCTTCAATCTTTTATTTCCTTATTGAAGAGAGCAAAGTTAGTAGGTGTAAGAGTTATCAGTTTTTAATTGATTTTCTAAAATTTAGTTATCATCACACCAAAACTATCAAAAAATGTACGTTAAAATTCTCAACTTTTATCCCTTAATTAATTTATTTTTTTTTTTTTAAATAATTTTTTAATGAAAATTTTTTTTTACAATATCAATTATTTTTTTCTTTTATTTTTTTTTTGTAGAATAACAGCCCAACAGTTGAAATAAATAAAATCGAATTCTAACTTAATAATTTTTTTGTCTCACTAAAAAAAATGTTAATATCTAAAAAATTTTTTTTTCAATTTTTTGCCCTAACTTATTTAAAAAATAATCCAATTTTTGTTGAACAACCATCCTATCTTCTTCCCTGTCTTCGTTACGCAGTCAACCGTTAGGCTAGTAGTATAACATCAATTGTGTGATCGTGTTATAGCAAATATAACTTGTTTGTGTGAGTGTTTTGTGTTCAATATTTACAATTTTGCATTTTTTGTGTTTTTTTTAATAAAATATCATTGTAAATACCTTTTCTTCGTTTTTTTAGATCTCGTATAATTGCCCGAGTCGTTCGGACAATTGTGCCGGGAACTGATCGACAAAACGGCGCCAATTTTCTTCGCCAACTTGTGTCTTGAAACCATGTAATATCTGAAAAATGTCACGTTTTCGATTAATTTATCTCAATTTATTAGAAGAACGTGTTTTTTGAGGAATTTTAAAAAATCAAAATTTCTCGGAAACTCACCTTCTTGAGCATTTCATGCAAATCCGGTTGCGGATTCATCCACGACGCCGCCGCATCACAAAAGAAGATAAAATCTGGCACAACTCCCACGGGATTTACCGTTATCATTTGACACATTCCGCGGAAAGCTGAATCTTTTTCCTCATTGTCACGTATGTTCCTTAGAGATATACACCTTCAAGAGAAAAATTTTAAAAAAATCATTAAAAATTAATTTTTCATATGAAATCTGGAATGTTGTTAGTAGTAGATTATTTTTTTTTATGTAGATCACAACACAAATTTTTTGGTATTTTTCCTCGTTGGACTTTTCGTCGATACAACAGTTTTTACGTTGAAATTAATCAAAAGTGCAAAAAATCAATCTAAATTAAATTTTTGTTCGTTTTTGTTTCGATTATAAGATGAGGAAACTATGGTTTTATGTAAACAATATTGAGAGAGTAAGTACACAAAAGACAAAAAATAAATGTCACACAGGACAATCAAAAGTGATTTTTGGCGGTTTTTTGGCTGAAAACAATGAAAAAATTTTGGCTTTCATGTTTTCGTGGTCCGAACAAAAGATAAAATGTATATATAATAAAATATTGTGTTGTAATTAACATTTTACGGTACATACAAAGAATAATTAATGGAAAATAAAGGTAGCTACAAAAAACGTAATGTATAACGTGAAAGCGTGAAAAAAATAATTTGTGAAATGCGAAATGATGCAAGGATATCAGGATAACTGAAAATTTATATTTAAATTATTTGATGGAGACGATTGGTTAAAATTATTAATATTTAAGAATATAATTTTAAAAAAATAATTAATTAAATTTAAATTAAATTTTTAAAAATTAATAATTTTTTTTAATAATTTTTAATTTTTTTTAAATAATTAATTAAATAGTATTTAAATTAATTAAATAAATGAATAATTAAAAATTAATCAAATTAATTAATTAAATTATTTTTTTTTAAATAATTTTTAAAATTTAATTTAATTAATTAAATAATCTTAATTTATATTAAAAAATAAAATATAATTGTAAGAAATTCATTTTTTTTTTCAATTAAATAATTAAAATTAATTAATAAATTAATTAAAATTTAATTAAATTAATTAAAAATTAATTTTTTTTATTAATTTTCGAGTATTGAAAATTATTCTTTAAAAATTTCTATTAAAATTAATTTTAGATATCGTCAGATAATCCAACACCAATTAAAAAAGTGAAGCATTTCCCCGAAATATCTGAAGTAAATTTTCGTTATACTGATATCCGAAAAATTTTTTGAGTGAAAAATAATAAATATTAAAAATTTGTTCCAAAAATAAATAATAAAACATTGAAAAATTTCAAAAAAATATTTTTGAAAGTTAAAAAATTTAAAAAAATAAAATAATTTTTAAATAATTTTTTAACTCTCAATTAACATTTTCCTCAAAATTAATTTTAAAAATTAAAAATGAATTATTTTTCAGGTTAAAATAAAAATATCTTAAATTTTAGGTTTGTTCTGGAATGATTTTGAACAAATGGATAAATAAATAACTATATGATAATAAATGAATTAATTTAATTAATAATAATAAATTTTAAATAAATTTACACACCACTGCCGTACAAACTGTTGTAATGAGGGAGCCACATCTAGAGGGCACACAAAACCTAGGCGACCGATTGTTATGGCTAAAAAAGAATAAAAACAGAAAAGAAGAAAAAAAGAAAAAAATGTTTGCTGCTTTTGTTGTTTTTTTTTTAAATTATCTCTAAATTTATGAATTTAAATAAAATTATTTTTTTACTTTTTTTTTTGAAACACACACAAAAATCATTAGAAAAACCATGAAAATGTATACAAATTCATAAGACAAAAAAATTATTTTTTTGTTTTTGAGCGTTGTTGGCAAAAAAACGAAATATGTAAGGAAATATGGGTGGTAGGTCTGTCATAATTTTTGCGTTTTTTCGAAGGTTTTTTTTTTTTGATGAAACGCGATCTCATGCCTTGAATTTTAAATTGTTTTTATATATTTACCTGTGTTTTCAAGTAAAGTTTTCGGAGTATTTGGCCGGTTTATGATGTCAATTAGTTGGTGAAGGACGACGGGAATATATGGTTTTGTCTCAGCACCTGAAATAAATTTATTAAAGATTAATTTTTAAGTTTTTTCACGATTTAAAATATTCTTAAAAATTTTTAATTAATTAAATTTCAAAAGTTTTTTAAAAAATAATTAAAATAAAGTAAAAAAATTAAAAGTTAAAAAAATACATAAAAATTTCTTAATTTATTTAATTCAAAGATTAAAGTTTGAATTTAATAAATTAAAAAATTTTTATTTTTTTTTTAATTTTAAAAAATTATTCGAAATTTCAATAAATATTTTAAGAAATATTTTTTTTTATTTAATAAAAAAGTTTAATTATTTCGATACTTAAAAAATAAAAAAAATAAATATTTTTAATAATTTTTATAATTTAAAAAAAAAATATTTTTTTAAAGAACTTTTCTAAAATATTTTAATTTTTTTAAGATTATTTTTAAATTTTTTTTTGAAGATTTTTTTTTAATAATTTTTATCGAACTCACCTAATTTTATACTAATTTCTCCGATAGCCCACGTGGCATTATTGCATACTGATATATACTCTGGATTGAGATTTTGTCCCAAAATTGGTAGAAATTGTCCGATATAGGGCGCGACATGCACGAAACAGGCCTTTGTCAAGTCCCCCAAGAGGGCAAATGATGATTGTCTGACCTCCGGCATGGAATCCTGCATACACTGATACAACAACTGCATAATATTACTACTGACAACCAACGTTTCAATATGTCCATCGAGTCCCTCCGCGAGTCCCGACAATAAATCTAACGCCACAATCATGAAATCCTTGTCGGGAATCTCAAATTGCCCCGGGCTCGCGGTACTTGCGAGATCCTGGTTGAGCGTTTGTTGAATAAGATTGATGCATCTCCGGTACACGGGCTCCGAATATGGCAAAAATCCGGATTGCAAAGCTGTGGCAACACTCGATAAACACTCAAGAAGCGGAAATAGGTCCTTATCTTCGTCTTTCAACATGTTCCATTTTTGAATTAATGGCGGCATGAGGAGATTTATGTACTCGTCTGTGTTCAAATGATGTCCCACGGAGTCAGCTAACGTGCCAATCGCATCGTAGAGGATCAGCAAATTCTTGTGTTGATATTTGCTGAAGGCGAAAACCAACGTTTTGAGAATAAAACCGAGATACGGGACAAGTTCGGTGCACGCTTCCTCCTCGAGTGTCGCAAAAGCGGAACAAGCTGCTTCCTGCACGCGTTTATTGGCGTCAAGAATGCGTTTTAGCAACTCTTCCATCAGCGGTTTCAAGTACAACTCGTGCGGTTGTGTCACAACCCAATGTGCGTATCGAGACAATGTCCAACAAGTAATTGCCCGCACGAGCGCCTTTTTATCCGACAAGCAAGAAATCAGATACGGGATCAATTCGGGCAAATGGGGAACCATTCCCTGCATACAACCTTCGGCAATAGCACCGAGAGCCAAAATTCCGCTTTCCTTGATGACCCATTGTTCGTGGAAAAGTGTCTCTTTGAGGATGGGCAAGAGAATCGGCAAAAATTCTTCTTTGAAGACGTTTGCGAGAACATCCAAAGCTGCTGCCGAGCATTTTCGCAAATTCCAATCCGTTAAGTTGCTGTCGTCATCTAAGCCGTCTTCGTCGTCAGATTCTTCGCCATGTTCGCCGGAATGTCCTTCGGAGATACTCGACGAGCGCACGTGATGACTTCGGGATTTGTGGAAACGGGGTTTGATGTCTTCCTCACGATCCGGGATCATTTCGTCTTCTTCAACGTCGCCCTGTAAAAATTAAAATTTTTATTAGATTTTTCTCATAAAAAGTAATTTTTAAAAATTTTTCACATTTTTATAAACCAAAAAATTATTAAAAAAGGCAAAATTTTAATAATTTTTTTTTTTTTTAAATTTTTTAGTGTTTAAACATTTTTTTATATTTTTCTTTAATTTTTTAACAAATTATTTTTAAATAAAATTTTAGCCAACATTTATGAGTTTTTAAAATTTTTTAAAATAATTTTTAATTCTTTTTTTTCAAAGATTTTTTAGCTTTTTTTGCCCAATTTGAGTCAAAAATGTAATTATAAAAAATATTTTGATTTTGTTTTTTTCATTTTTTGGAGAAATATTGAGTATCAAATATTTAGATTAATTATTTGAAAAATTAAAAAAATTATTTAAATTTTATTTTTTGAAAGAGATTTTTAATTTTATAATAAAATTTTAGACAATTTTTAATGAATTTTATTTTTTTTTATTTTTTAAGTTCTTAATATTTTTAAAGAAAATATTTTAATTTTTATAAATTTTTAACCAATTTTTAATTTAAAAAAAATTGTAAAAAATTAAAATAATATTTTTTTTATTTTAATTCTTTTTTTTTCAACTTTTATTTTTAACAAAAATATTCAAATTATAGATTTTTCAATTTTTTATAGAATTTACTTAAAAAAATTGAATTTTATAAAAAAATTAAATTTTAAAAATTATTTAATATTATTTAAAGTTATTTTTTTTTTCATTTTTTTTTTTTTTTTTGTGAAAAATGTTTAATTTTGTCTTAAATTTCACGAAAAATTCATAAAAAATACAAAATTTTAGGAAATTTAAATGAAATTTTTTTCTTTTTCATAATCGATATTCAATTTTTTTCCTTTTTCATTGTTCCGAAGGTCAAAAAATTAAATTTTTTATAGGTTTTTTTCAAAAGTTTAAATTTTTAGACATTTTTATGATGATTTTCAATTTTAAAAATAATAAAAAAAATATTTTAATTCTCTTTAAATTAAAATTTGAAACATTTTCTGCTAAAAAATCAAACTTTTCATATCTTACCTTCAAAATAATGATATCAATATCGGAATACTTCATGCCACGAATCAAAACAGGAGCCAATTGCGCCAAATAAGGACCCAAAACCTCCTTGCAAACAGTTTGCTCGGCAAGCGTGAGCCAAAATTCGCACGCTTCCAACGCCGTCTCGTCCGTATCTTGCGTTCGAATCAACATATATTCAATAATTTGCGGCATATGAGGCATGAGTCGATCCATTCTCACTTCCAGCAGCATCACGAGTGCGCGACATACATTTTTTCGCACCTCCCGGTCCTCATCGCTCGACAAATGGAACAAATTCTCGATAAACGTATCGATATGCACCATCAATGCCTGCGTTCGATTAATAATGAAGTGATTGATGCACGCAATAGCCAACGAGCGAATTTTCGGACTCGAATGTCGGAAAAAGTGCAAAAATTTCGGTATCATGACGTTCAGCGGGCGATTCAGTGTCGGACTATCCAAAATATCGGCAGAATCTTCGCAAATTTTCTGCAATGCTCCGAAGGCGCCTTCACAAACGCTGTATTCCTGCGAGTCTAGCATGTCGCAAAGTGACGGCAAAAGTTCGGGCCACGTATGAAGACCTCCTTTATTGGCGATTGTGGTGATAATTATGCCGACAGTCGCTCGAATTAGCGGCGAAGGGTCTCCCAGAGCCATGAGACACTCTTGTTTGATGTACTCGATGATCGACGTTTGCAACTGCGTGCCATGCAAGCGAATGTTGTTCTTCAAAATCAGTCCGGACAAGGATCGCGTTGGCTCATCTTGCGTTTTTAGCTTCGTCAAAACGTAAATTAGGTAATTATTAAAGTCCGGATATTGGTTGAGCTCCTCCAATTTCTGCAAAAAAAACACCAAAAAACGTAAATAAAATGATTCATCAGAAAAAAAATCGTCTTGTGATGAAGCGTATGTGTCGCATACAAATGCACGCCACACACACAAACGAATGGCATTCAACCTCAACCTCAAAAAAAAAAAAAAACGCGAGCGACGGGAAAATTCGCTCAATGACAAAAAATTACCTGCTGCACTGCCCGTTGAACGTTGTTATCTGTCGACTGTGATTGCTTCAGCAGCGTAATGATCTGGTTCAGACCCTCTGGTTGCGGTTCCCAACTCATTTTTATTCTCGTCTATGGCTTTTATTGATCCAGCGCATTTATCGATCCAATTTTTTCTGCTGTGTGTGATGCGACAATTTTTTGTCTCGCTTTTTTCGCACAATTGCGGGGCGTTTCGCGCGTTTTTTGCAACTTTAATTGTTTTTCGGCACGAGATCTGTGACCTTTTGCGTGTTTTTGGGTTTATTTTGCGGTTTTGCAGTCGGAATTGGCTTAAAATAAAATGCGAGAAAAATGTGTTCTCGTTATTTGGCGTCGAAAGTCGCGCTCTGCTAATTCAACTTGTTACTTTGAGACGAATGATAGTGATAAAAGAGACCAGTTTTCATTTGTTTGCGGTACGGAGGTGTATGGAAAGGCGTATCGTGTGTAGTGTTGTTGTCACAGGATGCATTTTGTGTGATGGAAATTGCATTTTTTCATTGGGATTTGTATGCTGTATGAGTTGTGTGGGAGATTTAGGCGGAAAATTGGTTTTTTGAGTCGAAAAATTGAAAATTTGCTTAAAATTCATCAATTTATGTAGGAAAATTCTAATTTTTAAGCTTAAAATTTAGTTTTTTGAACTAATTTTATAAAAATTAATAAAATTCTGAAGGAAAGTTTTATTTTGTGAGTAGCAAATGTCAGATAAAAATTTAATTTTAACAACTTGGAATATTAATTTTTATTTTTTAACAGATTTTCCTCAGTAAAGTCATCAATAAATGATAAAAACGGATCTCCGATCGACCAAAATATGGATTTTGAGACTTAACGATGAAATTCTCATATTTTTTAATAAAATTGTATCACGAAACCTCTAAAATGGCATTTAGGGTCAATTTCTTTAAAAAACTATAAAAAAAATTAAAATTTAAAAAAAAAAAAAAAAATTTTTAAATGTATCGAATTTCAAATAAGAAATTTCTTACAGGAAATAGAGGTCACAAGCAAGTAACCCGAAGAAATTTTTAAACATCAAAAGACGTAATTTTCTTTCTTTTCTTTATCAAAACTGATACCGAGGACTTGAATATGAGAGAAATCCAATAAAATTGATAATTTGTCTAATTTTAGGTAAAATATTGCAAAAAAATCTATTCTAATCAATTCAAACCAAGCATAAATTCATGAATTCTCACTGCTCCGAATATATTTAATTAAAAAATTAAATAAAAATTTGAAGAATTTCGGTTTAAATTTACTAAATTGAAAAAAAATTAAAATTAATTTAATTTAAAATTTTAACACTTTTACAATTAATTTAAAAAAAATTAATCAAAAATAATTTTTCATTTTCCCAAATAAAATTTTTTAAAAATATTTTCAAAATAAAAAAAAAAATTCAAAACAGAATATAAAAAGTTTTCACTAAACTTATCAAAAATTTAATTTAATAATTTTTTTAAAATTTAATTAAATAATTAGAAAAGGAATAATTTTTCAAGACTGAAATTCAAAGCCAAAAAATATGAAAAAATCTCATTTGAAGTAAAGAAGGATTCAGATAATCTTCAGCTTTTTACAGATCATGTAACTCGTTCTTAAACAGCACACGTATACGCTACAGCAGTCGTGGCCGAGTGGTTAAGGCGTCTGACTCGAAATCAGATTCCCTCTGGGAGCGTAGGTTCGAATCCTACCGGCTGCGATTTTTTTTTCTTAGTTTTTTTTTTCGAAAAATTTAAAATTTCACCCAAAAAACTTTTTTTTCTGTTTAAATGTGAGACAAAAATTTTATATTTCAACTTGAAGCAAATTTTGAATCTTAATTTTTAACTTTGTTTCCCCAATAGCTTTTCAGCAGCAGAATTGTCAATAAATGACAAAAACATCGTGTAATGAGAATACATCGTGTTCAAAATTTCCTTTGCTGTTGCCACACTCAACGGTTTTAGCCCTCCAATTGATAAAAAGCTCGGATTTTGAGCCTTTTGAAACATTATCAAGAACTCCAAAGCACGTTCCTTCTCGAAAAAGTACCATGGGACATCGTAAATGGCATGCATTGTACGTTCGCTCTAAAAAAATATGAGGAAAAAAATTTAATTTTATAAAAAATAATTAAAAATTATGAAATTTTCACGGCATTTTCAACAACAGTTCCAACAGTACAAAAAAGAAGGAATTGAACGAGAGTTGCTAAGCCAAGTCCGTAGCCAGGAAACCAAAAAATCTGAAAAAAAATCAATTTATTGTGAAAAAATTTTAAATTTCATTTCTTACGAATGTCTCCACGAACAAAAGAGTGATCTGAAAAGAAACTTTTAACAATTTTTTGTAATTTTTGGAACCCTTTAAAGCACTTACGCAAATAAAATTCGTCGCAGCGATCTCAAAAAAGCAAATGTTTGTGTACAAATCATCTTGATCATTCAAAAAACTACAAAAACTTGAATTTCAGGTAAATTTCTCAAAATATTTCTTCAATTTTCTCACGTATTCATGTACTCATGCTCGATAATGATCGTTTTTAACATATTTTTTATCCGTTTTTTGTACTTCCAGCTTCCATCGTACTTCAGCTCGTTCGCCAATTCTTTCAAACCGACTTCAAAAAGGTCTGTCAAGCATACGTAATGAGCTGTAACGCATCTAAAATTAAGAAATTTCGTAAAAAATTTATTTTTTTATTATTTATATTTAAATTTTTGAAAAATTTTCATTAAAAATTAATATTTTCGGTCCTCGCACGAAGTAAAACTCAATTTTTAAAATTAAAATTGATAAAATTTAACTATTTTCAATACTTACAAGAACACAATATCACAAGCTAGCAGTCCAACGAGGGTCCATATCATTATAATGAGTTGATAAAGCATATTAACGATGTAGTTGAACGTCGTATCTTCGGTAAATCCAATAACTAAAACTTGAATCTGTTCAAAATAAATAATTAAATAAATTAATTTTTTAAAATTTTTAATTTTTTGTTAAATATATCTAAAATTAATTTTCAAAATTATTTTAAAAAAATTAATTAATTTAAATTTAATTTTTTTTTTAAATAAAATAATTATTTTTGAATTTTTAAATTTTAGAAAAAAAAACTTACAAACATCGTCCTTTCCTTCGTAAAAATATAAATAATCAACGGAAAACTCAAGAACCCAATCATGCAATTAATATACAAAAATCGAATAATTTTGTACAATTTATCGCATCGATTGAAGCAAACATTTAAAATCCGAATCCTTTCTTCGCCATATTGATATTTTGCGTGAATTTGCACCATTTGATGACTGACAGCATATAAAAGCTCCCGTTTTGTGATCGAATAGTACATTTTTGCGGCAACTTGAAAGTCCATCCCGTAATAAATGAAGCACAAAAACATGTCCAAATATTTTCCGCGCATAAAGTAAATCCACTGCGTGTAACTGGCGCAAACGAGTGTGCATCCGATGAGAAACCAAGCCCAATACGTTCGGATGTCGGGTTTCCAATCGAGAGATCTGATGACGTTGCACCCGAGAACGGTGCACAAACTGTCGAGTTTCGTGTGAAGCGCCTGCATCTTCGGGTACGTGTTGTCATCGAGGCTGTCGTCGAAGAGACGCTTGAATCGACGTTTCCAGTAGTTCATCGTGAATCAATTTGACGAGAAATGGAGGAAATTTTCCATTTTCGTGTCTTTTAAAGCCTTGATTTGACGTGAGAATGGAACATTTGTCGTTTTAAAGGGTAATTGGCGGCAAAAAAGGGCTCGGCAATTAGTTGAATGTCAAGAACGGGCAACAACTTTGAATTGCAAGGCTTGAATTTGGATTTTTAGAAAGGCATCACGTGATGAAGAGACGTAAAAATGTGCAAAAGGTAATTTTTTCGAGCTAATAATTTATCAAAAATATGAAAAGTTTAGAATTTCTGATAATTTTTGATCCATTTTGAAAGTAAAATTGATAAATAACGAAAAATCTGTTCGAAAAATTACATTTTTATCAACTTATCAGTTCAAATATGGTAAAATTCTTGGCTTAAAAGACGAAAATCGATGCTGAAGTAAGCAAAAAGTTGATTTTTCGTATAAGAATATCTAAAATTTTAAGATTTTTGGTCAATTTCGAAAGCTAAGATGACGAATCTTGAAGATTTTGATTAAAAAAAAGAATTTTTTGTTACTTTTCGGAGCTCTTATGACAATTTTGTTCAAAAAATTTAAATTTTTCATGATATTTTAGGTCCTCAACGTTATAAATCCTTTGAAGATTTCACTGAAGGACATTAATTCATCACATTTTCCCATAAAAACTGCTCTTGAGACTTGAACTTGTATCAATAACTTTTCAAGAACCATCGATCGATATTTTTTATCTTTCATTTTTTCCTCAGAACCGTTAATTAAACCCTAAAAAACTCGCAACAACTGTCAAATTCTCATTTCGTGCAAGAAATTCTATAAAAATCGTCTTTCACGCATTCATATTCGCAGTTCTCATCGAAATTTCTTTCATTTCAGACCAAAAAGTGACTCTCCGGCGATGAATTTCATCAAAATCAAGTTGAAGCGTCTCTTTGATCAGGAAAAAGATGCAAATACTTACCCGAAAATGGTCGAAATGCACAAGAAAATTGACGATTTGTGTACAATTATCGGCTGTAACATGCTCCGGAAGGACTACAAGGCGGATTTTCGTACTTTTATAACGGTCTTTTTGGGGGCTTTTACCTTCGTTTGCTTCGTTTTCACGCAATTTGTGCATTACAAGCGCGGCAAGTACTTGGATGCGTTTTTGGTGTTCGCTTATTACGGCATTGACCTGCAATCTATGGCAAAATTGTACTATTCGTACATCAATCGGGACTTGTTGTACAAAATGGGGCAGCAAATAGTGCAGATTCATGCGAAATATCAAGTTGGCGAGGAAAGGAAGAAAATTTTGAATGTTTGTTATAGTCGGTGTGACATGATTTACATCATTTTTCGGTTTTTGTATGTAAATGCGGTTGCTGGATTACTAAGTTTTCCCTTGTTGATCTACATTTTTGACCATGGGAAGGTTACAATGTTCGTAAGTCATGAAAATTTTTAAGTTTTTTTGAAGAAATTTGATGATTTTTCTTACAGATGGAACTTTTGGTCATGGGATTTACGGATGGATCGTGGTTTTCGTACACGTTCAACATGATTTATCAATTTATTATTATGTTTTATAGTGTTATGGGGTTGATGGCAGTGGATATTATGTTCATGTGAGTGCTAAATGATCATTTTTTATTGAAAAATTAAAAAAATACATTTAAATCAACTTTTGTGTCGATTAAAGTCCAAAAATTAAGAATTTTTCTGATAATTTCTTTAAAAATTTTAATTTTTCAACTTTTAGGGTCGTAACTGCTCATTATAAATGCTTGTGTGAACTTTTCGAGGTTTCGTTAAAGGAATTGTCTGAAGAGCTTCAATACGATGGAGATGAAAAATACGAAAGAAAAATCAAACTTATGCTTCGGAATATCATAATTGAGCACGAATACATGATAACGTAAGTTATTTTTTTTTTTAATTATGAAAAAAAATAAATTTAATCAATTATTATTTAATTTTATTATTTAAATTAATTAATTTAACTTAAGTTAAATATGCTTCAATCTAGAAAAAAAAATAATTTTTATTTAAAATTTTAAAATTTAATTTAATTTAATTTTATTAATATTTTAATTAAATATTTTTTTGATTTAGAAAAAAAACTAATTTTTATTTAAAATTTAATTTAATTTAAATTTATTAATATTTTATTTAAATATTTTTTTAATTTAATTAATTTAAAATTATTTTTTTTTCGAAATTAAAAAAAAATCAAAAATTTAAAAATACCTAATATTTTTTATTTATTTTTTTATTTAAAAAAAATATTTTCAATAAAAAATTAACTCTGAAAAAAAAACAATTTTTAATTTAATTTTGGCTGAAATTTTTTTTGATAAATTTTTTTCGCTAACATCTTTAAATGGCTCCTGTACATCGAAAAAAAAATCTCACAAAAAAATATTAAAATTATTTCAAAAATTAGCTTCAAATTTTTAAAATCAATCTGAATATTTTTACTCAAGAATAACATTTAATTTTTTTTTCAAAATTATTTTTTCAGCTTTTTAAACAATCACGATGATTTGTACACGAACATTTGTTTTTTTGAAGTTTTTGCAACAAATTTTACTTGCGTAAGTTATTTCAATTTTAAAAATTTTCAACACTTTTTATCAAAAATATCTCATTTCAGGTCGCTCTCTTGTTCGTCGAAACCTTCGTAAGTCAAAAATTTCCCAAAAATACCACAAAAAAAAATTAAAATTTTTGTGAATTTTCTTTCAGAAATTCTGGTTTCCCGGTTACAGCCTCGGCTTTGCAGCGTTCGTGCAGTTTCTCTTGTTCTGCACTGTGGGAACAATCATTGAAAATGCCGTGATTATTAATTTTTTAATCGCATGTGAGATTTTTTAATTGATTTTTTTTTATTTTAGAGTGAACGTGCTGTCGAAGCCATTTATGAAATTCCGTGGTATTGTTTGAAGAAGGAGCGTGCATTGGAATTTTTAATAATGTTCAAAAAGGCGCAAAATCCAAATTTTTTGTCGATTGGCGGAATTGCTCCTTTGAGCGTGGCAACTGCTAAAGAAGTGATTTTTTATGTTTTTAGGATTTTTTGTTCAAAATTTAATTTTTTTAATTTTTTTTTTAGATTATCAACAAAATGTATTCTTTCTACATGATGTTCTTGTCGTTTATTGACGAAAAAGCAGTTGAAAAACTCTTGGAAGGGGAAAATTAGACGAAAAAATGAAAAATTTTACATTTTGAGGCTTAAAGTAAAGCTTTTAAGTACAAAACTGCTTTCAAGTTTTCAAGAAAAATGTCAAATTTTTTACAAAAATCGACTTTGGTTGATATATTTTCTCTAAAAATTTCGTATTTTCCTTAAATCTATGTCACAAGAACGTTTTTGAGAGCACAGCATCAATAAATATGTACAAAAAAAATTATCATGGACCATCCATCAATCGATCATCCTCAGACCCATTTCATTCGTCACAAAACTCGTGACTGTTCTCAAAACTGCCGTTTGAACAGCTGCATCTCCCATGATGATCGGAATCAAAAGCGCCAAATCCTGCGGTCCAACATCTCGCACAGCTGCCATTATGTGACTTTGGAGTCTTTCTCGCTGTGTCGGCGTCAAATCGTTCCTCAGAATTTCTCCCAAAGGTTTCCATCCTTGCATTTTGTACGCAGATCCGACACCGCCGAGAATTGCACCTGCTGCCAATCCAACGGGACCTCCCAAAACGCCGCCAAGAAAAGCTGTGGCGCCCGTAATTGCTGCTCCTGCGAAGATTTTTTTTTTTTGAGAGAGATGACGATGATTCATGAGATAAAGAAAAGTTTAAAGGTCGTACCTTTAGCTGATTGCTTCATCGTCACTCGCATCTCGCGCTCGTCACAAATTAAGGAAACGGCGTTGATGAGTTCTACCGTATCGACAGGCATTTTTTGTTAAGTAGAAGGTTAAAAAATTTATTTGGAAAATTGTGAAATTGTTTTGTTTTTTTTTTTATTTTTGTTTATCTCTTAAATTAAATTTTACGCTAATTCAAGGTATACGGTACTACATGTGAGACGAATGAAAATGATAAATTATGGTAGCCATAACTTCAGATGAATATAAATTTCTAAAAATTTGAAGATTTTTTTATGAATTTTGAATTTTCGTGAAAAATTCTATGCGAAAAGTAATTTGAGCATCTATCAAACAAAAAATTTGGAAGGTAATAAATTTCATTTTTTAAAACTGTGTCAAAGCCATTTTTGTCAAGTATTGCTCCAAAGGGATAAAAATTCGTCAGAGGGCTCTAATTTATCATTTTTAATCATTTTATAACTCAAAACTGCCAAAAAATTGAAACTGAAAAAATTTTTTTTCTTTGACACAGTTTTGATTTGAAAACTAAATCAAGAGCAAAACTGTGTCAAAAACTATGTCAAAAACTGTGTCAAAGCGATTTTTGTCAAATCTTGCTCCAAATGGATAAAAATTTGTCAGAGTGCTCTAATTTATCATTTTTAATCATTTTAAAACTCAAAACTGCCAAAAAATTGAAACTGAAAAAAAATTTTTTCTTTGACACAGTTTTTATTTGAAAACTAAATCAAGAGCAAAACTGTGTCAAAAACTATGTCAAAAACTGTGTCAAAGCGATTTTTGTCAAATCTTGCTCCAAATGGATAAAAATTTGTCAGAGTGCTCTAATTTATCATTTTTAATCATTTTAAAACTCAAAACTGCCAAAATATTGAAACTGAAAAAAAATTTATTCCTTTGACACAGTTTTGATTTGAAAACTAAATCAAGAGCAAAACTGTGTCAAAAACTATGTCAAAAACTGTGTCAAAGCAATTTTTGTCAAATCTTGCTCCAAATGGATAAAAATTTGTCAGAGGGCTCTAATTTATCATTTTTAATCATTTTATAACTCAAAACTGCCAAAAAATTGAAACTGAAAAAAATTTTTTTCTTTGACACAGTTTTGATTTGAAAACTAAATCAAGAGCAAAACTGTGTCAAAAACTATGTCAAAAACTGTGTCAAAGCAATTTTTGTCAAATCTTGCTCCAAATGGATAAAAATTTGTCAGAGGGCTCTAATTTATCATTTTTAATCATTTTATAACTCAAAACTGCCAAAAAATTGAAACTGAAAAAAATTTTTTTCTTTGACACAGTTTTGATTTGAAAACTAAATCAAGAGCAAAACTGTGTCAAAAACTATGTCAAAAACTGTGTCAAAGCAATTTTTGTCAAATCTTGCTCCAAATGGATAAAAATTTGTCAGAGGGCTCTAATTTATCATTTTTAATCATTTTATAACTCAAAACTGCCAAAAAATTGAAACTGAAAAAAAATTTTTTCTTTGACACAGTTTTGATTTGAAAACTAAATCAAGAGCAAAACTGTGTCAAAAACTGTGTCAAAGCAATTTTTGTCAAATCTTGATTCAAATGGATAAAAATTTGTCAGAGGGCTCTAATTTATCATTTTTAATCATTTTAAAACTCAAAACTGCCAAAAAATTGAAATTGAAAAAAAATTTTTTCTTTGACACAGTTTTGATTTGAAAACTAAATCAAGAGCAAAACTGTGTCAAAAACTATGTCAAAAACTGTGTCAAAGCAATTTTTTTCAAATCTTTGACTTGCTCCAAATGGAAAAACTAAAAATTTGTCAGAGGGCTCTAATTTATCATTTTTAATCATTTTATAACTCAAAACTGCCAAAAAATTGAAACTGAAAAAAAATTTTTTTTTGACACAGTTTTGATTTGAAAACTAAATCAAGAGCAAAACTGTGTCAAAAACTATGTCAAAAACTGTGTCAAAAACTGTGTCAAAGCAATTTTTGTCAAATCTTGCTCCAAATGGATAAAAATTTGTCAGAGGGCTCTAATTTATCATTTTTAATCATTTTATAACTCAAAACTGCCAAAAAATTGAAACTGAAAAAAAATTTTTTCTTTGACACAGTTTTGATTTGAAAACTAAATCAAGAGCAAAACTGTGTCAAAAACTATGTCAAAAACTGTGTCAAAGCAATTTTTGTCAAATCTTGCTCCAAATGGATAAAAATTTGTCAGAGGGCTCTAATTTATCATTTTTAATCATTTTATAACTCAAAACTGCCAAAAAATTGAAACTGAAAAAAAATTTTTTCTTTGACACAGTTTTGATTTGAAAACTAAATCAAGAGCAAAACTGTGTCAAAAACTGTGTCAAAGCAATTTTTGTCAAATCTTGCTCCAAATGGATAAAAATTTGTCAGAGGGCTCTAATTTATCATTTTTAATCATTTTATAACTCAAAACTGCCAAAAAATTGAAACTGAAAAAAAATTTTTTCTTTGACACAGTTTTGATTTGAAAACTAAATCAAGAGCAAAACTGTGTCAAAAACTATGTCAAAAACTGTGTCAAAGCAATTTTTGTCAAATCTTGCTCCAAATGGATAAAAATTTGTCAGAGGGCTCTAATTTATCATTTTTAATCATTTTATAACTCAAAACTGCCAAAAAATTGAAACTGAAAAAAAATTTTTTTTTTGACACAGTTTTGATTTGAAAACTAAATCAAGAGCAAAACTGTGTCAAAAACTATGTCAAAAACTGTGTCAAAGCAATTTTTGTCAAATCTTGCTCCAAATGGATAAAAATTTGTCAGAGGGCTCTAATTTATCATTTTTAATCATTTTATAACTCAAAACTGCCAAAAAATTGAAACTGAAAAAAAATTTTTTTCTTTGACACAGTTTTGATTTGAAAACTAAATCAAGAGCAAAACTGTGTCAAAAACTATGTCAAAAACTGTGTCAAAGCAATTTTTGTCAAATCTTGCTCCAAATGGATAAAAATTTGTCAGAGGGCTCTAATTTATCATTTTTAATCATTTTATAACTCAAAACTGCCAAAAAATTGAAACTGAAAAAAAATTTTTTCTTTGACACAGTTTTGATTTGAAAACTAAATCAAGAGCAAAACTGTGTCAAAAACTATGTGTTTTTTGTCAAATCTTGCTCCAAATGGATAAAAATTTGTCAGAGGGCTCTAATTTATCATTTTTAATCATTTTATAACTCAAAACTGCCAAAAAATTGAAACTGAAAAAAAATTTTTTTTTTGACACAGTTTTGATTTGAAAACTAAATCAAGAGCAAAACTGTGTCAAAAACTATGTCAAAAACTGTGTCAAAGCAATTTTTGTCAAATCTTGCTCCAAATGGATAAAAATTTGTCAGAGGGCTCTAATTTATCATTTTTAATCATTTTATAACTCAAAACTGCCAAAAAATTGAAACTAAAAAAATTTTTTTTCTTTGACACAGTTTTGATTTGAAAACTAAATCAAGAGCAAAACTGTGTCAAAAACTATGTCAAAAACTGTGTCAAAGCAATTTTTGTCAAATCTTGCTCCAAATGGATAAAAATTTGTCAGAGGGCTCTAATTTATCATTTTTAATCATTTTATAACTCAAAACTGCCAAAAAATTGAAACTGAAAAAAAATTTTTTCTTTGACACAGTTTTGCAATTTTTGTCAAATCTTGCTCCAAATGGATAAAAATTTGTCAGAGGGCTCTAATTTGCCAAAAAATTGAAACTGAAAAAAAATTTTTTCTTTGACACAGTTTTGATTTGAAAACTAAATCAAGAGCAAAACTGTGTCAAAAACTATGTCAAAAACTGTGTCAAAGCAATTTTTGTCAAATCTTGCTCCAAATGGATAAAAATTTGTAAGAGGGCTATAATTTATCATTTCTAGTCATTTTATAACTCAAAACTGCCAAAAAATTGAAACTGAAAAAAAAATTTCTTTAACATAGTTTTGTTTTGAATGTGTATGAAATTACGAAAGGGCCATGAGGAGTAGGAAAATGTGAATTGAGGAGTACAAAAAAGCGTAGATATATAACATTGAAATGCGATATAGTATGTCGTTCTTTAGACGTCTACTTTCTCTATTTTTTTTTTTAATTTTTTATTTCTTCAAAAATCGACCAAATATCATTCAAATAAGACCTAAACTTAGTCAAAAACTCGAAAATTTGCATTAAAAATTTCACCTCCCCAAATCCGAAGCAATCTGGTCAGCGTATTCAACAACTGTCAGCAAGAGGCTCGTAACTGTCAAAATCCAACGAAATCCATCGTGCCTCGAGACGTAACAAAATGAGAAAATCGCTTCCGTTAATCCGTGTTTCGTGAGGCGTTCGGGCGCGTGAAAGTAATCACTTACTGAGACAAAGCCATCAAATTTGTGCATTCTTTTTTTCCACAAAATTCGTGTATAAATAATGCAATAAAAGTGCAAAAAAGTCCCAAATACGCAACGCGAGTGACCCGGGAAACGAATTAACGCAAAAGTATCCAGTCCTTAATCGTAGTAAACGCAAGAGAAGATATTCAAATTTATTATGCACAAGAAATCAGTCAGATAAATGGTATTTACATAAAAAGCTCACTTTCCGTCGTAATTTATCGATTTGGGGGATTTCACACGCAAAAGCTGCGACTCGTGATGCAATTTGGCGCAGAATTTCGAGGAAATTTTCACGAAAATCCGGAAAAAGTGAAGATTTTCCGTGCTTTTGGTACATTTTTAATGAGTTTATTTGAACGAGTCTACGCCATATTGTTCTGTGTCGTATGGGGGCGCGTACTCGCCATCGAGCGGAGTCTAAACAATGATGCGTACGTGATGTCAGGGTGTTACAACTGTCGAAAATGTTCCAAAAAATTATGAAGGAGGAGGAATATCAAGTATTTTTAGTGCAAAAATTAAAATTTTCAATAAAGTTTCAAAAATTTTGGTGAAAATTAAGAAAAAAATTATGAAAAAAAAATTTTTTGTTTCAAAAATTTGAAAATTATTAACTTAAAATTATTAAAATTATTAAAAAAAAGGAAAAAACAGATTTTTCAACAAAAAATATGTGATTTTTTAGTTCGAAATTGCTTAAAATTATATTATAAAAATTTAAAAAATAATTAAAAAGAAGGATTTTTGATACATTTTCGAAAGTTGTATCGGCCTAATTGGGAATAATGAATGAAATGCTCAGTGCAGTGTGTGGCATTAACAACGGCGCGAGTAAAAGAGAGAGAACGGAATGGGAAAAAAGAAATCCAGCAAAACGAAGAAATAATTACGATGACAAATTAATTTTTTTTTCGTTCGAGTGATCGACGTTAATCGATTTTTTCTCGCACACAGGTATCGTTTAACCCAACGGATGTCTGCTCAGAATCGGTAGTTGTCCGTATTAATGGCTGCAACAACTGAAGGTGAAATTCGAGTGGGTCCTGGTCATCAGGTAAACGGCGATATTTATGTACGTAACACAATTCACACATCCATCCATGTGGTAACATTTATAATTTTTTTGATTTTTTTTATATCGAAAAAAATTCTTTTTAAGAAGTTATTGTCACAAAAAAAATCACCCGAGTGACGAATAGTTTCTTAAAAATGAGCAAAATTTCAAAATTACACAAAACATTAACATCAAACACACACAAATTAACAAAAACTTTTCAGGGTCTCGCAAGAGAAAAAATCAAATTTTGACTTACAAATATTTTTTTCAAAGGCTAAACTACCAGATTATCAGCCAATTGAGAATTACAAGCCGGAAAAAGATGGTCTACGTGAATTGGAAGAGACACGTTGGAATCCCGGTGTTGTATTGGATGGGGACCTGTTAATGTACCTACGTGCAGCACGTTCTATCTCAGCTTTTCAAGGAATGTGCGACGGTGGTTCACCTGAAGATGGTTGTGTGGCCGCTAGTCGAGACGATACAACAATAAACGCATTAGACGTTGTAAGTATTTCTGCATTTTTTTTATAAAAAATTATTTTTTTTTTTAATTTTACGACATGAAAATTAATTTTTTTAACAAAAAATTTTCAAATTTCGACCTAAAATAATTTTTAAAAAATTTCAAAATAATATTTTTTTTATAAAATCTATTCAAAAATCAAAAATTATTTTTATTTGATAGAATTTTGAAACATTAGAAAGAAAAAAAAACATAAATTCGGAAAGTCATTTTTTCTCAAAATTTCTAAAAAGATGTTGAAATTTTTTTTTTTGTATTAAATTTTTTTTTGAATTAATTTTAATTTATTTTTGAATTAATACTTTTTTTTACAAAATTGATGAATTTTCACAAAAAAATGAGAAAATTTTGAATTTTTGAATTAATTAAATAAAATTTTTAATCTTTTCCAAAAGAATTTTGTTTAAAATTAAAAAAATTTAACATTTTCTGAGAGTAAAATAAAAAATAAGTTAAAAAAAATCAAATAAAAAATAAATTTTAAAAAAAGTAAATAAAAATAATTCGAAAAAAATCGAAAATATTTTTTTGATAATTGCTTTGTCTCAATTTTATTTAAAAATTATTAAATATTTAATTTCAATAATAAATATTTATTATTAATATTATTTATTGCATTTAATTAATTATTTAATTTTTTTCATAAAAATAAATAAAAATTCAAAAAAATTAATTAAAATTCATAAAAATAAAAAAAAATATTTTTTTACAAAATTTTTTGATTATTCTTTTGTTCTTTAAAAATGTTCATAATTTATTTTTAATTTCTTTTATTCAAAAATGTTAAATTAAAATATTTTTTTTTTATTAAAAAAATACGTTTTAAAATATATTTTTTAAAATTAATTATTTATTTTGTTTCTATGAAATATCAGAAAATTTCTCAAAATTTTTCAAATTTTTTTTTTTTTTTTTTTTCATTTTAAATTTTTTACTTTTTTTTATAAATTTTTTTTTTTGAAAACAAAAGAGATTCTAAAATTTGTTTTTCTTAATTTTTTACAGCTACACGATTCTGGATACGATCCTGGTAAAGCTCTGGAAGCGCTATTAAAATTTCCGGTGCCAAAAGGAATTGACAAGAAGTGGACAGAAGAAGAAACAAAACGATTTATCAAAGGATTACGACAATTTGGAAAAAACTTTTTTCGCATACACACAGATTTATTGCCGCACAAGGCAACCCCCGAATTAGTAGAGTTTTACTACTTGTGGAAGAAAACTCCGGGCGCGAATAATAATCGCCCGCATCGCCGAAGACGCGCAAGCAGCTTGCGTCGCATCCGTAATACACGAACAAACAGCAACGCCGGCAATAATAACAAAGAAACGGCAAAAGAGAAGGAAAACAACAAAAACAACAAGGATCAAACGCCCGAACCGCAAGTTGCCGAAACGACGCCAACGACAATTGTCGCTGCCTCCACGATCACGACGACAAACACGACCACGACGACGACAAATAGCACGAACAGCAACACGAACAACAACAAGGAAGAAAACAGCTCCGTTTCGGAGGACGATGCTAGTGAGTGCGACAGTGATTCGAGTACAACAAACAAAGGATCAATTGTAGCCAGTGGAGAATTTGGTGAAGAATCACCATCGAGAATGCGTACACGCAACAAACAAACAGCCAAGGATCAAAACAATACGAGTGGCAAACGGGCGAAACGTGGCACCGACACGCCAGACACGACCGCGCAAAATGACAACCCAAAGACGCCGAGCAAGACGGAGAAGAAGAACAACAAAGCCACGAAAGAGACGCCGCAAAAGGGCAAGAAACGCCCCAACGAGTCGGAGCCCATCGAGCAAAATGACGACAAAGACATGAAACGCAAGCGTTCCGACAGCCCGGCGGAGAGCGTAACAACCGACAGTCGTCCCGGAAGTGTGCTCGACGAAGCCGAATCGAACAGCGAGCCCTCAGAAACTGCCCTCGTTGCAAAAGAAGGCGAAGAAAAAGACCCGCTGTCATTGCCGACAGACGAAAAAACATCATCGCCCAAAGAAGAAATCGTCGCCGATCAAAAACCAACTGAAAATCCCGTCACGGACGACAAAGAAATCGCTCCGAATGACGCGAAAAAGGATGACGACGCCCCAGAAACACCCGCAGTTCCCGTCAAAGAGCAAGAAATGCTGAAACAACTCGCAAACATGAAACAAGAAACCGCAAATAACGCGAATAACACGGAAGAAGTGAAAGATGTCGTCTACAGCATAAAGAAGGAACCGCGCGACGAACAAAACAATCAAGCGGAAACACCCGCAGAAAACGAACCGCATGATCTCAAAGTGAAATTAGAAATCAAATCGGAGGGAAAACCCGCAGTTGGCGACGAAAAACTCCCCGTTGACACAGAAAAAGCCGAAAATTCCGAAGATGCGGAAAATTTGACAACTACAAAGGCTCCAACAGCCTCCGCGGAAGACGAAAAAGTCGAAACGAAAGTTTTCGCGGATAAACCTCCCGCATCTGGAGATCAAATAATGATCAAATCATTCGCACAAGACCTTTCGGGAAGCGGAAAATATCCTCCGCCCGCTCCGGAGGGCGACACAAAATACGATGGTGTTCCATTAAAAGGTGCTTATCCCCCCGCCGGAGCAATTCGACATCCATACGGTGCGGAAATGATGAAATTTGATCCCGTTACAGGCAAATATCCGCCAATGGGACCTCAAGACATGAAATTTGGCGCTCCTGATGCGCATCTCGGTATGAAATTCGGCGGAGAACAAATGCCCAAGTTGCAATTTTCGGCAGAAAATTTGATTAAAAATAGTGATCCAGCGAAATATGCAAGACCTGAAAGTCCCTCGTCTCGCGTCACGCCGAATCAGGATAGTCAGGGAAGTAATAGTAGTTCACAACCGCCGCTTGCGATCCCATCACGATTGCCGGGTGAGAATTGGTCTCCTTTGACATCGCAATCAGGTCCTGCTAACACGCCGCCAACGTCGAGTAACGCATTGACACCGACAACGCAAAGCCCATCGCCGTTCTTCTCGTCAACGGGACCCTTCCATCGCCCGTATCAAGATTCGAAGCCCCCCAGCAGCACAACGGGTCAATTTCCGCCTGCTGCGCATCAAGGCGCCACGCAATCTCCGCAATTTGCGTCACTCGGAGGTCCTCCGCTTCCATCGGCATCGTCGCAAAACATATCAGCAGCGCCGGGAAGACCCAACGAAGCGTTACCGCATTCAGCGCGCGATCCAAATGGAGGTCCTCCTGCACGTGGGCCGTCGCCCATGACACCCATGATTCCGGGAATGCCGCCTTCCGCAGCCGCAATGTTGAATCATTCACTGCCTTTGCACTTACCGCATCCCAATATGCATTTGCCGCCGTCGCATCTTGGAGGTCCCTTGCATCCCGGCGCTCTTTTACCGCCATCTATGGGCGGCCCAAATGCTCCATTGTCGCTAATTGGACCGCCGTCGCAACCTTCAAGTGCATTAACGACACTCATGGATGTCGCAGCAGGACGTCGTTCGCCAAGTGCTCGCACAGATTTACATCCGCCGCCATCTTCGTCGTCATCCGCAGCTTCGACGCAAAATACTCCCTCAGCTTCGTCGATTAATCGATCGAGTCCGAGTGTTTCGAGTGCTTCAAATTCGCTTCATCGTTCGCAGAGCCCTGCCGGAAGTCAAGCTGGCGGTTTGAGTCGAACATCTCCCTTGCATCCGATCGCACAAAGTCCCCTGGGACCTCATTCGCAAACCGCATCGTCGACAATGGCTGCCATCGCTGCAGAACGCGAACGTCAAATTATGCGACAACAATCACCTCACATGACGCCGCCTCCCACGAGTGTTTCCTCGTTGATGGTAAGTCCGCTGAACAAACTTTATCCATCGTCGGGACCACATCAACGCGGAAGTTTGGGCACTTCTCCGCCGCCGCCATCGCATTTCAGACCTGGCGCATCGCCGCCTGTTATTCGACACGCACAACACCCTTCGATGGCTTTGCCGATTCCCATGATGGGACATCCGTCGCAAGCGATGCTGCATCCGTCGCAAAACCCGTATGCGCATCCGTTGTCGATGTTTTATCCGCATGGTCCCTTTCCGCCGGGATATTCTCCGTATGGACCTTCGCCGTATGGACCGGGATTTGCGTATATTAAGCCTCCGGGTCCCGATGGTCAATTAATGGGACATCATCCGACGAGTGTTCCGCCTCCGAGACAAGATGAATCGCCGCACGGGAATAGCAAACCACTTACGCCGCATGATAAAAACAAGACGCCTACTCCGACGACGCCAAAACCATCGAGTTCGGGACCGCCAACAGGTTATCCGGGATATCCGCCGGGACATCCGTACATGGATCCGCATATGGCGGGCAAACAAACGCACATGGAAGCACTCAGAGGACATGCACTTTCTGCTGCGGGACATGGACCATGTAAGAAAAGTTTATTTTTTTATTTAAAATTTTTTTATATTTTATCCTAAATTTTTTTTCAAATTTTTTGTCTCATTTTAAAAACTCAAAAAATTTTAGAGAATTTTTTTAAAATCATTTCAAAAAGTTTATTTATTTACAATTTCTCAAAAAAAAATTTTTTCAATTTCTAAAAATTTTTCCATTTTTTGATCATACATATAGAAATTTTTTTTTAATTTTCAATGAAATTTTCCAATGAAAAAAATTTATTTTCATTTTTTATCATTCTAAAAAATTTTATTTTTTGATTTTCAATGAAAATTTTATTTTTTGATACTCAATGAAAATTTTTTGTTTTTTTTTTATAAAAAAAAAATTCTCAATTTTTGACAAATTCTTATTGTTAATTGTTAATCAGAACAAAAACATTTTCAAAAATTAAAAAAAAATAATTAAAATTTATAATAAAATTAATAATAATTTTTTATTACCAAATTTATATTTTTTATTTTACATCAAAATTAAAATATTTAAAATTTATTTTTTTTTAAATGATTAAAACCTTTAGTATTAAATAAAATTATTATTTATTTTTACCTTTCTTTTTCAATAATTTAATTTTTTTCTATTGAATTTCTTTAAATATAAACGCTTGATTTTTTAATTTATATGAATATATTAGAATTTTATTTTTTTTTATTTTATTTTAATTAATTGAATTTAATTATTTTTATTTAAATTATTTTTTTTTTAATTTTTAAAGTTTTTATAATAATATTTTTTTGGGACAAAAATTTTTAATTTTTTTTAAATTAAATTTTTAATTTATTAATTAATTTATATTAAATTTTTAATTTATTTAATTAAATTATTATTTTTTCTTATTAATTTTTTTATTTTAATTAATTTTTCCTTTTTTTTATAAAAATTATTTTATTTAAATTTTTTTGAGTAATATTTTAAGTCAAAAAAAATTTTTTTAATTACCTTGACAATTAATTTTTCATAACAACTAATTTCAGTACAAGTCGACACATTGGATATTGAGCCAGATCCTGAACCTCCATCGCCCGTTCACAATATCGATCGAGGCCCAAGTCCTGAAGCTAAACCCGACGACACCGAATGTCACAGATCACAATCCGCAATGTACGTTTTTTGCTTTAAATTTCTTCAAAAAATAATTTTTTCATGAAAAAATGAAATTCTTTTCTTCAGATTTGTCCGACGATGTGACAGAGGTGACTACAACTCATGCACTCGTACAGATTTAGAATTCAAGCCAGTGCCTGATTCTAAATTAGCGAAGAAACGGGAAGAGCGCGATCGAAAGATGGCTGAAAAGGAACGTGAGAGAAAAGTAAGTTTTAAATTTTTCATGAAAAAAATCAATTTTTAACAAAAATTTCTTGAAAAAGGCTCAGCAAGCACAACAACAAGCCCAACAAGCACAACAGAAATCTTTACCTCCGACTCCGGGATCAAGTATGAAGCCAGAAGTCAAATATCCAGACACTCCTGCGCTGCGACAACTTTCCGAATATGCAAGACCTCATGTTGGATTCAGGTAAAAATCGGTTTTTATCACGAATTTTTTGTGAAATTCGTCTTTAAACAAATATTTGACAACTTTTGTAGTTCTGTGGAATCGATGGTGCCGCCCTCCTTCCATCCATTTTACAATCGTGATAGGTCAGTTACGAACTTTAACTCGTCACGTCATTCATTTAACCGATTTTCATTCATTTACGACATGCGATAACTTTCGAAAAAAATTTTCTAACTTTTTCTAATTTTTTTTATGTTAAAAAAACTCCGGTTTGGCTTTGGAATTGGTTTTTGGGAACGAATTGTAAGTCAAAAGTAGTTGACTTCATCCATTTCATGCCACATTTCGTTATAATTTTCATTCATCGCTTCCGATTTTCGTTTTTCCGATCGATTTTGCACCATTTTTCATCGAATTCACTCCATTTCGACCCTTAACTTGTAAATTTTTCAAAAATTTTAAAAAATTTTTATATTTTTTAGGGAATTTGATGATCCTCATAAACATCCGATGCAACCTGGAATGCATATACCCGGAATGCCTCCTGGAATGCCGCCCGCATCTAGATTGGATCCCCATTGGATGGAGTTGTATCGCAGGTTTGTTCGTTTTTTCTTCAGTTTTTGGATCAAAAAGGCTAATTTTGGATTTTTTCTGTTCAAGCAGAGGGATGCACCCGTCCCAATTTCCGTTGTACGCAAATCCAGCGGCAATTTCGCAGTTGGAACGCGAACGTTTGGGTATTCCTCCACATTTGATGGATCCGTCAGACCCAATGGTAAAACATTTATTAGTAAGATTACGATATTTTTATTATTATTATTACCTCTAACAACCGCCTCACCAGCCATTTCGTATTTCATTCATGCCATAACTGACTTTTCTGTCCTTTTTCTAACAAATTTTCCGTTTTTTTTTTCTGTTAACTGTGTTTGATGACTCTTTTTACCTGATTTTCTTATGATTTCATCAAAACAACTTACGTTATTGTACAATATTATTATTTAGCTACGATTGGCTGGTGAATACTATCACTCCCATAATCATACTCATGTCCATTTACATTCACAGCAGCAATCTGAGGCAGGATTTCAGCTACCACGTGAGTTTGTATAACATTTTTTTCATATTTTTGATGTTTTTCATCAAAAAAATCGACAAAAATTAATATTTTTCAAATTTTCCTTTGACAGCGAATGTACCTTCTTATGCGAGACCGAACATTATGTTACCGAGGGATCCAGCAGACCCCTTTTTACGCATGTCCTACGCTGATCAGTTGCAGGTAAGCTTTAATTTTTCATAAAAAATTCAAAAAACTTACCATTTTTTTGATTTTTAGGCTGCTGAGTTCCAAAGGCAGTCAATGCAGGAACATTATTTTAGGTAAGAAACTCGTTCCAAATGCCTCGATGGAAATTTTTTCACGTAACAGCAAGTAATAAAGTCTTTTTCCCGATTCTTTATTTCTTGCAGGTTGCCACCCCCTTAAAAAATACAAATTTTCCATCCATTTTGCTAATAAAATCTTGATATCTTGACACTTACGTTCGTATGTGCTTCAAAATCAGGCTTTTTAGAACGTAAAATGATTTTTTTTAATTAAAATTTAAAATTTTTTCAATAAAAATTAATTTTTAATTTTTTTTTTTACAGACAACAGGAACGTGAAATGAAAGTACGAGCACTCGAGGAAGCTGCACGCGGCAAACCTCCAATCTAAATGTAAAACCTTACAATTTAAGGCAACTTTTAACTTATAACTCTCTCTTTTGAAGGAAAAAAAAACAAAAAATAGTGTGTTTGTAAAAAATATTTAAAAAAATAAAATATTTAAGTATATATTTTAAATTAAAAAAACAAAAAAAGTGACAATTGACGAAGGTCTCACAAGCGAAAATCAAAGTATTTATTTAAAAAAGTGTCGCAAATCCAGAGAAGAACACAAAAACAACTATTTAATACCAAAATTCCTCTTTCCTCGTTGATGGAGGCCCTATTTTAATGATAAAATATATTAAAAAATTATTATTCTTATGCGTGTTTGTATTAAAAAAAATGAAAAACTAGACAAAAATAAGTATTTTCCTCTTATTTATAAAAATTATTCTACTTTTAACTATATTAATGAACAAAAAACAAAATATTACTCAAAAAAAAAATTATATTACCATCAAAAATATTTTGTATAGCTAGATATAAATTGACTCATGAAAAAAATCATCTTAACAATTATTTTGTATTATTTAAAAAAAAATAGCATTTAAGGATTATATCAACAGTAGTGGTGTTTTAATTCATTATTATAATTATTAACATTATTATATTAAATAAATAAATAAAAAAAAATATTTAATTAAAAACTTTAAAAATCTTAAAAAAAGCACTAAAACTAGATTTTAGAAAAGTGAACAAAAAAGGAAAAAAATACTGATATTTTTTTAGATGTTGCTAAAACTTAAAAAATATGAAAATTAGGAAAAACAACAAAAAAAAAGTAGTGACAAATAGTTTTATTATTAAATTTAAGGAAAATAAAATAAAATTTACAAAAAAAAAATACTTAAAGTAAAAAAAAAGTTTAGTTCCAATATAATTTTTAGTTAAATAAAATTTAAATTTATTTATAAATTTAACAAAAAAGTGAATTTGCCCAGAGGAAAAATTAATTCAGGTATTTTATTCTTTGATATACGATTTTCAACTGAAAAAAGTTAAAAAAAAATGCAAGTGAATTTAATTAAAAAAAAAAAAGTTCTGACTGGTCAGTATCTTATCTACTCATCATTTGCGATCTAAAATTTCAGTTGATTTATTTAATTTTTTTTAATTTTAAAAATTATTTTTAAAAAATAAAACGCACTTTTATTCATATCGGTCAAAAAAATTAACAATAACAAAAAATAGTGAAGTAAAACAGAGTTCTTTCAACCAACACACAAAATAAAGATGTAGATTTAATAAATATACAAAAAAAAAGAAATTTAATGAAGTCAGTGAAAAAAAATAAAGGAGAAAAAATGGAACAATTAGTTTAATTTGTAATAACTATTATTACTGTAATAAATAAAAATAATATCAATTATTATATAAATAAAACAAAAAAAAAGTATAAATATAAAAATAATGAAAAAGGATATTTAAATAGATTGAGAGTACATAAGAAAAGAAGAATAAGATGCTGTTCAATTATTTTGAACATATTTGAAAAAGTAATTAATTTAAAAAGTGAAAAATAAAATAAATTGTATCGTAAATAATATAAAAAAAATGTTTTTTAGTGACTGTGGCTTCAATAATGTTTTGTTATTTTTCTTTGCTAAAAATTGAAATTTTTGTGAAATTTGATTTTTTTTATCTTTCCGTTTTCAAATTAAGAACCATAAATAAGACATCCAAAGCAATATCGACCCAATATGAACAGAAATCATCTTTAGAATGAATATTTATTCAATTTTAGGCTTAAAACTGATCAAAAAATGACTTGCAAAAAAAATCAGAGTTTGAACCTCCAAACTCTGATTTTTTTGTTTCATCAAATATCGACCCAATATGAACAGAAATCATCTTTAGAATGAATATTTATTCAATTTTAGGCTTAAAACTGATCAAAAAATGACTTGCAAAAAAAATCAGAGTTTGAACCTCCAAACTCTGATTTTTTTGTTTCGTCAAATATCGACCCAATATGATCAGAAATCATCTTTAGAATGAATATTTATTCAATTTTAGGCTTAAAACTGATCAAAAAATGACTTGCAAAAAAAATCAGAGTTTGAACCTCCAAACTCTGATTTTTTTGTTTCGTCAAATATCGACCCAATATGAACAGAAATCATCTTTAGAATGAATATTTATTCAATTTTAGGCTTAAAACTGATCAAAAAATGACTTGCAAAAAAAATCAGAGTTTGAACCTCCAAACTCTGATTTTTTTGTTTCGTCAAATATCGACCCAATATGAACAGAAATCATCTTTAGAATGAATATTTATTCAATTTTAGGCTTAAAACTGATCAAAAAATGACTTGCAAAAAAAATCAGAGTTTGAACCTCCAATATTTTTTTGTTTCGTCAAATATCGACCCAATATGAACAGAAATCTGAATTTTTTTGTTTTTATTCAATTTTAGGCTTAAAACTGAAAAAAATTTGCAAAAAAATCTGTCAAATATCGACCCAATATGAACAGAAATCATCTTTAGAATGAATATTTATTCAATTTTAGGCTTAAAACTGATCAAAAAATGACTTGCAAAAAAAATCAGAGTTTGAACCTCCAAACTCTGATTTTTTTGTTTCGTCAAATATCGACCCAATATGAACAGAAATCATCTTTAGAATGAATATTTATTCAATTTTAGGCTTAAAACTGATCAAAAAATGACTTGCAAAAAAAATCAGAGTTTGAACCTCCAAACTGATAAGAAATCATCTTTAGAATGAATATTTATTCAATTTTAGGCTTAAAACTGATCAAAAAATGACTTGCAAAAAAAATCAGAGTTTGAACCTCCAAACTCTGATTTTTTTGTTATGTCAAATATCGACCCAATATGCACAGAAATCATCTTTAGAATGAATATTTATTCAATTTTAGGCTTAAAACTGATCAAAAAATGACTTGCAAAAAAAATCAGAGTTTGAACCTCCAAACTCTGATTTTTTTGTTTCGTCAAATATCGACCCAATATGAACAGAAATCATCTTTAGAATGAATATTTATTCAATTTTAGGCTTAAAACTGATCAAAAAATGACTTGCAAAAAAAATCAGAGTTTGAACCTCCAAACTCTGATTTTTTTTTTCGTCAAATATCGACCCAATATGAACAGAAATCATCTTTAGAATGAATATTTATTCAATTTTAGGCTTAAAACTGATCAAAAAATGACTTGCAAAAAAAATCAGAGTTTGAACCTCCAAACTCTGATTTTTTTGTTTCGTCAAATATCGACCCAATATGAACACAAATCAACTTTAGAATGAATATTTATTCAATTTTAGGCTTAAAAGTGATCAAAAAATGACTTGCAAAAAAAATCAGAGTTTGAACCTCCAAACTCTGATTTTTTTGTTTCGTCAAATATCGACCCAATATGAACAGAAATCATCTTTAGAATGAATATTTATTCAATTTTAGGCTTAAAACTGATCAAAAAATGACTTGCAAAAAAAATCAGAGTTTGAACCTCCAAACTCTGATTTTTTTGTTTCGTCAAATATCGACCCAATATGAACAGAAATCATCTTTAGAATGAATATTTATTCAATTTTAGGCTTAAAACTGATCAAAAAATGACTTGCAAAAAAAATCAGAGTTTGAACCTCCAAACTCTGATTTTTTTGTTTCGTCAAATATCGACCCAATATGACTTGCACAGACCTCCAATCCCAATATGGCTTAAAACAGAAAAAAAATCATCTTTAGAAATATGCACAGAAATGAGCTTTAGAATGAATATTTATTCAATTTTAGGCTTAAAACTGATCAAAAAATGACTTGCAAAAAAAATCAGAGTTTGAACCTCCAAACTCTGATTTTTTTGTTTCGTCAAATATCGACCCAATATGAACAGAAATCATCTTTAGAATGAATATTTATTCAATTTTAGGCTTAAAACTGATCAAAAAATGACTTGCAAAAAAAATCAGAGTTTGAACCTCCAAACTCTGATTTTTTTGTTTCGTCAAATATCGACCCAATATGAACAGAAATCATCTTTAGAATGAATATTTATTCAATTTTAGGCTTAAAACTGATCAAAAAATGACTTGCAAAAAAATCAGAGTTTGAACCTCCAAACTCTGATTTTTTTATTTCGTCAAAAATCGACCCAATATGAACAAAAATCATCTTTAGAATGAATATTTATTCAATTTTAGGCTTAAAACTGATCAAAAAATGACTTGCAAAAAAATCAGAGTTTGAACCTCCAAACTCTGATTTTTTTGTTTCGTCAAATATCGACCCAATATGAACAAAAATCATCTTTAGAATGAATATTTATTCAATTTTAGGCTTAAAACAGGTTAAAAAATGACTTGTTACGTCAAATATGCCTTCAAAATGAAAATGACTTTTTTAAGTATTTTTATTTTTCAATTTTCAAGCTTGAGAACCAATTTTTCTACAAAGAATTTAAAAAGTTATACATTTTTATGAAAAGTCTCGTGTGAACTATAAATCATCAACGACTAAACAATTAAATTAAAATTCGATGAAATTCCGCAAAAAATATTTTTATTGTCAAAAAATCAACAATAACAAACCACAAAATTCTACAATTTGCATCAATTTATCTGAAATCTGCGGTTTGATATATTTTTAAAAATAATTTAATAACTTTTTTTATTACTTCACAGTGCGCTCAAATCCCAAAGAAACTCATGTAAAACTTACTAACGGTAAAAATTCATTGCGTAACACTGTTCTTCTTCGTACTTACATTTTTATTATTTTTTTTTTATATAAAAAGCGACTTGAACTGTTCTTTCTCGTATTAAGTAATTGTCGATTATCAGTGAAAGACTTGAAAAAATTGCATCTCAACTGAAAAAATGTTCATTTTTCGTGTTTTGACGAGCTTTGTCTTCATGTTCGTGATAATTGCTTGTCATGGTCAATCCAATAATTACCAAAATCGTCAAGTGCCGTCGCAACAAAGCACGTTGGAGCATCAACGATGGAATAATCAACGAAATTTAAATCAACACGGAGTTCAAGGAGGCTTTGAGAACGGATCGAAGCAACAAAATCCATCAACTTTGCACGAAAATCGTCATGCAAATCCAAATTATGTGCTTCCGCCGCGGAATGGCTTCGGATTTTCGCAAAATTATCCAAACACGAACGATTTTGGGTTCCAACATCAACCATTTGCTGGCGGATTTTACCCGCAAATGGGACAAAATCCGTATTTTGGATGAAATTTCAAGATTTTTTTTGTGTTTTTAGTTTATTTGAAGTTAATTGATGAGACACGATCGAGTCCCATCAGAATCATAAATAATAATAAAATAAAATTTTAACTTAATATTCTTGTCCAACAACTTTTTGCGTCATTTTTCGTGTTATTCGACGAAAAAAAACAGCAAATAAATTATCACCGCCCGTAGAAACCGAAGGAACCTGCATTTGCAGCTGCTTGACTAAATGCCGCACCCACAATATTGCCAACGGCGTTTCCGACAGCATTTCCCACGGGATTGTAATACGGATTGAATCCGGGATTGTTGAATCCGTTGCCGGCAAAAGCATTTGCATTAGCACTGGCGCCTGAAAATCCTCCCCCGTTGAATCCGCCGCCAGGGTAAAATCCTCCTGGATGCCCATGATAATGCGGGGGTGGCGGAGGACGACGATGATGATGTCCTCCATGCCCGCCAGATGGAACAATGTTGATATTCACATTTTGCGCTTGACTTTGAGCTTGAGAATTTGAATTTCCGCCATTTCCGAAGGAATTTCCATTCGCATTTGCTTGAGATTGTCCGCCGCCCGCATTTTCGACGTGAAATCCGGGCGGAACGTTAATGTTGATGTTCGTTGCTTGACTTTGAGCTTGAGATTGTGAGTTAGAGCCTCCGCCTCCGCCTTGGTTGAAGCCCTGATTGTAAGGATCAATGTAGACAACTTCGTAACGACCGCGTCTTCTGCCGCCGTAACCTCTTCCGAAACCGCCATATCCTCCGTATCCGCCGAATTGGGGACTTCGAGCTTTGCGATCTGATGAAATAAAGGAGTTCATTAAAAATTTGGATATTTTGAAGGATTTTGAAGAAAATTCTCATGAAAAAAAATATTATTGAGCTCGAAACTCGAAGTTTTAATTGAAAAGTGAAATTTAAAGGTAAAATAAAAAGTTATGTTAAAAGATTAAATTATTTTTATTTTTTAAATGTTTGAAATGTTACATTTTATCCAAAAATTATTCTTCACAAGAAAAAAAAATTACATCTGTTATTTTTCACGAGAAAAATTAAAAAAAAAATAATTATTTTTATTATTTTTTTATTTATTTAAAATTTTTTTATTAATTAATTAATTAATTAATAAAATTTAATTTATTTTTATTATTAAAAAAAAAAATAAAATTAAAAAAAAATAAATTTAAATGTTTTTTCAATTTTTATTAAATAAAAAATATATAATTTTTTTAAATTATATTTTTATTTATTTATTTTTTTTTTTTTTTGAAAAAAATTTTTCAAAAAATGAAACATTAAAAAAAATCCTTATTTAGAATACCTTTTTTTTAAATGAACTTGAATTTAAACAACGAATATTTAGATAGAAGAAGAAAAAATTATTTGATTGGATTTTTTTTTTAAATTTTGAACGTTAAAAAAATCTTAAAAAAGTCGTGTAGGATACTTGATAAATTGATAATTTTTTATTTAAATTTAATTAGTTATTTTTTTTATTTTTTAATTCGTACATTTTGTAGACTTGTTTTATAATTTAAAAATTTTAATTAAAACATTTTTATTTTTTGCACAAAATTGAAAAAATTTCGTATTTTTTTTTTGTTAAATTTTTTTTTTTTTTTTTTTTTTTAAAATTAAAAAAAATTTCTGAATATGTAAAATTTTTAAATTTATTTTCATTGAAATTTTTATTAAATTATTTTTTTCTATATTAATTGAGTTTTTAAAAAGAAAAAAAAATAGTAAAAAATAATTTTCATATAAAATTTGACACAAAAAACTTCCTTCCTACTTAAACAAACTTTTAAAATGTGTTACAAAATATTCTTTTTACGACTTCTTGAATAAAATTACCCAAAAACGATAATTTTAATTTTTAAAAATCATTTCCGTAAATTTATTTCATTTTTTTTACATTTTTGTCAATTTTTAACTTTTTTACAATAAATAATTTATAAAAAATCGCTCGAATTAAATATTCTTAACCCAAATTTGCATAGAAAGTGACACAATACGACGAAGAAAGCGGATCTTACCCAAAGTTTCGAGTTCTGACGACGACACGAGTTCAGCGACACACAAAAAGGCAACAAAAATGACCTTGTTCATGTTTTTATCAGGTAATTAACTTAATTCTAATTCGAAATTCTTTGTTATAAAATAATTTTTTATTATTTCAGCAAGAAACAGTTCGTGCTATCTTTACCGAATATTTTTGCTTGACTGGAGAATAATTGGTATCCACACTGGGTAAACCGGTTACGTTTTCGAGTAATGTAGCGTTGTGACGTTTTTTCCGTGTTTTTTTTATTATCGTCTTCTTTTGTCTGTTTTTTTTTTCGCTCATCTTCTAAATTAGGTGTACGTCGTAGGTATGTCTAGTAGTTAAAAATAATAATCGATTCTGTGATTTTTTTTTTGTAGGGAGGGACAACGTGTGAATTTAACGAGGCTTGATGATGTTAACGTTAATTGTTTGACTCTGTGCTTGCGCTTGACCTCCAGCATCGCCATTTCCTTGAGCAGCAGCAGCAGCTAGAGCATCTGCGTTACTTTTCGAAATGTTGAACGAGCCATCGGGATTTTCTACGATATTGATGTTAATGGCCTGTGCTTGCGATTGTCCTTGAGATGTCGCGGAATTTTTGACATCTTTAGCGATTTCCGGTTTTTTTTGTTCGATTTGACATGGCTCAAAGTCGTTTTCTTGACTATTGTTGTCATCGTGTCTTGATCCCCATGGTCCGTGATTTCTCCAGTTGCTGTGCCTGTTACCCCAGGGACCTCGACGATGGCCCCATCCGCCGCCAGGAGAGGCTTGAATAGTCGAAAATAGGACAAAAATGACAGAAATGTAGAGCAAAAGGAATTTCATGTTGCACTCGATGCAGATTCAGAACAACTGACAAGACAAGAAATCGTCTTGAACTTAATTACTCGTTCTTATTACTTGTTTTTTTTTTCTACTTACTTATCTGTCCTTCTAGTTGGCATTCCGACGAGGATTACGAAAACACTTTTTCTTGTTTTTTTTTTACAAATTAATCACAGCGGATATTTATTTTTAGAGTTAAAATACAAAAAAATTATTTATCGCCCAAATCCTCCGAAGGAATTAGCTGCGGCATTGGCATTCGAAGCGGATATCGAAAAAGGTCCTAAACTTGCGGAGAAACTTTGTGCGTTGGCATAAGCTGTACAGGTAAGAAATTTACGTTAAAAAAAATTTCGAGAAATTTCTAAAAAAAATTTAAACTTACATGCACTTTGCCCGCCTCCAAAGCCGCCTCCTGGGTATCCTCCTCCAAATCCTCCGGGATATCCTCGGTATCCGCCATAACCTCCAGGATATCCGCCTCCGAAACCGCCGCCATGGAATCGACCATGCCCATGATGATGATGATGCCCGAATCTTCTACCGAATTGCGGAGCTGAAGAAGCGAACATCAAGATGCCCGCGACGAGCAGAATTTTCAACAAAAATTTCATTTTTAACAATTCAACGGAAAGTTTTTTCCTTCGATCTAATTGTTTTGAAGACTTCTTTTCGACTAACGCAACATTCAAATTCAGCCAACTTGTTTTGCGTACGACATTCTAGACGGATTCTAACAAGTTTCACATGACGTCATGTGTTTCAATGACTTTATGTTCTTCTTCTTTTTTTATTTTAGGAGTGTATGGATTTTGTAACTAAAAATTTGGATGATGCGAATATTGGAAATAGGATTTGAGCGTATTTTACATCTAAATCACTTGCAAATTCTACTTTCATGAATTTTTTGAGCAACTCGGGAGTTTTCGTACAAAAATCAATTTCTTGAAAAAAAATCATCATTGCTTGTTTAACAGTCGAACGAATAACACATAAAGTCCAGTCAAAAGAAAATTTAAACATAAAAATTAATTAGAGGTTATCCAACTAAACTCATCAATTGAGTTTCAAAAAATCCGGGAAGAAAATTTAAACTTTCAGAAAAATTATTTGGTCTCCAAACAATGAGTTTTGAAATTGTTGAAAAATTTCTATGGGATTTCGATTCAAAACTTTTTAAAAAATTTCAAATAATTGCAAAATTTTTGTTAAAACGAAAAAACAATTTTTTCAAATTTTAGTTATTTTAAATCATTTTAAAAATTTTGAACAATTTAGAATTAGAATTAAATTAGAATTAAATTCAAAATCTTTAAAATTTTATTCTATTAAGTTGCTCACTTATTGAAATATTCAACGATTCCAATTCAAATTTAATCAAATTTCAAAAGTTCATTGTTGGGACCTCAAAGTTTCAATAATTTTGCATAAGATCGTTAACAAAAATCTAACTTTTAAAAATATTTTTTTCTTCAAAATTTATAACAAAAAAATCCAGAATCTAAAATCCTGAACTATTTAGACCCTCACCATTAATTTAAGCTTCTATTTGCTTTATTTTGACATCCAGAACGAAAATTACATCTTTAAGGTTAAATTTTTATTTTGCATGAATTTCATATTGAAGCATTTTTTTTAAATTCTCGATGAATCTTTCGAAATTTTTGTCAAATTATGAATTTTTCAATTTTTTTCTGTGAAAATTAGTTAAAACCTTTAAAAACTATAAAATATCACATTTGAGTCAAATTTTAATTCAACATAATTTTTTTAATTAATAAAAAATCATAAATTTTTAAATACGAGCACAAAAATTTTGCTTTACGATTTTTTTTGTAATTTGTCAGAATTATTAAAAAGAAAGTTTTGGTTCAGAAAAATTAAGACAATTAATAGAAAATTACAAAAATTTTCTAAATATTCCTGTATATTGAGTATAAGATTCAGTGCCATTAATTCATAAAATTTTATTCGATTTATTCAAAAATTTCAAACAAAAAAATATTTTGTTTTGAATTTCATATTAAATTACCATAAAGTACATAATTCTTTTGAATTTTTAACGAAATTTAATTTTTCTAAAAATATTTTTGACTAAATTTTTGAGAATAATTATTTTTGAGTTGCATTTATGATTATTCGAGGAATAATTTAAAAACTTTTTCGAAAAATTGCTAAAAAAATAATATTATTTATTTTTTTTGAAATTTGAAAAAACAAATACAAGCAAAAATTTTGTGAATTTTGACACATTTATTCATCGCTTAATTGACACAAATTTTATAAAGGTTTATTTGGTATAATTTTAGTACATATTTTAAAAATTTGTAAACAGACAGACACTTTACATTTTTTTTTAAATTTTGGAACGAATGTCATTTGAATACTAGAAGAGTTATTTACCTTTCAAAATAGAATCCCATTAACAAAACTAAAACCACAACATCATCAAAACAAAAAAACACTTCCACATTATTATTATTATTTTTTTTTGTTCAACGAATCTTTATTTACTACTGGTTTTGCTGGGGAAATCCGTTCTTCTTCTTCTGTAACAACGACGCAACAAGTTTTTAACACGTTACTCGACCTTGACTCTCTTTTAAACCGTTATCGTTTGAAAATGGTAACGAAATCCTTGCGGCGTTTGTCTCGGACCTCCAATGTAAAATCCTCCTGCGCGTCTTCCGCGCCCAAAATGATTCGCCGACGCCTGATAAAGATGCGCATTTGGCGCAATGTAACGCGGAGGTGTCAAAAGCGCATCTGTTTACGGAGATTTTTCATTGAATCACGTTGCAAAAAATCACTCTTCGATCACTTCTACTCACCCGCAAAAATGCAAAACGAGAAAAGCACGCAAAATGTCACGTAAATTACGTTCATTTTTGTTCGAAACACGACACGACGGAAAATAAAAATAAGTAGTAATTAACCGCGCGATTGCTTGAAATGTAATGTAATGATGATAGCAATGCATTTCCTTTTTATATCGAGCCCGGGGGAAGTGGGTTTTCGTTTTTTTTTCTCGCTACAATAGATTGGTGCACACGTTAGATAACAGAACTGGTTCTGGTTTCAATGTTGTAAAAATTGAACAAATTGCATTTTTTTTTCGCCACATATATTAGTGCAATTGCATCTGTAATTACATCTATTTGTGAGTTGGGTGCCTATTCTGAGATTCATATCAGCCAAGAGTGACATGTTGACTATTTCACGAGGCATTTTCGGACAAAATATTCGCTCCAAATGGGCAATGAATGTCTGTCTGTTGCATATCTCCGCTAAAAATTGACACGCATGTTGCAATTTCCATTAATGGCACCTCACAGTTGCTTTTTATACGGCATCAAAATTATGGTCAAGTGGGAATTTTAATTAATCTTTTCAATAATTACTTCTTTTAGTCAGGTACACTACTGAGCAAAATCCAATTGAAAATATTTTTTTTTAATCCGAAAAAAAAAATTCGTGGGAGGTCCTAAATGCGATCAAATAAAAACTTTTTAACAAAAAGCGAAAAATTTCTGTTCAAGTATTTAAATGGCACTAAATGAAGATATAAGATACGCTTTTTTTCCTTTAGAATTCCTTAATTCCTTATATGGAGTCGTCTGGTTTTTCATTCAAAATTATTCATGATGGTTGGAGTTGCCTTTGCCAAAATGGCTTTTATTAACGAGAAATCTGAATAACAACTTTATTATAGTTTTTTTTTCAATTACTAACTGCAATCGGTTAAAGTTGTAAACAAGACATTTCCATTTTTGGGTTTCTTCAAAAATTCGTATTTCACACTTCTTCTTGATGAGATGTAAAAATAAAATGCGTTTCGTTAACGGTGAATAGTTTTGCCATAAAAATCAATTCGACTAAATGTGTGACAGAGGTTTCCTTTGATTTTTCAGTTTGCAGTGCAAATGACGTTTTGATGAAAGAAAATGTAGAGTTTGTCAGTCTGTGGGTTGTTTAAAGAGTAAAATTAATTTCTATTAATTTTTTTTCTTTAAATTAACGAGAATTTAATAAATAATTAATAGAAAAGTTCTAATTTATTTAATTTTTAACTAAAAATTCATTTAAAAAATTTAAAATGTGCATTGGGACAAATTTTTTTAAAAGATTTTAAAAGCCTCTATGAATTGAATGTTTACATTTTTATATGCGGAAAGTCTTCTGAACTTCAAAACTAATGAAAATTGATTTAAAAAAAATTAGAATGAGCGCTGGTAGACATTTTCAATTTCGCACTGGGACAAAATTTGAAAATATGTCTTCTTTTTCTTCTTATGTTTTATTATCATAAACGATCTAAATTTTTACAACAATCTTTTATGATAATAAAGCATAAGAAGAAGAAGAAGAAGAAAATATATTTTCAAATTTTGTCCCAGTGCGAAATTGAAAATGTCTACCAGGGTAAATTCTAATTTTTTTTTATCAATTTTCAATTTATCAAAATTTGAGAATGTGTATTGGGGCAAAATTTCAGTGCATTTAATTTTCATTTATAAAATAAAAAAAATAATAATAATAAGAATATTTTAAAAACATTCTTATGAAAAAAGGCTCTAAAGGTTAAAAATAAACGAAAATTTTTTTGAGCAAGAGACTAAAAGCTTCAAAATTCAATAACAAATATCTAAAATTCTCGAACTCAAATGCTTTAATTTTTTTTTGCTCAAATTTTCGTTTATTTTCTAACTTTTTAAGACCTTTTTTCATAAAAAAATATTTTTAAAATATTCTTCTTTAAAATTCTTTAAAAAAACCGAAAATTTGCCCCAATACACATTTTCAAATTTTGTCCCAGTGCAAAATTAAAAATTTCTCCCCAACGCACATTTTAAATTTTTTGATCAATTTTTATTTGTTTTTAAGTTCTGATGACTTTTCGCATATAAACATTCAATTCACAAAGGCTTTTATAATTTTTTCACAAGTTTAATAAAATTATAGAAAATACTTAATGAATTAAATTAGCATTATTATGCATTAATTTTCATTAAGTCGTAAAATATGTATTTCTTATTATTCCAATTAACAATTATTAGCATATAAGTTTAGTTGTTTATTTTTCATTTCTTTTCGCGAATCGATTCATATTTTAAATTTAATTATAAAAATCTAGTTTTTCGTTAAACATAACAAAACTTGATTCTTTTATGCAAATTATGTTCAGGACCTCAAAAAAATTTTTTTTTACCAAAAATGCGCTCACATTACTTCAAATAATTCTAAAAAATCAAGTTTCATTATTTCAATTTGATTGATTGACAGGAAAAAGGGTTTGTAACTACCTAGGAAAACACTTGTTATCTGTTTTAAAGCATTTTGCTCAGCATGTCGCCAACATAGTAGCACAAAATATGACTCAATAAGGTGCTAATTATGGTAAATATGAAATAAATAAATTAATATTAACTGTCAATTTTATGATGTTCGCCGCAATTTTTTTTCTTCTTGCACAAGAAACATTTTTACCGCTTTATTTAGCCATTTATGGAATTTCTTCTTTCAAATGCATTCACGAGGGACTCAGTTATGAGAAATGAATTTTAATTTTTTTTTATTTTTTTTTCAGAGCGCGCGTGGAAATAAAAATTTCTGCCATTTGATTGATGTTTGGGGGGCGTCCATAAATTACATCCATACATGTCGTTAATTATCTAATGAATTAATCTAATTAGAGATAATAAAAGTTGCGATCAACATGAAAATTTATGTTTTTTTTTGCTTTTAATTATTCCGTGAGACCGAATTGGAAATTAACTTGCGCATAAATTTTTTTTAACCAATCAGAGATTTTTCACGATTTATTTTTTTTGTTCACAAAGACACGATTTCAGCTTTTGATTAAAAAATTAGATTTAAAAAAATTCAAATTTATATTTTTTTCATTTTTTTTAAAGTACATATTGATTGATTTTTTTTTTATTTTTTTAATACACATTTCAGGAATTTTGTTTTTTTTTCTTTAATTTTTTTTAACGTCCGAATCCGAAACCGCCTCCTTGGTTGAACGATTGGCTGGAAGCTTGAGCATTGGCAGCAGATCCGCTGAAGCCGCCTCCGAAACTAAATTTTAAAAGAAAAAAAATTAAAAAATATTTCCTTTAAATAATTTTTTTTTTTTTGATGAAAACTCACCCGCCTGGATATCCAAAGCCGCCTCCTTGGTTGAAAGATTGAGAGCTAGCAGCAGCATTTGAAGCAGATCCTGAGAAACCACCGCCGCCGAAACCGCCTCCGGGGTAGAATTGAGGAACAGCGAAGGCAGCTGCGATAAGAGCGAATAATACGATGAGGAGTTTCATTTTTTTTTAGATTTTTTTGTCTGATCTCGGCAAACTTTTGGTAAGAACTGATTGAATTTTTTTAATCTCACTCTAAATTTATATTTTTTTTACGTTACGCAAAGTTGTTATCAATGGAGCGTCTTCGTAGAATTTTACAAGCATGAATGAATGTTGACAGAAAATTTTCAGAAGCGGAATTTCGAACAACTTTAGTGCATTTTAAGTGCTTGAATTGGAGTCAAAGACGTTGAAACGTAAAAAATTTTTTTTTTTTCATCAAATGAGCAAAAATGTCATTAAATGTTGATTACAGTTCTTCATTTCTTGTCTGGTTTAAACTTGATCTTGTTCTACGGCAAAAAATGATCATGACATTGTTCTATTTTTGTCATGGGAATTTACGTGATATGGTTTTTCCATAATTTTATAGTCCTTGTAACGAATTGTAATAAGCAAGAATTTTTTGACGTAACAATGCTTCGAAATTAGTATTTTAATTAAATTTAATTTTATTTAATTTTTATTTTAATAAAAAATAATTTTATTAAAAATCTGAATTTATTTTAAATTTTACTCAATATTAAAAAAAAAATAAAAAATGAAATTAAAAAAAATATTAAAAAATAATTTTCATATTAAAGTAGAAGCAACAAAATTAAGCAACTTTTATTTAACAATTTTTTTAATTTAATTAATTTTTTATATTAAATACATAATTAATAATTATTTTTTTTAATATTAAAATTTAAAATAAATTAAAATTTATAATAAAATAATTTTTTATTTAACTTAAAATTATAAAAAAAATATTTTTTTATTAAAATTATTTTATTTTTAATTAATTAATTTTTAATTATTTTTTAATTAATTTTAAATTCTTTTTTTTTCTTAATTTTTTTTTTATTTTTTATTATTATTTTTTTTAATTTTATTTTTATTTTTTTAACTAATTTTTTTTTTAATTTTTTATTAATTTTTCACAAAATCTAAAACCGGTTAAAATTTCCTTTTTTTTTAATTTTGAAAATTTTTTTTTATTTTCAACTAAATTTGACACAAAATCATAAAAAAAATTACATTTAAAATATTTTTAAAAAACAAAATAATTTTTTTCCTTTCAAAAAAGCGAAAATGAAATTTTCAAGAAACTTTCTTCTCACTGCAAAAACAAAAACCTCTCTCTTAGATTAAAAATTTGGTCATCATTTGACCCGCGTTTGCTATCAACTGCAAATTTTCGTATAAATTCAGGTGCTTGTCGCATTTTTTCGTCAGTTCTTGCAAAAATTTTTAACATGAAATTCTTACTCGTCATTTTCGCACTCATCGCAGCTGCCTTCGCTGCTCCCCAATTTTATCCCGGAGGCGGTTTCGGCGGCGGCGGTTTCTCTGGATCAGCTGCAAATGCAGGAGCTAGTTCTCAATCTTTCAACCAAGGAGGCGGTTTTGGACATCCAGGGTGAGAATTTTCTCGAATTTTATTAAATTTTAAGAAAAAATCTTCAAAATTTATTTTTTTTAAATTTTAGTTTCGGAGGCGGCATCAGCGGATCTGCTGCAAGTGCTCAAGCTTCAAGCCAATCGTTCAACCAAGGATTCGGACGTTAAGAAATTTTATTAAAAAAAGCCAGAAATCAATCAATATGTACTTTTATCCTCAATATCACTGTATAAAAAAGCTGTAATCAACAAAAAAAAGTAATAACAATAATTTTAGTAAATATAACTGGGCAATAATTTTTGGTTGTTTTCACTTTCTTTGAGCTTCCGTACCAGTTTTAACCGGTTAATGTTGCATTATCTCCCGCAAGACAAAAAAAAAACTTGTAAAAAAAGCTATTTTTGTTTGTTTTCTTGATTTTTGCGTGAGGTTATCACACTAAATTGACATTTTTGGGCCTCACGACTGATAAAGAAGCAAAACAAACGCAAGTCTTTTGTTGTTGTCTAGACTTTTCGGGCAATTATTCAAATTTGAGGTACGGCTTTTGATGTAAATATCAACATAGGATGAGTTTTAACGGGTAATTTTTACGTTTTTGAGTGAAATTTGCACCTGTTGATTTTTTTTAAAGAAAATTAAACAAAAAAGTATTTCGAAAATTTTTTATGATTATAAAAAATTTTTTTTAAGAACTAATTTGTTAAAAATGACATCACAATTTATTTCAATGTTTATTTAAGCACGCGTAAACTTGAAATATTGACCTTTTTCTTATCAAAATTTTTAAAAAATACAAATTTTGAAAGAAAAATGTATGTATTTATTTTTTTATGTATTTATATTACGTATTTTAATTTTAAAAAAAAATCTAAAATTAAAATTAATAAAATTAATTTATTTATTTTTATTTCTTTTAAATTTTCAGAAAAAAAAATTAAATAAAATTCAAAAAAATTAAATTTAAAAATATTTTCAATTTTTTATAAAAAAAAAATTAATAAATAAATAAAATAAAATAATACCTACCTAATTTTTATTTAAATTAAATTAATAAAATATTTTATTTAATTTTTTTAAAAATAAATTTAATTATATTTTTATATTATTTTTTTAAATTATTTAATCGATTTTTATTTTTTAATAGTTTTTATTATTTTTTATTTTAGTTTATTAAAAATTATTTATTTATTTTTAATTAATAATAAAACAATTTTATTTAATTTTTTTATATAAAAAAAATATTTTTTTTACAAATATTTTTAAATATTTATTTTTTTTTAAATAAGAAAAATATTAAAAAATAAAAGAAAAAAGGCACAATCTTCACACAACCCGCTAAAAAAATCCCCAAACTATTGAGAAAGTAGTTTTATTTTAATGATGCAAAAATTTATACACCTTCGAATGTTGTCGTCACCAAAATTTACATCAAAACATATTTTTTCTGTATAAAAAGCAGATAATATCTTAAATTCGCGTTCATTCACCATCCAAGCCTCAAAATGAAATATTTGATCGTGTTATTTACCCTCTTTGCCATTGCCATGGCAGCTCCTCAATTCGGCTTTGGTCGACCTGGATACGGAGGATTCGGATCTCCTTACGGCGGAGGCGGCTTTGGAGGTTTTTTTTTATTAAAAAAATAATTTTTGACAATTTTTTTAATTTTTTCGATATTTTAGGATCATCTTCGTTTGCCTCAGCCCAAAGTCAGAGCTTCGGAGGAGGTTTCGGAGGCGGCGGTTTCAGTGGATCTGCTGCAAATGCCGCTGCTGGATCACAATCTTTCGGTTTCGGCAGATAATTTAATTAAAAATTTAATAGTTAATGAATAAATTTTAGACTTTTTTTAATCAAGAATGGACTTGGTTCAATTTTTTTCGTAGTTTTCTTATCATTTCGCGTTGTAAATGGAGTTTAACGACCTGATTCAAGCCGCAAAAAGAAAGAAATTTTTAAATCAAGTCAAATTTTATTGGACAAAATTATAAATTTAGAGAAAAAAAGGGAAATTTTCGTTAAATTACTTCGAAGTGCGTGGAGAACTCTTCTTTGGGTTGCCATAAGCAGTCGCTCTCGATGCTGCAGTGCCTCCCTTGCCGTTGCTAAACGCATTTGCAATGGCAATGGCGCCTCCATTTGTGTTTCCGAAGCGAATTGGGAAGTAAGAGTTCATGCCTCCTGCGCGACGGGTGTTGTAGTCATCATCGTCGTCGTCGTCGTTTTGCGGGGTATCCAAAGACACTTGAACGGTTGTCTTTTTCTTGCCTTTGGGTTTTGGAGGAGCAACGGGATCGAGTTGAACAATGGGTTTTTCATCGTATGAAGGAACGTCGTCGTGTTCAGAATGCTCAACGGGCACATCAGAGTGGATTTCGTCTTCGGGAACGTCGAGTTCGTCGTGCAAAAGTTCGGGTTCGCTTTCGGGATACGCTTCGGCGACGGAAGAAACGGAATGTAAACGACCATTTGTTTTGCGTCTGATGTATTCGGCATCTGGGGAGATGAAATTTTTATCAGGTGAGTTATTTGAAGTAATTTTGATAGATGTAAAATTTAATTTTTTTGGTAGAATTTTGTTTTAAATTCAAATTTTTGAATTTTTAAATTAAATTAATTACCAAATTTATTTTTTTACTTTATTTACAAATTATTATTTTTTTAAATTTTATTTATTTTTATTTAATTTTTAGAAATTTTCTATTGAAAAAAAATAATTAAAATTTTATTTAATTTTTTTTGCTTTGGATATCTATCGATTTTAATAGTAAAAATTTATAAAAGTTAAAAAGAAATTTTTTTTCTATTTTTTTAATTGATTTTTTTAATTATTTTAAATGAAATATTAAAATAAAAAAAAATTATTAAAAAAAGTATCCAAAATTTAATTTAAAAAAAAAAAATTTTAGTCAAAAAGTTAATATCTAATTAAATTAATAAAATTTTTATATTTTCTATATTGATAAATTTTAATATTAAAATTTTTTTTCTGAGTTCAAACAATAGAAAAAAATTAAAAACCGATTGAAAATTTGAAAGTTATAAAATAAAATATTAAATATTAAATTAAATGAATATTAAAAAAGTAATTTTTTGGTTAGATTTTAATTTTATTTAAAATATTTAAATAAAATAATTAAAATTAATCAAATTAATTATTAATAATATAAAAAAATCATTTATATTCAATAAAATAATATTTTTTTAAAATTAAAATAATAAAAAGAAAATTTAAAAAATATTTTTTTTTTACTTTAATTTTTAAGTCAATTTTCGATAAAAATAAATTAATAATTTTTTTTCATGAATTTTAATGCAAAAACATTAATTTTCATTCTTTAAAATAATTTAAAAAAATTAAATTAAACAGAACGTTTTTAATCAATTTCATGAATTAATTAATTTATCAAAAAAACAAAATAATAATAATTTTTATATTAATTAATTAAATAATATATTAAATAAATATATTAATTAAAAATAAAAAAAAAATATTTATTTTTTTAATTTTTCAGAAAAAAAAAATAAAAAAATTCACTCACCTTTAATATAAGATCCAGTTTTCACCGCATTTCCTGACACATAGGTGCTCACTCCGCTCGGTTGTTGCGCACGAAGCGGTTGGCTATAAAGTTGCATGTACATCGCATGTTGGTTCGAGGGATAGTTCGAATACGGCGAAGAACGGTAAAAATACATTCCTACAAAATTAATTATTAAAAAAAAATAATTCTAATTTTTTATTAATTTTTAGGTTTTTTTTAACCTTGAGGAGCTGCACTCGAAAATGCGAAACTCGCAACTATTAAAGTCATCACAGAAATAACTGACATTTTTTTCACTTGATTTATTTTTTTAATTTCTTCAAAATAGATTCAGAGCTAAACTGATTTCTTTTCAAGTTTCCACTGATCCGATAAAAAGACAACTGATATGGAATTTATGTGATACTACCGATATTTATACCAAAATCACGTCGCTTGTCAGTTTCAAATCACCAAAATTCTACAAAGTAGAAGCGTAAGTAGAGAGGAGAAGTTCTTTGTATGCAAAACACAGAAAGTCCCATGATCACGCGAGAAGCTACACCGAATTTGCTCATTACGTATGTGCAGGAGGTGCGCACCATTCAGCATTGTTTAATTCTTTTTTTTCTACAATTTTAATTTTTTTGCTATTTTTTTTGCAGAAATTGCTTCGGGAGCCACACGCTTCCAATATAATCGATTGATCAAGCATTCAAAACATTGCGAAAAAATTTTTATCGCTTCTTTTATGACGCTTGTCTAACGTTTATCGCCGAGCAACGCGTTTGCATATCAATAAATCATAAACGGCGAACCTAACTGATCATTTTTTTTCGTTTCTCGGATTGAATCATCGATGCGTGACAAGAGGATGCACTTGACAGACAGACAGGTGACGAATTTGTTGCACCAAAGGCGTGACTTGCAAGAGAAAATTCAGCTGAAACCACAGAGAACAGATCCGGGTTATGCTAAATGCTCGTCGATGGTCTCGAATTTTAATCAGTTCCTGCTAAAACGACGTCCAAGGAGGAGAAAAAAATGTTTCGTCGTAAAATGATGGACAAGTTGTGAACATCATTTGAGCAAATTTAACGAAATAATGCGAAAATCGTGAAATGAATATTTTTTTTTTGGCATAACTGTTGCATAATCCGTTCTTTTTAATTTATTTTTAGCCATTTCCAAGCAAATTTGAGCGAAGTTAGTTACAACATGGCTCTTAATATCACGTTTGACGATCTAATTTATGTAAAACTTAGCAGAGACAAGTTGTTGACAACATGCAAGAGGAGGCGTCGTCACTTTTTTTTAAAAATAGAATTGCATTTTTGATCGATTTTGGCTTGAAATTGCATGAAAAAGGCGCTTAAGTAAATTTTTTCGTAAGAAATTGAAGAAAATCGGTTAAGAGGGGTGGGATAAATAACCGTTGGCAGCTATTAAAAGTTAGTGACAAGCTAATCATATCAGTTAAATGCGAAATTGATTGAGTAATACGTTAGTAGGTGATAGTCGTCTGTGGCTGAATCATCGTGACACATTTCACTAACGAGATATTTCCTTTTCTGGAGAAAGATTTGTTGGTTTTGTGACGGAAAATGACATTTTAGTGGCATTTAATTTTGATTTTTGTGTCATAAATTGAGAAAAAGTTTGTTGGTTGTTGGAAAATAATTGTAATAGAGTAAAAATTATGAGTTTGTGGAAGAAAATTGAAAAGTCATGAGAAAAAATATAAATTTTAGAATAAGAATTCATGTTTTATGAATGGAAATGTTCATTTTTTGGCCAAAAAGTTGATTTTTAAATAGACAATTCGAATATGTTGATGGAAAAATTTAATTCTTGGTCTAAAAATTTTTTTAATGTTGAAAAATTCTTATAATTTGTACACAAGTTCATTATTTTTGAAGAAAAAAATCATTTTATGCACAGTTAATTTAAAATTTTTTAACAGATTGTTAACTCATTAAACAAAAAATCTCGAAAAAATAAGAAATTTCGAGTAAAAAATAATTTATTGCATTAAACTTTTAACTTTTCGAATAAAAAATTAAGTAAAGTTTGGGTGAAAATTCGTTTTCACATTAATTTTTTAAATGAAAAAAGCTCAATAGACAAAATTTCAGAAAATTTGGTTTAAAATATCTAAATTTTATTTTTTTATTGTTATAAAAATTTATTTTTTAAAATCTTTTCTTTAAATTTAAAGCAAAAATTTCGTTTTTGACCTCGTTTTTGAGGTATAATATTTCATATTTTAATTAAAAAATTACTTTTGTGAACAAAAAATTTCAATATTTTATCTAAAAATATTTTATTTAAATATTTTTATTACATAAAAGCTTTGTTTAGTTCACAAATCTAACCAGTTGTGTTATTTTTTGTTGCAAAAATTTTTAATATTTGGTAAAAATTAAAAATTTTTTGTTCATCAAGCAAATTTTTTTAAATATAAAATAATTATAAATTGTAAATAAATTTAATTCTAAAAAAAATTAGTCGGTAAATAATTAAAAGAAAAATTTAATACAAAAATTAAAATTGTAAAAATTAATTTTTTCAGTAAATATTAGGTATTTAAAGCAAAAATATTTTAATTTCGAAGAAAAATCATTAAATAAATTTAATTCTTGTTTTTTTTAAATTAATATTTGAAAATTTTATTTTAAATTCATAAAATCTGAAAAACTAAATAATTAAATAATTTTAAAAATATTATTTTTTTATATAAAAACTATTTTACACAAAAAATCAAAAATAATTAAATACGAAATATTTTTTTTATTTAATTAATTTAATAAATAATAATTATTTATATAATTAAAATTTAAGATTTTAATAATTAAAAATTAATTCTTGATCAAATTATTTAGGAAAAAAAATTTTTTTTAATTTTTATTTTGAATTTAATTTTTAAAAATTAATTAATTATTTTTAATTTTGAAAATTTAATTTATTTTTAAACTTTTGAACAAATCTAAAATTTTAATTTATTTTTTTTTTAAATTCCTTTAAATTTTAATTTTTTATATTTCAATTTTATATTTTTATATTCAAAAATTTTTTTAAATATTTTTAATCAAATACATTCATTCCGAACCCTCAAATCGCCGTGAACCAAAGTCTAATCACACTTTACTTCACATTTATGCTGTTAACTTTATTATTATAGTTTATCAATGTTAACCACGTTATTTACTTAATAAAGCACAAACACAAACCAAACTCAACGCTCCGACATTGTATCGACCGAAAGTCAGTTCAAAACAAAACGAAATAACAAATCGACGACTTTCGACTCTCGAATAAATTTTGAAACACCTCCGAAAAAGAAAGAAAAAATTTCATCTTCAGCATCGTTAACTTGTTTGTTTGTTGTTTTTGTTGTTGTTGTCGTCGATCGAAGCACGAAGGCGACGCACAAGTTTCCTGAAACCTGAAACTCGTTTTGTAGAGCCGGTTTATCAGTCATCGTCGTCATCGCTCGTCGTCGTCGACACATTAGAATTTATTTCACACTCCTTTCCTTTCGCGCAGTTCTTTCTACGCCCGCTTTCGGTCCAAATGTAGCAAATTCGTGCTGATTCATGAAAAAAAAAAAAAAAAATCAAAATTGCTCCGAAGTGTGCTCGAACCGGTTAATTTTTCCGTCTTTTTACAAGTGCAAGTCGGTGTCGTGTGCGACAATTGCCGTGTAAATGATTAGCAAATATCTTGTGCGATACAAGCAGCTTTTGGTTCAGTTTTATGCCAACGGTCGACGGTTACGCAAGTACTCGAAAAATATTTTGTTTCAAATTTTCCTGCAACTCTTGTACTACGTCGTCATCAAGAATTTACTGTAAAAAAAACATGAAAATCGCACTTTTTTTACTCGCATTCTTCGTTGCAACTGTTGCGGCGCAATCGAATCTCCGAACTGCCGAACCACAACAACAAGGTAATTTTTTAAAAATCTCTTAAAAACCAAATTTAACAAAAAAATATTTTTTTAGAAGTTTTTTCCGGCTTTGATGACATCGTCGTGGAATCCAATCTCCAAATTAAGCCTCAGCAGGTCAATAAGAAGCCCCAACCGCAGCAATATCGCTTCAAACGCGACAATGGACCAATTCTTGATTTGTTATCAAGTGAATAACTCCGATTTTGATTCATATTGAAGATTTTTTGTTAGTGTTAGGTTACCAAAATATACATTTTTTATATGCATGGAACACGTTAAATATACAAAAAGCTGTTTAAGATGTGCGTCTTTCTTATTAGCAGTGCATCGAATGGAATTTTAATGAGGAATACGAGATCAAATATTTGTATGGACGAGTAAATTTGTTCAAAAAATAACTTTGAAGTGACAATTTTAATAAGGTTTTAGTGTAAAAATGTTTGAATTAGCAAGATAGGCGATTTGCAAATTTTTTAACGGTTGTTTTTTGAATTGACATTTACGAGTTTTGTGACAAATTTTGAAGAAAACTTGGAGAAAATTTTAGTTTTTTGATAATTTTTTATTTGTTTGAATAATTTTTTGTGTCTTTTAGATGAAAATTCAAAAATTTTGGTTGAAAAAATTAGCAAAAGAGCAATTTTATAAATTTTTAATGGTATTGACATTTTTACAAATTTTAAAGAGAACTTCGAAAATTTTTATTTTTTTAAATTTTCGCCAGTTTAAAAAATTTTTTTTGTCTTTTAGAAAAAAATTTTAAACTTTCGTTAAAACTATATTTTGAATTACGAAGAAGCGATTTTCAAATTTTTGAATGGTCAAATTTTGAATTGAAATTTCTGAATTTTGTGACAAATTAACTAGGAGATTTTTTTTTAATTTCTCATTATTTCATTATTTAAAAAAATGTTTGAATTGTTAAAAAGCGATTTTCAAATTTTTATTTTTGATATTTTTTTCTTATTTGTTCTGTTAAATTTTTAATGGTAAGTTTTGAAATTGAAATTTTAGATTTTTTACCAAAATTTAAAAGAAAATGGTAATTTTTTATTTATTTGAATAATTGTTTGTGTCTTTTAGAGCAAAATTTTAAATTATCGTTAAAAAAAATGTTTGAATTAGAAAATAGGCGATTCTCAAATTTTTTAACTGTCATTTTTTAAATTGACATATGAGAAATTTTTTCAAAATTTCTGTCAAAATTTTAAGTTGATATTAAAAATTTTAGTTTTTCTTCAAATTTTTTAAAAATTTTTATAGAAAATAACTTCTTTTAAAGTAAAAATTTTATTAAAAATGCATAAAAAGTTCATTTTCTATAATTTTATTTTCAAAATTTATCAATTTATCAGAAAAAAATTTTAAATTCTCAACATTATTTTAAATAAATTTCGTATACCTAATTTGAAAATTTTAAGTATCATATTTGCTCGAAAATTGATTATTTTTAATCAAAAATTCAAATTTTTCACTTTTAATTTAAATTTTTCTGAAAAATACTCAATTTTTTAATTAAAATTATTTTGGCAACACAAATTGCTTCAAATCTCAATCTCTTAACGAAAAACGAACATTTCCATCCTCATCATGTTCAAAATTATTCAAACGCGTAATACAAATTGCATAAAAACAAGCGATTTTACTAAAAATTTCAACGGATAACGAAATTTTTTATTAACTCACGTTTTTTCTAAGTCTCGATAACCCAAGTTCTACGTGAAAGAATCCAAAAGTCTCGTTAAAGGAAGACAAATCATCAACACTGATTAAATTTCTTATAATTTCGTGATTTTTATTAAATTTATTAAAATTTTGTCTTTGTCACATTCTAACTCTTTATCAATTTTTATCATAATTATCGAGCATTTTTTCACAGCGCAGCGATGAGTAACACAAATGGCAGTACCACAACACCCAAAAAGGCTCGCGAAACGCTTCCGGCATTGTGATGTTCATGAGGTCCGTGCGGAATTTCATTTTCGCGATCCATTTCTGCTTGTTTCTTGGCGAGTTCGAGATCTTTTTCTTGTTGCCATTCATTATTGGCGATGATAAATGCCTCATTGATGGTTTTAAGCAGCTTGAAACGTCCTTTTTTGTCGGTTGGGAAGTTCAATTTGACTCCGGGATAGTGTCCAAAATCGACGTATGTGTCGGTTTCTTCGGGGCAAATGCCTTTAAAGTCGTCGGTGTCGATACTCCTGTTAAAAAAATTTAATTTTTAGATGATTTTTGATGAAATTTCAATTTTTTCCTTACCATGACATAGCTCCAGCGAGATCTTTTCTCACAACAAAACGTATTTTGTTGGCAATTGATCGTGTGGTGTCATAAGTAACGGCATGTCCTTTGCCTGTGACGGGATCCAAATACCGCGCAACCATTTCCGAGCTGTCATCGTGCCATTCTTTGGTCCAATTGAACGTCGAGTTCTCCAAAGCGGAGCAAATTTCGTTATAACCCATGAACCCATTCTCATTCGTGTACGGACCTTTGAAGCCAACGCTATCTGCTGAATCTCCCAATCGTCCTTCCAGCTCCGAAATGAAAGTTCTGCCATAAAACGGAAGTCCAACGACAATTTTCGATGCCGGCGCTCCAAGTTGCATCAAATATTCGATCGTATATTCAACACTCAGCACTCCGTCATTCTTCAAGGGGGCATTTGCCGTAACGCGCTTATCCCACGCACCGCCATAATCGTAACACATGATGTGCAAAAAGTCCAAATATTTCGACAACTCGGGAATATCGTAAGCAGTGTCGATGGTATTTTTCGCGGCGCCAATTGCGGAAGTCACGATCAAGCCATATTTCTGGTATTCGGTTTTCAATTCGCGCACGAGATGAACGAAATTTTCCTTGTCTTCGGGATTGCCGCCACGATTTGCCGGGTATTCCCAATCCAAGTCGAGACCGTCAAATTTGTACTTGCGGATGAATTCGAGGGATTGTTTGACGAAAGTTGAACGACGTTCGGGATCTGAAGCGAGTTTCGAGTAGTTGACGGAGCCTTCATTCCAACCTCCGATAGCCAAGGTAACTGAAAATTTTAAGAAAATATTTAGAATTTTTAATAAATTTCATTAGGTGAGTATAAAAGTTTTCAGAAATTTTATTAAATTTAATTTTTCATGCAATTTTGAGTCATTTTTAGTCAAATTTTCATGATTTTTAATCAACATATTGTCTTTCAATATAAAATTTTAACTTTAAATAACTTGTAAATTTGAATTTTTTATCATAAGTGTCTCAATTTTTAATTAAATTTTAATTTTTAGTCTAATTTTGAAAATTTTTAAAAAGAATTTCCATTCTTGAGATTTTTTTGAGTGAAAATCGACTTTTTGTTATAAGGAAACTAAATATTTTTGTTAAAATTTCATTTAAATTTGAAATTTTTTATTTTTAAAATTTATAATTTTATTAAAAATTTGAATTTCATCATTGGTTTAGACCAAAAAATTCTTTTAAAAATTATGATCTATCAAAATTTTCAATTAAAGTTCACTTTTTGAACAATTTTGAGTAATTTTTAATTAAAAGTATGCATTTTTGAGGTCAAAAAATGATTTTTTCTTAAAAATCATTGGAAATTTTCAATAAAATTTAAATTTTTATCAATCTTTGGTTGATTTTTTGCATTTTTAAATTAAAAATTTTTAATTTTATTGTAAAAAATGCAACAAAAAAATTAATTAATTTACAAAATTTTAATTTTTGAACGATTTTGAGTCTGTTATAATTAAAATTTATCACAGTGAGGGTCAAAATGTTTAAAAAATAATTTTTTGCATTTTAAACTAAAATTTTTGTCAAAAATGTATCAAATTATTTTAATAAATTCATAAAATTTTTATTTTTGAGCAATTTTAAGTTTTTTTATATTCAAAACTTTATATTAATTTATTAAAATTTGCTCAAAAACTAATTTAAAATTAATTCGAGATTTTTTTTTTTGTTATAATTTTAAATTTTTTTTATCATTCAGAGGTTTAAAAATTTAAATTTTGAGCAATAACTTATAAAATAATTTAAAAAAAAATCAAAATTTTAATTTTTAAAATTTAAAAATGGTAAAAATAAAATTTTTGAATAAAATAATTTTTTATTAAAGAATTGTTTTAATAAAAGAATTTTTTTTCACTTAAAAAATTTTCAGTATGAGACTAAATTCGCTCAAAAAATAATTTTCATCAAAAATTTAACAGCAGAAAATCAAAATTTTCCAATTAATCCAAAATCCAAGCAAAAAACTTACTTTTGAGATGCGGATAATTGTTCCTCAGCTTCGTCAACGTATTAAATCCATCCTTTCCATAGTCATCGGGCAAGTCTTGCCATGGATCTGTCATCGAGAAAGAACATAAATTAACGCATTAATTGAGGAATGTCATCAAAAACAAACAAATACGGGCCACATTTCATTCAACTGCCTCACACAAAAGCATTCTAACGGTCCACAGACAAAAACACTCGTTTCCATTCGAGTAATCAAACACAATTCACTCTCTGCACTGAATTACAATGTTTGTCACATTTCTTCGACCGTAACTCCATTGAAGACAGTTTTACGGGGTTTCTTGTCTCTCTGCGACTCGAATTACTCGGCAATCGTCGTAATTTCACACGCAAGAAACCATATGACACTCGAATGCCCTTTTTTGTCGCACGTACGATGCTCACCGAGAGATTTTATGTGATTCTGCATGATGTCAAGTCCGGCAAATGCGTAAATGAGGTGAGTGCATTGCGTGGGATCGATGTCGTCGAGTGTGAAACTCCCTTTCGAGGGACGGTAAACTGCCCATGTACTCACGTAACAAACAACGACTTTGTTGTGTTTCGGACCTGCAAAAAAAAGTAAACAAACAACAATTTTTTGTGTTATTACAAAAATTCTCCAATTTCTGGTTTTTTTTAGTTCGACTTACCAAGTTGCGTTGATTCATAAATTTGAAGAGCAACGATAGCGGCGAGCAAGAAATTTCTTATCGTTAGAAGCATGATTCAATTTTTTTGTTTATTTATCCAGGGATCTGCAAAAATGGAGTTTTTATGTTAGAGATGCAAGATAAATAATTGTTACGTGTTTATTTGTTCAAACAATAAAAAAAACGCAAGATGTGTGCAAGAAAAAGGAAACTTGGTCGTCGAAATAATAACAAACGATAAAATATTATCTTGTAAAGGCGTTGAAATTGCCAAGAAATTAATTAAACAAATGTTTCAGCGGAATAGAGATACTTTAAATTGGTCAACGAGTGATTATTAACAAGAAATATTTCGTTTAGAACATTAATGTGGGACTAAAATGCGGTTTAAATTGGTTCAAATAATTTTTTAGTACAATTTTTTTTATCGAATTGATAAAAATCTATCAAAAATTATTAAAAAATTTTGAAATTTATAATTTTTAGTACTAAAAAATTATAAAAAATCATTTTTTGTGAATAATTTATTCTAAAAATTAAAGAAAAAAATTTTTAGTACAAATTTTAGTACTAAATTTTTATTAATTTATTTTAAAAAAATGATTTTCAAACTTTTGAAATTGTAAAATTTATTATTTTTAGTACTGAATAGTTTTATAAGAATTTATAAAAAATCATTTTTCTTGTAAAATATGTTTCAAAAATTAAAGAAATAGATTTTTAGTACAAATTTTTGTACTCAATTTTTTGTTAATTTATTGTAATTTGATTTTTGTTTCAACCAAATTGTTGAAAATGTATAAAAATTATTAAAAAATTTATAATTTTTACTCATTACTTAATATTTTAATGAAAATTAATGAAGAATCAATTTTTGTGTATAATTTTTTCGAAAAATTAAGAATATTTCTTTTTAGTACAAATTTCTGTACTAAATTTTTATTAAGCTAATGAATATTTTTAAAATATTGATTTTTAAAGTTTAAAAATTATTAATTTTTAGTACTAAATATTTTTTAAAAATTTTAAAATTAAAAAAAAATATTTTTCTTGTTTAAAAAAAAAATTAAGATTTTTAGTACAAATTTTAAAAATATATTTTTAGTACAAATTTCTGTACTAAATTTTTATTAATTTATTAAAATTTGATTTTTCTTTTCAAAAGAATTCAGAAATTCTAAAAATTATTCAGAAATTCTATAAAAATGAGCTTTGTGTACTAAAAAGCTTTAAAATTTGACAAAAATCTTATTTTTTCTAAAAAAAACTTTTAATACCAACAATTTTTAGATATTCATCATAAGTTGATTGAAATTTCTTGAATAATGAAAATTAATTTTTAAAAAAAAATATTTTTTTACTTAGTATCAATTTTATTTTAAGATTTTATGAAAACATTTTAGTGCTAAAAAATTATTTTAGTAGTAAATAAAAAATAAAAATAAATTTCTGTACTAAAAAATAAAATTTGTACTAATTTTCGATCAAAATTTTAATTTCTGTATTGAACAATATATTTTTTTTTATCAAAAAATGGAAATCAATAAATTTCACAGAATTTTTGTACTAACTAAATTTAAAAAAAAATCAAATTTAGTACTAAAGAAAAAAATTGAAATTTGTACTAAAAATATTTTAAAAAATTATTATTGTACTAAAAAAAATTAAAAACTGAAACAAATCAACTTTAAATACTAAAAAAAATAAAAAATCGTCGATCATTCACTCTTAATACCCAGAAAATTACTTTTAATTCTAAGAAATTTCGTAAGAACCCAAAACTCATCACTTTTTTTCCGCAAATCGATCGATAAAAGTATTTGTCATCATCGTTCAAGAACCGCCGATATTCAATTTCAAAGCGATTTTTCCACTTGATAAGATACGACTCATTGTCTATTTATTTAGCATTGACCAACAAAAGTACCTTCTTCTGTTTATCATGCACTGTTAAACACGATTCTAACAACATTCAACTTCACTTTCGTCTATTTATCGTGCGTCGAGCAAGTGAATTTCGCGGTCAAAAAATTTTTTTTCTGTAATTTCTTCTTTTTTTCACCGGCTGTCTTTCTTACGTTGTTACCTTTATTTCAACGCGAACAGAAGAAAAAAATTAACGTAAACCGGTTTTTGTGTTTGTTTCCTTTCTATTTTTTTTTCTCGTTATATTGTTTCTTTTTGAACACTCGCATAAGTCATAATAGTCGCAAAATTTTGATTCACTCACTGCATGGGAATTTATTTAAATTTTTTTTTATAAATTTTTTGTTTCGTAGAATTTTTGCTGCAATTGTTTTCAAACTTGCAACAATGAAAATATTTTTTTAAAACACTTGAATTAAAAAAAAGTTCTTTTTAATTAAAAAGACGAAGCGCGACGACGACAGTACGCCCTTTTCTAATAAAAACTTTATTTATTCTAATTTAAATTTCTGGATTAATTTTTTTATTATTACTTTTTTTTTAGAGTGCAACAACTCGCTGCGGGTAGAAGTGTGTCACAGATGATGCTGGCAACGTGAATAAACAAAAGACGGTTTTCGGGGCGATACTTAAATATTAACAGCGGTTGTTGAGCTTGATTTTTTTTCGTGTTTTCACTTTGACGCGACACTCACAACTGCTGCTGCTCGTTTTTGAGGAGAATATGCACGTTACTTGTTGCTCGTCGTTCTATGGAGTACGAGTTGTTTCGTTGTCTGGGTGCGAACGTGAATGAATGGACAGCGGTGAGTGAATTTGATGGTTGGATGGAGTGAGGGACAGGCACGAAGTTCACAATCTGCTTTAAAATAGTTGTTATCGATAGTTTTAATTGACTTTTGATTGGGAGTGATCAATTTTGGTTAATTTTTTTTCGATTTTTGGTTTGTTTTGGTAATAATTTAATTTTAAAGTTCAATTATTTTTTGATTTTTTCAAAATAATTTTAGAGAATTTTTATAAAGAATAATAATTCTTGAAAGAAAGTGATAAAAAATTAAATAATTTAATTTTATTAATTAATTTAATTAATTAAATATTTTTTTTTTTGAAATTTGGGTTTTTGTTATTTTTTAATTTATAAAAATTTAAAATGATTCTAATGTTATTTGTCAATTTTATTTCAATTTTTAAAAATTTAATTTAATTTTTTTTTTCATTAAATAATTTAATTAAATATCGTAGTGAATAATTTAGTGAATAATAAAAACAATTTTTTAAAAATATTTTTTTTTAATTATTTTTACAAAAAAGTCAAAATATATTAAAAAAAACAATTAAAAGAGTAATAACAAACAAATTTATTATAAAATTAATAAAACGATCAAATAAATTAATTAAAATTTTTAATAAATTTTTATACTCATAAGAACTTCAATGTTTAAAAATGTAGAAAAATGACTTTTTTTTATTTAAACATTTTTTAAATTTTTTTTTTCAGGAGAAAATATAAACAAGTCGAGTGAGTTAATTAATTAAATTATTTAATTAAAAAAAATAAAATTTAATTTTAATATTAAATTTAATAAAAATAATGATTAATTAATTTAATTTACATTTATATTAATAAAAAAAATTCATTTTAATAATTTATAAATTTTTTAATCACATTTTTCTAAATTTTTTGTATGAGACTTATTTTTTAGAAAATTTTTCAAAAATTTTTTTAAAACGAATTCTTAGTTTTAGTTTTTTTTTTCATTTTTGAGAAATAATTGAACAAAATTTAATTGTCAAATTTTTAAATTTTTTGAATTTGTGGTAAGTTTTTATTCAAAAGTTGCTCGTTTTAAAGAATTTATTTTAAATTTTCTTCAAATTTGGCCATAAAGTCAACATTTTTGAAGAAATTTAATTAAAATATTTTTAATTTTCGAAAAAACTGCACGATCTTCAAAAATCTCTTAAAATTTTCGATAAATTTTGAATAATTTTAAGTAAAAACCATCTATAAAAAAAAATTATTTCAATTAAAATTAAAATTTTTATAAAAAATACTTTTTTAAAGTAGAAGTGAGTATAAAATAAAAACAACTTTTTCGGTATAGAACTCGCTCCCAGCAAACGCCAGTTGCGTCATTTTATTTCAATTTTAATCATTTTTTATAAGAAAATATCCTTTTTCTTTTGTTTCTTCTAAATTTATGTTACAGTCCAATGAATTTCTTTAAAAATAATCGGAAAACTATATTTTTTTAGGAATTTCTATCGTATTATTTAGAAAATAAAGCAATTAACTATTTATTTAAATATTTTGTTTGTTTTTCTTTGACATCAAATTTACCGTTCCTACACATCTTATCTTCTATATAAATAAGAAATCGTGTGATGGATTCCACATGAAATTAAATTTTTGTAATAATTAATAAAAAAAAGAAGAAAAAAACTAACAACATTCATAAATTTTCCTCTGAGGAAAATAAAAAAAAATATTTCTAGAAATGCGATTTGCTTAATCGTCTTCCGCATCAGACGAGTCTGTTGTGAATTCACTCTCGTTAGCTTGTTCGTCGTGCTGTTCCGCTTCTGATTCGCTGAGATCCCATTCGGGCAGCTCTGTGGGAATTGCAGTGGCTTCCTTAACATCTAACTTAAGGTCGAGTTGTTGATCCATTCCGAGGTAGGAATCTAAAAAAAATATTTTTTATCATTAAAAAATTATTTAAAAAAAATTATTTTTTTTTAAAAATTTTTAAAAAAAAATTTTTTTTTTAAAAAATTATTAAAAAATTTTTTTTATTAAAAAATTATTTTTTTTTAATTATTAATTAAAAATTATTTTTTTTTAATTAAAAAAATATTTTTTTTTTAAATTTTTTTTTTAATTAAAAAATTATTTTTTTTTTTTTTTTTTAATTAAAAATTATTTTTTTTGAAATTTTTTTTTCATTAAAAATTTATTTTTTTTAAATATTTTTTTTTAATTTTTTTTTCAATAAAAAAATATTTTTTTAGGAAAATTATCAAAAATTTACCTGATCGCAGACACACATTGAATGTATAGACGCCAGCCCATCGCGGAGCTGTGAATTTAAGCTGAACTTCTTCGTAATCGACCAAATTTGTCACGTGATACGGTGCTGTTAGGAGTGTACCTGATTTGCGATCGCAGATGTAAGTCCACCAATATTCTTGTTTGTCCTAAAATTTCAAATTTTTTAATTTTTTTAAATGAATTTTTCTTGAAAATAAAAATTTTTGACTTACTTCAGGGAATAATGGACTGTGAACTGAATGAGACACTTTAGATTTTCCCTCCAGTTTTTCTTTTTTGTTCAATTTCTTTTGGAATCTGAAAATTTTTATCAAATTTAGTAATTTTTCATTAAAATTTTTAAAATTCAAGGCTTACTTTTCCCATTCAAGGTCATCATCGTCGTCATTTGACTTTTTCTCGTCATCTGTGGACTCCTTCTTCCGTTCTTCTTCTTCATTTTCACTTTCAGACGTCTCGTCATCCGAATCCTCACGTTCCTTCTTCGATTTTTTCTCCGTATTCGGTGTCGTTGTTGCTGCAGTTGTCGTTGTAGCGGCATTTCCTGCTGCCTTTACCTTCGGTTTTGATCCTTTACTCTTACTTTTGCCTCCTTTGCCGCCCTTACTCTTCATCCACACGGGTTTTTTGGGTTTTTGTGCCACGGCATCGCCTTCTTCTGCCTCGCCCGTCGCTTCTTCGCCATCTTTCGAGGCATCCTTGATCAATGCCTTCTCGTTAATTGTCGATGCGCCGAATAATTCACTCATATTTCGACGTTTCAGGAACACCGTAACGGTAACAATAGCTCCCGCCGTCACGACATTTGTGTTATCGTCGTCAACAACCTCGCATCGTATGCTGAAATCCACAACTGGCATATTTCCGAGGGCTTTCATGACATTTTCGTATTCCGTTTCGGTGAGATTTCGCAAAATGCTGCGCGTTTCCTCGGGCGAAAGTTGTGCGAATTGCTGGAGTGTGCGTATGGGGCGTTTTTTTGCCACAAAATACCGCAAATTGTCGTCCGTGAGGTAAGGCAGTTGAAGCAGGGGACTTTTGAACTCCCACAGGCCTTGCACGATGAGCGGCGACAATTTCATGCAGTTCTCGATCGTTTCGATGTGCGGTAATTTGGAGATGCGACGCGCATATGCCAAGATTATGAGTTGATTGACGCACGAAACCATCTCTTGGATCAAGTAGGGACACTTTTTCAGGATAAATTGACGATCTTTGTCGAGCGTTTCGGGATTTAAGGGGATTCGGCTGAGATGTGCGTGCAAAATTGCCCGAGTTTTGATCGAATAAGTCCGGCAAAGTGGCATTTCTTTGCATTTTTCGTTCAAATTCGGGAGTTGTTTGATTAATTGAGGGACTTCGTCATTATCGGATTGCCTTTCGACGACTTGGGAGTTGTGTCGCTTGTCAAATTCCAAACTGGCAGCCAAAATCATGATGACACGTTTCATCGCCATCATCGGGGTCTTGTGGAAAAAGTAGAAATACATCTGCGTCGTGTCAAGCAAGACTTTGTCGCCGCTAAAACGGATCGAACGATACCACCAAGTACCTACGGCAACGGGTAATGCTACCATAAACACCAGCGCGTACAATCCGAGCACATAAACGGAGTTATCTTTCTCGACAATCCACGAAGGAAGTGCAATTCCGAAGGACATTGCTCCAGGTCCATCCGGGTTTCCATATTTTTCCCAATTTTTCCGCGCTTCGGGGTCAGTCAAGGCCTGATATGCCTTCGTAAGCATCATAAACTTCTTTTCGTCACCCGTTTCCTTATCCGGATGCAGCACAAGCGACATTTTCTTGTACATTTTACGAATTTCGGCGGTTGTAGCACCCGGCGGCACTCCCATTATCTCGTACGGATCGAAATTCGCCAGTTCATAATCGAATTGGGAGACTTTGTAAACCACAAGAGCGAAAATTATCCATCCCACGATAATTGCGGTCTTGATGAAGAACGATCTGACGTGACTTTTGTTCTGTTTTGTCAATTCCAGGCGTTTGTTGACGCATCCTTCGCACTGGCACACATCCTTGTCCTCGACTTCTGCAAGAATTTTATGGAGAAATTTCGGAGTAATTGTTAGTAATTTGGAACACGTAGGTAATATAACGGGCCACGCATACACACACACATGACTGATAGAAGAAGTAGAAAAATTTACCTTTGGATTGTTTTTTAGGCCACAGATAAAACGATGAGGGGATCAAAATTAACGCCAAAAATGACAAGATGAAATACAGGAATGACTTGCCCGTTTCATCGTACTCAAATTTTTGCCCAGCCATTCCGGCGATTCATTTAAAAAGATTGACTAAATTTGTGAAATTTACCCGGACACGTCAATTTCACGATTTTTTTGATTGGATACTGTGCGAGTAGCGGTGTCAAGTGTGAATACTTGTCAAATTTCGAGTACTCGAATTTTTTTGACAGTTTTGAAATTTGACTTTTAGATTTTTTTGAAAAGTCGGAAAAAGTTAAAAATTCTTAAAAAGTCTTGAAATCAAAATTGATCGATACGAAAATTTCTGAATATGAGAAAATTTGAAAAATCTTCATAAAATTTTTTTTTAAAAATTCTCATATTTTGTGTCATCGTTTCTAAAAATTGAAAAAATCGAAGAAAAAATTTCTGAAATTTGGAAGAAGTTAAAAATTTTTATAAAAAAAATCCTTCAAAAACAGATTTTGTCTCATCGTTTATTAAAATTGAAAAAAAGTAGACCAAAAGATTTCTGAAATTTTGAAAGAGTTAAAAAATTTTTATAAAAAAAGTTTTCAGAAAAAAGGTTTTGTCTCGTCATTTTGCAAAATTTTAAAATAATCCATGAGAAGACTTCTAAAATTTTCAAAAAATTTTAAAAAATTCTTTATAAAAAAAATTTTCAGAAAACAAATTTTGTCTCATCGTTTTTAAAAATTAAAATAATTTGATAGAAATATTTAAAAAAAATTAAATTAGAAAAAGAGTTTGAAAAAATTTTTATAAAAATTTTTTTTTGAAAAATTCTTTGAAAGAAAAAAATTGTTTTATCTTTTTAAAAAAAAAATATTTATATTAAAATTTAAAAAAATCAAGAAAAAAAAGGCTTTTAAAAGAAAGTCCTTTCTGTTGAAAATTGTTTCATTTTCGATAAAACAAAAATTTTCAGTAAGTATTTTTTGAAAATTTCCTTTTAAGTAATTTCAAATTGATTAAAAATTCATTCCAAAAATCCAAGAGCTTAAAATTGAATTAAAAAATTTAATTTTAAAAAAATCATAAAATTCAATTTGGAAATTTTCTTCGATTTTAAAAAAAAATGATAAAAAAAAATTAAGGTCGAAAAAAAAATTTTAAAAGTTCAAAAAAAATTTTTTACATCACTAATCTAACAAAAAAAATGCCCAATGTTAATTCAAAATTCTCTCAAAACACAATCTGAGGCGCATCAAAATGTGTTAACGGAAATTTTTGAAGATGACAGTTGTTTGAGAAACTCGCTGTGGGCCGATAAATTGTTAAACGAATTTCCCTCGGCTTGTGCATTCTATCAAAAAATTCAAATTTAGCTAATTTCCTGTCGCAAAAACTACAAATTTCAACTAGAATCCGATACGTAACACGACAATGGCACAAAATATCAATCCAGATCGCCCACACTCGTCCGCATTGAAGAACAGCGAAGATGTGAAAACAACCTTCGATAGCCATAGTGTTTCCAAGAGGTACGTATACAAAAAATTACATCGTACACGACGCGCTTTGTGTGAGTACGCTAGAGAAATTTCTCTATTTTTTTTGTTGTCTTGCTGCTGGCTTGCTAATTAATGTCGTTGTTGTTTGTTGTGTTCGTCGCGTCATTGTTTCTATGCGAAAAATTGAAATTTTTTTTATTTTTTTTTAGATTACAAAAAGAGCTGATGGCTTTGATGATGTCTGCGGGCCACGGAGTCTCGGCATTTCCGGAGGGCGAGAATTTCTTCAAATGGATCGGCACGATAACGGGACCCGAGGGCACGGTATATCAAGGACAAAAATACAAGTTGTCGCTGGATTTCCCGAATTCGTATCCGTACACGGCACCTGTCGTGAAATTCGTGACACCTTGCTTTCATCCAAACGTCGATCTGAGTGGCGCCATTTGCCTCGACATCCTCAAAGATAAATGGTCGGCGCTGTACGACGTCAGGACGATCTTGCTTTCCATCCAATCGTTGCTCGGCGAACCCAATAACGAGTCACCTCTCAATGCACAAGCCAGTCAAATGTGGTCGAATCAGGCATTATACAAAAAATATCTAGATGAATTTTACGAAAAGAACAAAGATTGTTAGATTTCATTCACGCTATATAATTATTATTATTATTTCTCGATTCTCACCAAAAAAAAAATCACTCTCTTTAAAAATTTACAATATTTTTCATCATTTCTCGGTAGATAGAATTAAAAAAAAAATGAAAATCGGTTTAAAAAATTGTGTGCGTGAGTGAAAAAGAGTGCTTTAATTGTAAATTCGCTGCTTTTTTATTTCTTTTGAAAAATTCTCTCTCTTTGACACTGAGCAGCAAATTAGACTCACCCCTTTTGTTTTTCTTTTTTTCAAATATTTAAATTATCATTCTCAACAAGGAAGGACATTTCTATTGAGACCATTCATTCATCATCATCAATTCAAGTACAAATCTCTTTTCAAATTAAAAATAAATAAATAAAAATTTCTCATCAAGCCTCTCATATCCACAAAAACAAAAAGTCAATAGAAGTGTCTTTGGAATTAAATATATAAAAATAGCTAATTTCTCAATTATGTAACGATTATGTCTAAAAAAATTGCAATTTTAATTGATTTACGGTAAAAATATGTAACAAAAAAAAAATAAAATTAAAAAAAGAGATAATATAAAAAAAAATTATTTAAATTGTAAATTTTTGCTGTTTTTTTTTATTTTTTAGACATATTATTTAGAATTTTTTTTTATTAATTTAATATATAATTTTTTTTTTTAATTTGAAAAGAAATTAATTAAATTTTAAATATTTTTTAATTCAATTTAATTTATTTTTTTTTTGTTGAATTAAAAAAAATTATTTAAATTTAATTTATTTTTTTAAAAATTCAACAAATAAAATTAAAATATAATTAATTTATTATTATTTTTTTTTAAATTAAAAATTTTATTATTTATTAAAATTATTTAAAAAATTTAATTAAATTTATAAAAATTGATTTAAAAATTATTTAATTTTAATATTTTTTTTTCTACTTTTTCAACCTTAACTTTGTGTCGAAAAAAAAATAATTTAAAAAATATTTTTAACTTTTTTCAATTTTTATTAAATTGGAAGATCATTTTTTTGTAATACAAATTTAATTTAATTAAGCGTAATTTAATTAAATTTTTTATTTTTTTATAATTTTTTTAATTTAAAAAAAAATTAATAATTTATTTTCCTTTTTTAATGAGAAGAAAAATTTTAAAATGTTCAAAAATATGTTAATATTTTTTTTTTCTTAATTTTTTTCGATAAAAACAATTTAGGTATAAAAAAAAAATTTTTTTAATATTTTTTTTTCAATTTTAATTAAATTGGGTTTCCAATATTTTGTTAAATAATTTAATTTTTTTTTCATTCTTTTAATATTTTTGGTTTAAAAAAAATAATTTTCAAAAATTTTTTAATATTTTTTTTATGAAAAATCAAAATATGAAAAAGCTCAAAAATATGTTTATAATTTTTAAAATTTTTTTTTTCTGAATTTTTCGATAAAAAAATATTTATATGATATTTTAAATAATTTTTTATTTCGATTTTTGTTAATTTAACACAAAATTTTTATGAAAACTTTTTAATTTAATTCAATTATTTTTTATTTTATTTTTTTTTACATTAAAAATTGATATTTATACTGTTTCGGGACCTGCGAGATGATAATTCTTCCATCAAAGCTCAGAGAAGCGAACGTAAAGGGATCAACGCTCGACCATTCACAGCAATAAATCGAATCCTCGTGCTGTTCGAACATTTGCAACAATCCATCAGACAACGTTCGTTCAACTCCTTCTTCATCAGCTTCGGAAGAAACGCTTCTCGCACACGTCAGAATCACTTTATTGTCCGAACTCGACGACAAAACCAACGAATCGTGAAATGTATTGAATCTCACACTAAAAATCCAATGATTGTGATCAGATCTCGCAAAAACAGGTTGCTTCACACTCCGACAATCCCAAATCTTCAAGGCGCCATCATCGCCTCCCGTCACGAGATGACATTGTTTGTTCGGATTACAGTCCAAATCGCGAACCAGCTGCTGCCCGTGCGCCTCTTCAATTGTCCAGGCAACGTGATTCATGTCGCGCGTGTCGAAACTCTTCACGGCGCCTTCGTGCAAGGCGATAAATTGATTCGCGTTTTGCTGAGACCATTTGCCGCCCGTGAATTTTGGTCCATTTTTGCCATTTTGCACTTCGGCGATGGTAGTGTAAGCACTTTCGGCACGCGACATGACTTTAATTTTGTCATCCAAGACAATCGCGAGGAGATTCGCATCCGAAGGATTGAATTCTGTCGTTTTTATTTCACTTCCATCCGTTTCGAGGACTTGTGTGTCGGCAAATTGGAGATATTCGTTGTCAGGAGACACCTCGGAGCCCGGTAACTTAAGTAAAGCAGTCTTCATTGTCACCTGAGAGTTTTGATATTCGCTGAAAACGCAAGACATCAAGTCAGATTCGTGCGGCGAAAACCGCAGTTGCCAGATTTCGCCGTGAGGAAAGGCGTAAACGGTTGTTTTGTACGACACGGGACTGTCTTCGTTCTCCGACAGCAATTCGATGCAGTGAATTTGGTTGTTCGGCTTGAGAGATTGTGTGCCAATGTAGAATTGGACGACGTCAGAGTTGCTCGAACATAAGGAACGGGTCTGAAAATTGAAGGAATTTAAAGATTTTTTGACAAGTTGAGAAGAAAATTAAAAGTTACTTGATTATCGACGCCATAAATTACTGAATTTGCCTCATCCATGATGGAAAATAAGGCAAAAATACGAAGGAATGTTGGTTTCAATTCAAGCTGATACTGTTTTGATTAAATTGAGACGATCGAAAGTGATACTTTGGTAAGTGTATGGGCTTGTTTTTTTACAAGTCGTACTAAAAAAATTTTTTGATGATGATTCAAAAATACTTTTTCATATACTTTGCTCATTTTTCATCAAAAATCGTCTGAAAATGTTATTAAAAGCTTTGAAGTCATAAAAGGTATTTTATGAGGTAAAATTTTTTTTAAGGTAAAAATATTTAAATCTCTAAATTTATATTAATTTGTTTCATTATCGTATTTTTTTACTGAATTCTAAAACTAAAAAGCGTTATGAGGCCTATAACGCTTTTTCGAATTAATATGAAATATCGTTATGAAACTTTAAATTGCTCTTGTACATCGGAAACGCAAAATTTAGAAAAAGTCCAAAACAAAAGTTGTTTCTAATGCCAAAACCTTCAATTTGAGCTGGAGAACCGTGATCTACAAAAGTTGAAAAAATTTTGAAAAATCGGTATGTGAGCCCTCATAATAAGAGGATTTTGACTTAAATTTTTTTTCATCAATTTTTTTCGCTAACATCTTTAAATGGCTCCTGTACATCGAAAACGCAAAATTTAGAAAAAGTCCAAAACAAAAGTTGTTTCTAATGCCAAAACCTTCAATTTGAGCTGGAGAACCGTGATCTACAAAAGTTGAAAAAATTTTGAAAAATCGGTATGTGAGCCCTCATAATAAGAGGATTTTGACTTAAATTTTTTTTCATCAATTTTTTTCGCTAACATCTTTAAATGGCTCCTGTACATCGAAAACGCAAAATTTTGAAAAAGTCCAAAACAAAAGTTGTTTCTAATGCCAAAACCTTCAATTTGAGCTGGAGAACCGTGATCTACAAAAGTTAAAAAAATTTTGAAAAATCGGTATGTGAGCCCTCATAATAAGAGGATTTTGACTTAAATTTTTTTTCATCAATTTTTTTTGCTAACATCTTTAAATGGCTCCTGTACATCGAAAACGCAAAATTTTGAAAAAGTCCAAAACAAAAGTTGTTTCTAATGCCAAAACCTTCAATTTGAGCTGGAGAACCGTGATCTACAAAAGTTGAAAAAATTTTGAAAAATCGGTATGTGAGCCCTCATAATAAGAGGATTTTTTCGCTAACATCTTTAAATGGCTCCTGTACATCGAAAACGCAAAATTTTGAAAAAGTCCAAAACAAAAGTTGTTTCTAATGCCAAAACCTTCAATTTGAGCTGGAGAACCGTGATCTAAGGAGCTCAATTTTCAAAATTTCGTAAGAGAGCCCTATTTTTAATGAAATTTGAAAAATTTATGAAAACGAAAGAAAATCTCCAAAAAAAGATTTGAGTAATTTAAAAGATTATTAAGAACTTTTTAAAATTAAAAAAAAATGAATATGTTTTCATAAAAAATTATTGAATTTAAACAATTTTCATTTATTTTTAATTTAAAATTTGATTCAAAAAATGATTAAAAAAAAAAAAAAATCCGCAAAAAAATAATTCTAAATAAAATTTTAAAATTTAAATTCCATAAATTTAGTAATAATTTTTTTAGACAAGATTTTTATTTTTTAAATTTTTTTAAAAACAAATTTTGTTGCAAAAATAAAAATCGAAATTGTAAATTTTGAATTTCAAAAAAAAAAAAAAAATTTAGTATGCTTCAAAAAATTTGCCCTCAGACGTATCAAATTATCACTTTCAGCCAACCCAAATTTCACGTGAGGAGTAACGAAATATTCTCGGTTGTTGTGTATCACCGAAATTGCATAATTTTGCATAAATCTTTCGAATATTCGCAGAAAACTGTCTCAAACACTCACAAATTCCATTGTGACACAAAATTAAAGTGATTGTGCATCAAAAAAAGGTAAAAATTATTCAAAACTAATCCCGCAAAATACAAAAATCGAGTGAAAGAAAAAATTGCTGTGAATCTCAGTGCCTATTTTCTGCTATTGAAAATTTTCATTTGAAACTTTTATGCGGTTTGCCTTGAAAAATGCACTGTGCAAGTGTGTTTAAAGTGAAATCAAGGGAAAATTCCGTTTGTGAAATATGCGAAAAAAAATATTTCTCATGAAAAATTATTAAAAATTAAAAAAACTTTTCTCCCAAGAATTTCGAGGTTAGAAAAAGCGAAAAAAAAGGGAGCGAGTCATCAATCAAATGAGTCACAAACCAGAACCAACTGTTAATTTTATTGATTTTCGGGGGATTCCGAGAACTGGTTTATGGCGCGGCGGCGTTATCATCAAATTTTTAACAGCTTTTGACGAATTTTACTACCACTGATAATGAAAAGGAGATTCTATCGACAGAGACACGTAAATAAAAAGGTTGACCTGAATTGCCAAACACATGTTTGATGCACATAGTGCACGAAAGACGTTAGTAGACGTGTTATAAATCAGGTTTTGTATACAATTAAATGATTAACGACCTCTAAGAATAGAGTGTGGAACGAAAGTGATCAAGTTTAACAAACCTGTTGGCGCTGTATTTGTGTCAAAATGCCATAAAAAATAATTTTTGACATAAATTTTGATGTTTAGCAAGACGAGCCCCCGACGGAGTTGCGCAATGGCATCATCGAAAGCCGTAAAAGGAGTTTTTTAGACGTCAAAATGGTCTAGACGAGGGTTATCAGTACTGACCTACCACAGAATGTGAATTTTTTCCGACGTTTGAAGTCCATATCGGTCGGCGAACTCGATTTTTGTACTCTGGAACGTCGCTAAAAGCTAAACAAACACAAGAAATCCAGAAATTTCGTCAGTTTGGACCAGATTTAATGAGTTATGAGGCACAAACAAGGTCTTAATTAAGCAAACATGACGCCCGCTTCACATCTCGTGCCTTATCTTCGTCATTTACGCATCTCCGACAGACACAATATTGACTCGATGACACAAAAGTAGCACAACAACAACTTTTTTTGATGAGAAACGACGCAAATATCTCTCTGTTTACCTCAGTCATGCACGTATCGCGCTCAGCTGACTCGTTTTCTCGCACAATCCTGCCTCTGAGTAATTTCTCAGTTGTGTTTGAACATTCGGCGCGACAACATTCGCAGCAAAAGTCGTCGCGTAGCTCGCGTAATCAAGAAAAAATTCGATTTTTTGGCAAATTTTTGTACTTTTTCCGTTTTTCGAACGACTCCAAGTCGTAAAGTACCAAAAATCTTCGACGAAATTAAGGTACGTGGAAGATTTTCGTCTGACCTACATAGGGAAAAGCGATTTTTTTCGTATTTTTCAACGACCAAGTGTTATATAAGAGAGTACTTTTCTGTGTCAAATATTTCGAAAAAATTTCCTTTCGCTTTTCGTGCTCAATTTTTTGTGTGTTGTGACAATTGATTACACAAAATGTTCAATTTTAACATAAAAAGTGAATTTTTTAAAAAAAATTCTGACGAGACTTGATGAAGTCGTAAAAAAATGAATAAAAATAAACAAATCGATGGAAAAAGTGCCCGACGAAGGTCGAAAAAATCGAGTTTCGGAACAAAAAGTTCTAAATTGACATTGAATTATCGAGAATTAAGCGGAGGGCGAGGTGTCACAACATGCTCGGCATTATTTTCGGCAGTGGTTCACACGTCAGAGACACAAAACTTGATAATTTGCCAATTTTTATCTACACAATAACAAAATAATTTAATTTTTTTCGGTATCTTTGTGTTTGTGCCGCCGTTGATAAATATTGCTGACCGTGCAAGATAACGTCATTCGCAACGGAAAAAGGTGTTTCTGCGTCGAAATTTCCGAAACTTTGGAATTATGCAAGAAAAGTCGCAAAATTGACGCGAAGCACGTGACTTATTATCGCTCGACTTCACATTTTGTCATAAAATTATTTACTTAGAAATACTTCCCACACGCTAATTGACGTTTTTTTTTGTTTTCTTATCTCGTTGTAGCAAAACCGAGTGACATCCACAATTTTTAAAGCAAAAAGTATTAAGAGACACGATGCATAGAGCAAAGGCAGCAATTAGCGTCATTGCGCCCGTGGGCCAACAAAATTTCGGTGCATGGCTTCTGCGGGGCAGCAACAAGTCAAAGTTGACAAATGAACTGGTCGCTGCGTCATCCGTCAAGTTGTACAATTCGACGGCAGCAGAGCCTTTTCTTAATGGAAGCAGCTCAGCGTATGTCGAGGAGATGTACAATGCCTGGTTGAAGGATCCGACATCCGTTCATGCGGTAAGATTTTTTTTTTTGAAAGTGAAAGATTTTGGTTTTGAAGTGAAAATTCGAGGAAAATTCGGAAAAGTTGTAAAATTTCGTGGCGAATCATGAAAAATTTTAAGGAAATTGAAGGCAACTCATGTAGATTTTAAAATTTAAAAAAATTTACTGCCGAAAAAAAATTTTTGTGAAAATAAAAAAAAAATAAAAATTAATTGAAAACTTAAAAAATTTCGAAAAAAGTGAAAAATTATGAAAATTTTATTTTTTTTTTAATTTCCCAAATGTGCCAATTAATCTAAAAAAGCAAATTCAAAGTATAAAAAATAAAAAAAAAAATATTTAAAAAATAAATTAAGAAAATTTTAATGAATATTTGAAAAAAATCTCGAATAATTTCTAAAAATTCGAGAAAACACATGAAAAATTTAAGAAAAAAATAAATTTTAATGAAAATTTTCTAAAATCATTAAAAATTAAAAAAAAAAATAAGAAATAAAAAAAATTGTGGAGAATTAATTTTTTTTTCATATTCTTAAATGTGCTAATTAATCATAAAATCAACTTGTATAAAAAATTATAAAACTGAAGAAAATTTCATGAAAATTTGTGAAAAGCTTTCGGAAAACTCGAGAAATTCATGAAAATTATTTTTCAAAAATTAAATTATTAAATTTTTTTAATTAAAATTCAGGAAAATTGTGGAAAATTTGAAATTTTTTTTATGAAAAAAATTACAATTGAAAAATTAAAATATGATAAAATTTAAATGAAAATAATTAAAACTTGTTAAAACTTTTTTAAAAAATAATTTAAAAAAAAAAATGAAAATAAAAAAAAAAATTTGAGGTTATTTCAAAAAAATTTTTTTTTTAGAAAAAAATTAAAATATATGAAATTTTTTATTAAAAAATTAAAATTTGAAAAAAATTAAAGGAGAAAAAATTAAAATTTACAAAAAATTATGAAAAATCTGAGGAAAATCAAGAAAATTTATAAAGTCATTTAAAATTTTTAGAAAAAAAAACTTTATAATATGAATTTTTAATAAAAATCGTTGAAACATCTGGAAAAGTGACATAAATTTTCAACCAGAAAATAAAAAAAGAGCAGCAAAATTCTTCGTGTCACGAATATTTTTCAATTTCGTCCGAATTTACTGCACACGAGAGTGAAATTCGTGAGAGAATTGAGAAAATGCATCGTTGCACTCAAAAATTCTCTCACTCTGCATTCACTCTATATCTACACGCATGCATCTCACTTCAAGATCAAGGTCGTTCATGTTATTGTCGCCATGTTACGACATTGAAAGAACTTGTTTTTACCACTTTTTGTTTTTTTTCTTACTTTTTTTTAGTCATGGGACGCCTATTTCCGCAACAACTCGTACTCGGCACCCCCATCGTTGGCTCCCCTGCCGAAAAATCACGTTCCTGCGTCACAATATTTGGGCGCCTCGTTGCCTTCCGCTCCCATGGGCGGCGCCGTTGGAGGTCGCATCGACGACAAACTCATCGACGATCATTTGGCAGTGCAAGCTATCATTCGTAGCTACCAGGTATGAAATTTCGTGAAAGTTTTTTTTTCCTCATCGGAGACTGGATTTTCATGGAATTAGGCGGGAAATTAATTTCATCATAAAAAATCACATTTTTTTTATTTCTTCACGTGGATTGTGAGTCATTATGTTTTCAAAAAGTATGCATGCCCTGCTGTCATTTCTTATCTCTCATGGATTTATTATGATTTAATTAATTTTTTTATTGTCTGTGAGTTGAATGTTGTTCGTTTGTATGCGAAAAAAAAGCATTTTTCATCAAAATTTCATGAAAAAAAATAAATTTTTTAACAATTTTTCACAAAATCATCAAAAATCCAGTCACGTGGTCATTTAACAGCCGATTACGATCCATTGGGTATTGTTAATGTTGACAAACAAGTTGGTCCAGATGGGATTGCACGACGTGCTAATGAAAAAGTTACACGAACTTACATGCAATTCGGTAATTATTCGGTTTTTTGACAATTTTTCTCTTTTTTTCTATCTTAAAAAGCAAAAATCTTTTGAGATTCGGATTAATTTGAAGCAATTTTGGCGTGTGTTAACGAAAAATTGTACATAAATGTTGTCGGTGTGATGCCTTGCTTGTCTCTGTCTCAATTTTCTCAACTTCTATGGATGTGATAACACAAATTTTTTCACTTTTTTGTACATTTTTGCACTAAAATCGATGTTGGATGTAATTTTTTCTTAAATTTTATCATTTTTTACCAAATTTTAACATTACACAAAACACTTTTCATTAATTTTTAACATTTTCACACCTGAACATTAATCAAAGTCATTGTCATCCATCCGAAAAATTCATGTCATTGACAAAAAAAATTATAAAAAAAAATATTTTTCACAAAAATCTACGAACCTCAAACTCGTCTGTACAGATTCGTGGGCACAATGCAGCAATTTTAGATCCACTTGATATCTCAAACCCTGACTTAAAAGGCCGGAACCCAATTTATCACATTCATGCATCCTACAACTTTGGTGAGTATCGAAGCCTGTCCCTTTAGCAGCCCCAAAATCCATTTTTTAGCAAAGAAATTTCCTTTTTTTAGAGAAATTCCTCGGAAATTGGCAGGTTTTTTCACACCACACACTTGACATTACACAAAAAAACTCATTTCTTAAATTTTGTAGATATTTTTAGTACTTTAGTTGATAATTTTCCAGCACATTAACTGAATTTTTGAGCTTTTAGCGAGCCGCAGAACGTTTTTCACACACAAGCTTTTAGAGCGATTGAGCGATTTTTTATCCGAATTTCAAGATTTTCTAATTTTCCTTTCAAATTAACAAAAAAATATTTTTTTTTCTTTGCTTTTCTATCTTTTTTCTCTAAAATTTGTCAAATTTTAATCATTTTTCATGTGAATCCACAGAGGAAGCTGACATGGATCGCGTTTTCAAGCTCCCAAGCACGACATACATCGGCGGCAAGGAGAAATTCCTTCCGTTGCGCGAAATTTTGAACCGTCTCGAGAACACGTACTGCAACAAAATCGGCGTGGAATTCATGTTTATCAACTCTTTGGAGCAGTGCAACTGGATTCGTCAGAAATTCGAGTCCCCGAATTCGATGAAGTTCACAAATGAGGAAAAGAGATTGTTACTTGCGCGTTTGACGCGTGCCCATGGGTGAGTTTTTTGAATTTTTTAATGAAATTTTGTTTTAACATGATGAATTTTTTGTAGATTCGAAGCTTTCTTGGCAAAGAAATTCTCGTCGGAAAAACGTTTTGGTCTCGAAGGATGCGAAATTTTGATTCCCGCCATGAAGGAAGTTATCGATGTGTCGACCAGACTTGGAGTTGAATCGATTGTCATGGGAATGCCGCATCGTGGAAGGTTGAATGTGCTTGCGAACGTTTGCCGTAAGCCGTTGCATCAAATTTTCACACAATTTGCCGGACTTGAAGCTGCTGATGATGTGAGTTTTTGAATTTTTTAACCGAATTTCATAGAATTTTGAGCTGAAATGATGCAAATTTTCTTAAAAATTGATGAAAATAATTTTTTCACGTTTAAAATCAATAATTTTTTGACTTTTGAAACAATTTTGACCAAATATGATTTTTTCGAACGTTTTTAAATTAAAATTTGAACGAAAATTGCTCATAATTGAGAAAAATTAGAAAATTACCAAATGATAAAATTTTATGAGCTAAAAATTTTCAAAAAATTACTAAAAATGCCAAAATTTTTATTAATGTCAAGTTAAAAAATTAAAAATTTTAAAAATTTTAAAATCAAAATTTTTTAAAATCAAAAATATAAATTTTTTAAAATTAAAATTTTTTTAAATTTTTTAATTTTTTTTTTTTAATTTTTTTTTTAATTTTTTTTAATTTTTTTTTTTCAAAAAAAAAAAATAAATAAATAAATAAAAAAATAAAATAAAATAAAAATAAAATAAAAATTGAAAGTGAAATCATATTTTATCATTAAAAAAATTTTTAAAATTATTTTTAATTTTTTTTTTTATTTTTTTAATTCAATTTTTAATTATTATTTTCAACAAAAGTAATTTTTTTCACCAAAATCTTTTTCCATCAAAACATTTTTTTTTTCTAATAACACAAAGAGTGTCAATTTTTCAACTTAAAAATATAAGAAATTAAAAATTTAAAAAATTTTCACATTTTTTGAGTAATTTTTTTATAGAATTTAATTAAACTTTAAATTTTAATAATTTTTCATCAAAAAAAAAAAAAAAAATTAAATTAACATAAAAGAAATCAAAAATATTAAATTTTTACCTCAATATTTTCTCTTTTCCATCAAAGTTTTTTTTTTAAATTATTTTATTTTTTTAAACCAATTTTTTAATAGCTTTTCTCATTTAAAAAAAAATTATTTCATCAAAAATAATTTTTTTCATTAATTTTTTTTTATTTTTCGAATATTTTAGTTATTTTTACATCAAATTTTCGAACTTTTTAGAACAAAAAAATTAATTTAATAAAAAAATTCAATTAAAACTTACAAAATTTCCTCTTTTCAGGGTTCTGGTGATGTCAAATATCACTTGGGCACATACATCGAGCGCTTGAATCGCGTCACAAACAAAAACATTCGTCTCGCTGTCGTCGCCAACCCGTCTCACTTGGAAGCCTGCGATCCCATCGTACAAGGCAAAACGCGTGCCGAGCAATTCTACCGCGGCGACAACGAAGGCAAGAAAGTAATGTCCGTTTTGTTGCACGGCGACGCCGCTTTCTCCGGTCAAGGTGTCGTTTTCGAGACAATGCACTTGTCCGAGCTGCCCGATTACACGACGCACGGCACAATTCACATCATCGTCAACAACCAAATTGGCTTCACCACAGATCCGCGTCATTCTCGTTCCTCCCCTTACTGCACGGATGTCGCTCGTGTCGTAAATGCTCCCATTTTCCACGTGAACTCTGACGACCCGGAAGCTGTGATGCACGTTTGTCGCGTCGCTGCTGAATGGCGCGCTACTTTCCACAAAGATGTTGTCATCGATTTAGTGAGTTATCGTCGCAACGGCCATAATGAGATTGACGAGCCGATGTTCACGCAACCTTTGATGTATAAGAGGATTAAACAGACGAAACCGTGCTTGGAATTGTACTCGAACAAGTTGATCACGGAAGGATGTGTGACAGCGGATGAAGTGAAGGATGTCAAGGACAAATATGACAAAATTTGCGACGAGGCGTTCGAACAGGCGAAAACTGAGACACATATCAAGTACAAGGATTGGTTGGATTCGCCCTGGTCTGGTTTCTTCGAAGGCAAGGATCCCTTGAAAGTTTTGCCGACGGGCGTTATTGAGGAAACTTTGGTCCATATTGGCAATCGTTTCTCGTCCCCGCCCCCAAATGCCGCCGAATTCGTCATTCACAAGGGTTTGATGCGTATTTTGGCCGCTCGCAAGGAGATGGTTGAAGCTCGTGTCGCCGATTGGGCCATGGCAGAAGCTTTCGCTTTCGGTTCTTTGCTTAAAGAAGGCATCCATGTACGTCTCTCGGGTCAAGATGTCGAACGTGGCACTTTCTCCCATCGTCATCACGTCTTGCACCATCAAACTGTCGACAAAGCTACTTATCGCCCCTTGTGTCATTTGTACCCCGATCAAGCTCCCTACACCGTTTGCAACAGTTCCTTGTCCGAATACGGCGTACTTGGCTTCGAACTCGGATATTCCATGACAAACCCGAATGCCTTGGTTTGTTGGGAAGCCCAATTCGGTGACTTTAACAACACGGCGCAATGTATCACCGATCAATTTATCTCCTCGGGACAGGCGAAATGGGTGCGTCAAAGCGGTTTGGTAATGCTTAACCCACACGGAATGGAAGGTATGGGACCCGAACACTCCTCGGCACGTCTCGAACGTTTCTTGCAAATGTCCTCAGATGATCCAGATTATTATCCTCCTGAATCGGATGAATTTGCGATCAGACAATTGCATGATATTAACTGGATTGTGGCGAATTGCACGACGCCCGCGAACTATTTCCATATCTTGCGACGACAAATTGCTTTGCCTTTCCGTAAACCCTTGATTTTGATGACGCCAAAGTCGTTGTTGCGTCATCCGGAAGCCAAGAGTCCTTTCTCTGATATGACCGAGGGAACGGAATTCCAAAGGTGAGTTTGTTTTTAAATTAAAATAAAAAAATTGTTTTTTCACAAAAAAAAATTAAAAAATAATTTTTTTACTAAAAATTTTATGCCATAAAAAATATTCTATTATTTAAATTGAATCAAAATTTTAAATAATTAATTTTAATTTTTTTAATTTTTTTTAAATTTTTTACGTCAAGCTAAATAATGAAAATCCAATTATTTTTTAAAAAAATATTAATTAAAATAATTTAAAAAATTGAAGAAATTTAAAAAAGAGTGTCATATTAAATTTTTAAAATTTTTTACTTTAAATTTTTTCGAAGAATTAAAAATTTGTTAAAAAAATAATTTAAATTTAATTTTAAAAAATTTAATATTTTTATGAAAAATAAATTAATTAAATTATATAAAAATTCAAAAAAATTAAAAAATATTTAAATTAAAAAAAGTTTAAAATTTAATAAAAATTAAAAAAAAAAATTTAAAAATTTGTAAAAATATTTAAATTAAAGAATTTTTAAATTTTAAAATAAAAATAAAAAAAATAATTAATTTGATAAAAATAAATAATTAAATTTATTTAAAAAAAATTATTTTATGAAAAATACTTCAAGAAATTTTTAAAATATTTAATTTAAATTCCTGAAGAAAATTAAATTTTTATTTTTTTAAATTTTATTAAATTTTTATTTTAATTTTTTTAAAGTCAAAATTTTATTTAATTTTTATAAATATTTTGAATTATTTTTTTGAATTTAATTTGAAAATTTTTAATTTTTAAAATAAAATTTTGAAAAGCAAAAGAAAAAAATAAAAATTTTAAAAATTAATTAATAAAAATTTAAAATTATTAAATAAATAAATTTTTAATTATTTAATTAAAAAAAAATTTTAAATTATTTAATTTTTAGTAAAAAAAATTATTAAAAAATAATTTTCTAATAAAAAAATTATTTTTTTCAGAATGATTGGCGAAAAGGGAGTTGCTGCTGAAAACCCCGGATCTGTCAAGAAATTGATCTTCTGCAGCGGTCGTGTTTACTATGACTTGACAAAAGCCCGTGCTGAGCGCAAATTAGAAAATGACATTGCTATTGCCCGTGTTGAACAAGTAAATTTCCCTTTAAAATTAAAAAAATCTCATTTTTAATTCAATTTTTTTTAAATTTTAGATCTCTCCCTTCCCATATGACTTGGTGAAGAACGAATGCAACAAGTATCCCAATGCCGAATTGTGCTGGGCACAAGAAGAACACAAGAATCAAGGCGCTTGGAACTACGTCTTGCCCCGCTTCGATACCTGTCTCAACTCGTCTCGTGACTTCAGGTAAGAATTTGTCTCGAAAATCCCCAAAAACTCCAATTTCGGTCTTAATTTCCTTTAAAATCCTGATTTTTGACACTTTGTGGGTCCCGTTTTTAAGTTTTTTCCATGATTTTTCCTGATTTTCCCCAAAAAATGCTGAAAATAACTCAAACGCATGCTTAAATTGGTGAAATTCCAATTAATTTCGTGTGAGGGCAAACACTTGACTCAGAATCCCTCGGTTTTCGTCGATTTTTTCTTCCAAATAACAACAGTTCGAGTACTTTTGAATGACTCTGGGAAATTTTTAATTGGTGACGGCTTAAAGTTAAGAAGAAATTTACGGGAAAAAACACATAAAACACACACGGCTTTGATTTTTTTTAATTTTTTCATCCCATTTTGTTCATTTTCCATCAATTTTTTTTGAAAACCACAAAAAATCAACACACACATTGTTTCAGTGTCGTTGGAAAATCTGACGAATCCTGGTTAGGAAAGCTTAAGATTAAAAAGTCGAGTGCCGACAGCCACTTGGTTGATGATGGCTCGAAGGGCACTCGAGGTCCCATCCAGGTGAAGGATAATTTCAATGCTCCGGATGATGCGGCGCTTAAGCGTGCACGTGGCTCCGTACGACCATTTAGGTGAGGGCGATTCTCTCGCTCTGTGTTTTCATTCACGAAGCAAAAAAAAATTAATTGGCTTTCGATTTGATTTTTAATTTTAAAAAATTTGGCTAAAAACAAGAAAATTTCTTTTAAAAAAAATATTTTCTTGTTTAAAGCGTGAATTGGCTAATTTTCACATAATTTCTATTATTTTTTTGCATTTTTTTTATTAAAATTAGAACGAATTCGTGTTGCACATTCATCGTCGTTCACTTCTTTCTATCTCTCTTTTGCGGTTTCTTGGAGTCTTGGGTCTCGAAAATGTGCATTTAACCATTTTTTAGTTGTTTTATTTGTTTATTTTTTAATGTGATGTGTTTGAAATGTGTGTTAAAGATTGTCAATTACTAACAAGCATCATGCATGAAGTCATTCAAACCTACTAACAAATTAAAAAATTAAGCGTTGCAAGTGATTTTTAGGTTCAAACGATAAAAAAAAATTATAAAATTTATTTTTTAAAAAATAAAATTTTCGACAAAAATATTAAAAATGAAAAAAAAAAATAAAATTAAGACAAAATTTTTAAAATATTTGGAGAAATTTAATTAAATTAATTATTTTTTAAATTTTAAAAAAATAAAAAGAATTAAATAAATAATTTTTAATATTTTTTAAAATAAATATCCAAAGAAATAATAAATTTATTTTTAAATAAAAAAAAATAAAATAAATTTTAATCAAAAAAATAAATAAGAATCAATTTAAAGTTTTTTTTTTAATTTTTTGAAAATATTTTAGTGAAAAAATAAGATTTAATAAATTTTATTGATAAATTTTGAATAAAAAAATGAAAAATATTTAATTTTTAAACTTAGACGATGAAAAATTTGATAAAAAACGAAAATTTTTTGACATTTAAAGTTGTTTTGATGAGCAAAAAAATTAAAAATGTTCTAAAAAAATTTTTTTTAAAGATATTAGATGAAATTTTGTCACGTGACAAATTGAAAGACAAAAATTAATAAAAAAAATTAAAATAAAAAATAAAAAAAAAAAAATAAAATTTTATTTATTTAAAAATTATTTAATTTTTTTTTATTAAAATTAAAATTTTATTTAAAAATTATTTAAAATTTTTTTTTTTTAAATTAAAATTTTATTTCAAAATTATTTAATTTTTTTTATTAAAAATTATCATAAATTTGGGAAAAAATTAACTTTAATAAATAAAAAATATTAAAAACTTCACTAAAATTTTCAAACAAATTCAAAAAATTGACAAAATAAAATATTTTTTGTTCTTCGAGCCTAATATTCACTTGTAACAATGTCTTATAACGTTCCAAAAGTTCTCTAACGAAAAATTTTCCTTGAAAAAATAATCAATTATAATCCATTAACTTAACGATTGTCTAACGCAAACAAATATTAGCAAATGACTTTTTGTCACGAACGTCTGCATTTTGTTATTTTTTGTACTTTTCTTGCATCCAATAATTTATTTTTGTTTTTTAATCATTTTTTGTTTCCATTATTTTTATTTATTTATTTTTTTCTGTTACTGAAAATTATGTTTTAACGAAACCTCACGTCAAAACACAATTTTCCCCCAATTTAAATATTAATTCAACAAAAAACTAACTTTTTTCTTATTTTTTTTTTAAATTGCGTTCATCATGAAGCTATGCTGGTCGTCCATGCGCTCCATCTACCGCTACAGGTTCCAAGGCGCAACACATCAAGGAGTTGAACAACTTGCTCAACGACGCCATGGAGCTTAAATAAGATTTAGACGATGATTATTCACTTTATGGTTACATTAAAGAATATTTTTTTTAAGTGTAAGATATTTAAAGAAAAAAAGAAAAAGCAGGAAAAGAAAAGCTGGATTTATTTTTGAGACCTAAAATTATTTACGAAAAAAAAATTAATATTAATTAATTAAAGTGTTATATTTATTTTATTTAAAAAAAAATTAAACTAACACTCACTTAATAATCAAACTTATTATTTTGTAGTAAATTATGAAAAAAATTATAATTAGTTTAGAACAAATTACGCAAAAAAGTAGGAAATTGTGTACGTAATTTATGTATTTAATTGTTTGATAAAAAGAAAAAAATGCTTCGCTTACTTATATTATTTACTTATTTTTATTTATTTTGTTTGTTGTCATCAGTATTTACCATTTAGTTGAATAATCATTGAATTTTACGAGGGCTGAGAGCCATCCAGGGGGAGACAAGGGAGGGGGAAACCAAAAAAAAAATCGTCGTCAATGTAAAAAAAAAAATTGTAGGAAAAAATTGTTAAATTTTTTGCACTTTTTGCATGAAAAAAAAAAATATGAAAAATTTTATATGCACCACAAAACTTATTACAACAACAACTTTTCTTCTAAAGAAGGAGAGCTTTGCACTCGCCTCAGTGATAATTTGTAGAGTAATAGATGTTTTGTGATTTTTGACCCCAAACAGAAAAAAATCTCTAAAAAAAAATAAAAAATTAATCTTGATATAAAATATTATTATTAAAATTAAAGAAAATAAATTAAAAATAAATAAAAACCCACTAATTATTTTTTTTTTTCTCCAGAAGTGATAAAAAACTCAAATATGTGGGACGCCTTGCAAGTGCATCGACAGCTACGGGCAACAAATTCCAACACAGAGAAGAATTCAGACGTTTAATGGACGATGCGATGCAAGTTCAAGGCTTTCCCTTAGATTCTGGTCCATTTTCCGAAGGTGAGGTAAGACCCGAAGATATTTGGACGACTTTCAGTAACTTTTTTATGTACAATTTCATTACGCAGCGACGACGAAATTGAATTTTTGCACGGGTCCAAAGATCATTTTTAATCAAATTTTGAAATACACGAACGGATTGCAGTAATAAAAAAGCGACATTCTCTCGTCTGATATCTTCTTTCGATGATTCATCAAAACAATTCCACGAAATCGCAAAAAAAAATAAAAATCTGTGACGTATAAGAGATAAAAACGATACGAAACGTAAACGTACGAAAATAAAACGTGAACTCGGGTTTCTGCGAATTTCAGCACAAAAGTAAATGTGTGAATGAGGTTTGACGTCATCACAACATGTTCGTTGGGTGTATGAGAATGGTTGTTACATCACATTTAAGTATCGTGATTTTTTTTGGGAAAGTACGGAGGTTGTTCGTGTAGTTTTATGAATGAAACGGCGGCGTAAAAGTTTCTAATGGAATTTTTTCGTGGAAAAAGTGAAGGTTTTTTTTAAGTTTTGCGTCAAATTTCATACAAAAAAAGGTTAATGAATTGAAGTTAAATGAAATTTTTTGAAGTATTGAACAAAAGTTGGCAATAACGGTAGTATATTGAAAAATTAGACTAATGTAATGAAAAAATTTTTTTGTCAAATCTTGCTCCAAATGGATAAAAATTTGTCAGAGGGCTCTAATTTATCATTTTTAATCATTTTAAAACTCAAAACTGCCAAAAAATTGAAACTGAAAAAAATTTTTTCCTTTGACACAGTTTTGATTTGAAAACTAAATCAAGAGCAAAACTGTGTCAAAAACTATGTCAAAAACTGTGTCAAAGCAATTTTTGTCAAATCTTGCTCCAAATGGATAAAAATTTGTCAGAGGGCTCTAATTTATAATTTTTAATCATTTTAAAACTCAAAACTGCCAAAAAATTGAAACTGAAAAAAAATTTTTTCTTTGACATAGTTTTGATTTGAAAACTAAATCAAGAGCAAAACTGTGTCAAAAACTATGTCAAAAACTGTGTCAAAGCAATTTTTGTCAAATCTTGCTCCAAATGGATGAAAATTTGTCAGAAGGGCTCTAATTAACTTATTTTTTTTTCCTTTGATTTTTGAAAAACTCAAAACTGCAAAAACTAAAAAATTGAAAGCTTTTTGAAAAAAAATTTTTTCAGATTTGAATTTTTTTTCCTTTGATAGTTTGAAAAATAAATCAAGAGCAAAACTGTGTCAAAAACTATGTCAAAAACTGTGTCAAAGCAATTTTTGTCAAATCTTGCTCAAAATGGATAAAAATTTGTCAGAGGGCTCTAATTTATCATTTTTAATCATTTTAAAACTCAAAACTGGAAACTTAAAAAAAAGCAATTTTTTTTCTTTGGATTTGGTATAGTTTTGATTTAAAACAAAATAAGAGCAAAATAAAATTGTCAAAAACTAACCTCATCTTTTAATTTTTGAGAAATTTTGAATTTATACAGTTCCTTTGAAAATAAATCAAGAGCAAAAAAAACTATGTCAAAAACTGTGTCAAAGCAATTTTTGTCAAATCTTTTTCCAAATGGATAAAAATTTGTCAGAGGGCTCTAATTTATCATTTTTAATCATTTTAAAACTCAAAACTGCCAAAAAATTGAAACTGAAAAAAAAAATTTTTTCTTTGACACATTTTTGATTTGAAAACTAAATCAAGAGCAAAACTGTGTCAAAAACTATGTCAAAAACTGTGTCAAAGCAATTTTTGTCAAATCTTGCTCCAAATGGATAAAAATTTGTAAGAGGGCTCTAATTTATCATTTTTAATCATTTTAAAACTCAAAACTGCCAAAAAATTGAAACTGAAAAAAAAGTTTTTCTTTGACACACAAACTAAATCAAGAGCAAAACTAAAAACTATGTCAAAAACTGTGTCAATTTTTGTCAAATCTTGCTCCAAATGGATAAAATTTGAAAACTAATCATTTTAAGAACTCAAAACTGACAAAAAAATCATACGAAACTGAAAAAAAATTTTTCTTTGACACAGTTTGATTAAATCAAGAAAACCTCAATTTCAAAGAGCTTTGAAAAAATATCAAAAACTGTGTCAAAGCAATTTTTGTCAAATCTTGCTCCAAATGGATAAAAATTTGTCAGAGGAAAAAAATTTTTTTCTTTGACACTTTTGATTTGAAAACTAAATCAAGCTCAACTAATTTATCATTTTTAATAATTTGGAAAAAGTTTTCAACATAGACATCTGGATTTGACTATTTATTATTATTTTCCTTTTCTTACCTCACATACGAACGTTCTATTAATTTTTGTGATTTTATTTATCCAAACTCGCCAATATTCTACCAAGAACTCCTCCTTTACGTCTTTTTTCTTTCACGGAAAATCCCAAATATCCGCTTTTCCAAAAATTTCCCGTTAAATAGGATTTCCCTTCAGTTACTTACCTCACAAAATAATGTACATGTGAGGATAGTAACTTTTAAAAATCCAAAAAAGAGGCTCATGACTCCCATAAAAAATCGCCTCTTGCAAATTCAACAAATAAACTTATCAATTTCATTCGTCTCAAAAATTATCCAATCCCCGCCCAGCAAATTCGTCATTTTGGACCAATCAGCTTTCAAAAATGACGTCATCCCGTACCCATATGTAACATATGCGAAAAACAATGTGATGATTCATATTTTATATGTGGGTCCCATACAAAACTCGACATCATTTCACTGTAAAAATTTGACGAGAACAGACGGAATTTTATCTTTTTCCTCCCTTCAAAAAAAAAAAAAAAGTTTCAAGTAATCGAAAGGATCGTAAATAAACAATTTCAAAGAGATTCGATAGAAATTAGCTGAAAATCAAAGAAAAATATTGAAAAAAGTGTTTCGCAATCGTCACAAAATTTTATGCTTGTGTGTGTCTCCTGCCTTACAAAAATACCAAACACATACAAAAAAAAAATACTTTTTTGAATAAACACAAGTGACACAAAGCAAAGTGCAGAACTAAAAATTTCAACAAACAACAACAAATTTCGTGTTTTTCTCGTACGTTCCATACACGCAAAGCACGAAAAAAAAATCTTCAAGGACTCAAAAGTTACAAAAAACTGATGTCATAAATAGCTCAAAGTAGCTATCCGACAACAAAAAAAAATTATGCGTGAAACTACCAACGGCGACTCATTTTACGAAGATAACAATCAATTTACCGCACCTTCGAGCACCTCGACGAGCAACAACAACAACAACGCCGCCATGCCAAACTCACAGGGAATCAAGAGGCCACACAGCTTGGACTTTAGCGGAGGCACAAAACTCGGCAAACGGAAATTCAATCAATCGTTGCAAGTGGCTCCGGTCTTGGATTCGCCCGATATTCAGAAATTGGGACTCGCAACGCCCGACATTGAAAAGTTTATCTTGAACAATCCGACGGGAATTTTACAAACGCCTGGCGTTGGCATGAATTTCACACCAAAGGTGAGTTTAAAAAGAGATTTGAAAAATTTTGTTGACTTAAGACGACTTAAAGCTTAAGTTTGAGTTGAAATTCATTTAAATTTGGCTTAAGTTGAACTAAAAAAATTTTTTTTATCAAAATTTGTCAAAAAATCAAAATTTTATTGACTTTTGACTTATTTTTATACATAAACTTAAGCTTATGTACTTTAAGTCAAACAAATTTTCAACTTAAAGTCTCTTAAGTTAAGTTTCAAGTGAAACTCACTTTAATTTTTCTTAAGTCAAACCTCAAAAAAATTTTTTTTTCTAAAATTTGATCGAAAATTCAAAATTTTATTGACTTTCTTATTTTAAAACTTAAAGTCAAGCTTAAGTCTTTTAAGTTAAAAAATATTTGAACTTTAAGTCTTTTTAAGTCTTAAGAGCAAAAATTGCTTAAATTTGAATTAAGTCATACCTCAAAAAAATTTTTTTTTTCAAAATTTAGTCAAGAATTCAAAATATCAAATATTTTTCACTTATTTTAAAATTTGAACTTAAGCTTAAGTTAAACAATTTTTCAACTTAAAGTCTCTTAAGTTTAAGTTTAAATCAAAAATTGCTTAAATTTGACTTAAGTTTTTACAAAATTATTTTTTTTTTACAAAAGTTTAACGAAAAATCGTTGAATAATTGACTTAAGCAACTTGACTTATTAAATAAAAAATTTTTAAGTTTCGACTTAAGCTGACGTAAGAGTAACTTAACAAATTTTTTTGTTAAAATTTGATGAAAAAATGTTAAAAGTTTAACAAAATTCAACTTAAGCTCAAACTTAACCTTAAATCCAAATCATTTTAAGTCAAAAAATTTTAAATTTTCATTTCTTAAGTTTTCTTAAGTCACAAATCTAATCAAAAAGTGCCCTTATCTCTTCTCAAATACTCGGTTATCAATATTTTTTCTTCAAGAGTTACGAGTTTAGTCATTCACTGAACGTCTTTCAACTTCCTTTTCTCCGCGACATGTGTTCAAATCGCTTTTCACCGTGATTCATCAACTTTTCTTCTTAATTTTCTTCACAGGCGACAATCGAACAAGAAGAATTCGTCTCCGGATTCGATCAAGTATTAAACGACATTCGTATCAAAAACGAGGCGAACAACAGCAACAACAACAATAATCAGACAAATAGCAATACGAGCATCTCAACCAGCGTAACGACGGTAACAACGACGAGTAACATGTCGGGCGGAGGAATAATTTATGCGGGTAAGTCCCCTTTTTTTTGACAAAAAATCTCAACAAAAATTATTTTTTTGTGTTTTTTTTATTAGATTCCGTTCCTCTGGCGACAATTAAAGAAGAACCCCAAACAGTGCCTCAATCGCCGCCCGTCAGCCCGATCGACATGGAGAACCAAGAACGCATCAAACTCGAACGGAAACGCCAGAGAAATCGTGTCGCTGCGAGCAAATGTCGCAAACGCAAGCTCGAACGCATCTCGAAGCTCGAGGACAAAGTGAAGAACCTCAAAAGCGAAAATGCGGAATTGGGCGCCGTGATATCGGGCTTGAAGCAGCACGTGTTCAAACTCAAGCAACAAGTCATCGAACACGTGAAAAGTGGATGTTCTGTCAATTTAGCGGGACAATTTTAAGGTTTTTAGAATTTAAGAGCTTTTTTAAAGAAAAAAAAAACTTCTAAGAGATGAAAAAAGAAAATGTTGCCTTCATTGTAATCGTTGTACGAATAGATTGTAACTTTTTTTAATTTTTTGACTAGTCTTCGATCAGAGCAGTAAAAATGTAAGCTTTTAATTATCACGCGCTACTGTATGGTTAATTAATTAATTATTTTATTGAATATTTAGATGTTAATGTGATTTTTTTTTAGTTTTAAGGAGTAATTTTAAGGAATGTAAGCTAATAATGCTACTTTTACCATTAAAGCATATTTTTTGATAAAAATGACGAATTAGGAAGAGATGAAAATAAATTATAAAAATATATTAAAAAAGTTTCCTAATTAAAAAAATGAGTTTTTATTCAATAATTTTATTATTTTATATTTTTGGGGGCGTTTTTCGTCAAATTTTCATGAAGATTTCATCCAAAATTTTAATTTTTGTAAAAAAAATTTCGTTTGAAGTTAAAAATTTGATAAAATTTAAATAAAAATTTTATTTTTTATGAAAATTTTTGTTCGAATTTGATTTTAAAAGTAAATTTTGGGTATAAAAATTACAGTAAAGGGCTTTAATTAATCAATTTTAGTCAAAAAAAAACTAAATTTATTCAAAATTTTAAAGAAATTGTTTAAAAAAAGATTTTTTCTGACAAAATTTTGATGAAAAATGCTTTAATAGGAAATTTTTTGTCAAAAAACTTTCCATTATTACGAAATTTATCCAAAAATATTTAAAATTAATAAATATTTTATTCTTTCCTAAAGTTATATTGACCTAAAATTGACTTTAAAGTAGAAAGTTTGCCTTGAAATTATCAGATATGAGATGAAATCAGCTAAATTTGTACAAAAAAAGTCATAAACTATCAGATTTTACTTACAAAAGGAACTTGCCGAAGAGATATTAACTCAATTTTGAAAGTTTTTAGCCTTGAAATCGTCTGTAAAGAGCTTCAGATAATGAATTTAGTTCAAAAAAGTGATATTTTATGAAAAAATTTACAAATATCGGCTTAAAAAGTAACTTTTCTGAAGTCAAATTGTCTGAAAATTATATTGAGAGTAGATTTTTGTTTTAAGAAATTGCCATTAAAGTACTTTGAAATACAAAATTTTTCCAAAAAGTCAAAATCTATGGAAAATTTATCAATTTTTCTCTAAAAGTTGAACTTACTTAAGGGATTTTCATTCATTTTTGAATTTTTTTATCCATGAAATCGAACAAATTTCATAGAACAAGCTTCATAGAACAAATTTCGTTCAAAAAATTGCAATTTTAATTAAAACTTTACAAATATTGGCTGAAAAAGTAACTTTTCTATAGTCGAATTGACTAAAATTTATTTTTAAAGTAGATTTTTTGAAATTTTTGGTCAATAAATTGTCATTAAAGTACTTTGAAATACAAATTTTTTCAAAAAAGTTAAAATTTCGTAGAAATTGATTAAATTTTAACTCAAAAAGATACTTTTCTAAAATTATTTTAAATTAAAATGCAATTTTTGACCTTGAATCCATCAATTTAATACTCAAAAGAGCAATTAAAGTAAAAACTTTGATAAATTTTGTCGATTTTTAGTATTTTTCATGTCTAAAGAAGCCTTTTATTACCTTTCAATACCTTTAAAAGGGCTTTTATCTGAGAAATTCTTTAAAAAATGAACAAAAATCTTCAAAAAACTAACTTTTCTAAACATTTTCAGACAAAATTCTAAAAAAAATCTCACAAATGAAGCAAAAATTCTCGTCGGATCACCAAAGTCAAGCAACAAACGTGTCATTTCACTTAAAAAATCACGTTTTATTCACTCCTTACTTCTTATAATTACTGATAACGATGTGCATCAATTGATTCGTCGGTCTCAGCGTCTCCAATCTCATCATCAATTGTGGAATATTCCCGTAAATACATTGACTTGCGATCGCTACTTGAATACATTGCGCGAATCTTTCCATACTAAGTTGCACCGCTTCACTTTTTTCCGCCGCTTTGCCCAATTCCTCCATGCGATATTGCAAAATTGTGACAATCAGTTGCAAATGTTGGGCATTTAAGGCAACTGGAGGCCCGGCAAGAGGTTTCGCTTGCAACAAACTTTGCAACAGCGAAAGATGAAGTTTGCTGTAAATTTCTTTTGTGCTAATTAAGGCTGACACGCAACTCCATCTGATGAGTCCGGCGAAGGGAGTTTCATTGGGCATCGATAACATCCCAGTTGGCAGCATCAAAGGTTGTTGCGAAGCAAGACACAGGCTCGGATTTTCCGTGATCCACGACGTAAAGAGCTCCAAAAGTAACGAAGGAGGTTCAAGTAAGGGAGATTTTTGCGTCGCTTCGATCAGATACAAGCAAGTAACGGCCGTCATGAAGTTACAAGCGAAACGCGGCGTGATTTTGGGCAATTCTGTGAGTTGCGTCGAGGCTTTGCTCGAAAAAACTACAAAATCTTGAACTAAACTCTTCGCCAACTCGATGCTGGTTAACGACGAGAAGCCAACTTGTTGCATCAAAGTCCCAACGCAGTTCAGAACTTGCGAGAGTTGAGCTGAAATCGCCGTGGAAGTCAATTTTGTGAGGACATTGATCCTCGCGGGCGATATTGAGCCGCCAAATAAGAGAATAAACACCGCATTTCCGGTCTGTTCCGCTAACGAGGCTTTTGAGAAGTAATTTGAGAGCTCCAGGACCAAATAAAACTCCTGTAGAGACGACATCGGGTGCTGGGTGTGCTCGTAAAAGATAAATTCCGAGATCAGAGACATCATTAACTCTTGTTTGCCGCGAGCGGTGTTGAAAACTAAAGACTCAACCTGAAAATTTTAAAGTTTTTTATGATTTTTACATGAAAATTTAAAGAAAAATTACCTTTAAAAGACAATCTCGAACAGCAACTTGAGGTTCTAGCTTCCTAAGAGCCGATTTATACTCGTGCGAGGACATTTTTCGAGGATTTTTATTAAAAATTCACATCCGAGACGAGCTAGTTGATTGTTTTGGTCGGAAATTTTTGACGTTTCATGAAAAAATGAATGAAAATGAACCAAAAATGAACGAATTTGGGTTCATTTGCACACAGCCCATTTCACAATTGCAAATTTGTGACAGCCCCGAGACACAGGCGGCACAAATTTCTAAATGTGCGCTGGACTTGTTCATTCCCGAGTTCATTTCCGAGTTCATTTTAAGTTCATTTCGATTCTCTAAATCATTTGAAAAAAATGTAAACAAAAACAACGCTTACCGCTGCAGAATCATCATGCGTCCCGTAAAAATGCCAAAAACCATCAAAATCTGCAACGAAATGTTCGTGCCGCAAATCACGACGACGATGTACAACGAAACGCAGGACGTCGAATCGTGGTCTTGTGATGCCGTCATCAAATGTGGCTCAGAACTCGTTGAATTTTACTGCCATCGACTGATTCTCGCCACTTCCAGTGATTTATTATGGCACGCTTTGTCCAATTCCGTGCCAGGAACACTTCCCGTGATCATTTTGCCCGATGTGAAGCCAAAAACGCTCGAACACGTCTTGAATTTCATCTACAACGGGCAGCTGACGATCAATTTGGTTGAATATTCAGACGTTTATGAGGCGTGTCAACTGCTGGGAGTAAAGGGAATTCACGAAGAAGAGAAGAAACAAGAGGATGAAGAGGAAATCGAGTCAGAAATTGAGGTAAAGAACGAATTGATCATCGATGAGGAGGAAATTAAACAAGAAATGAGCGATTCAGAGGAAGAAATGTCGAGAAAACGAAGAATTTTGAGAAAAAGAAGCTCGAGAAATACGAAAATGGACCAAAGTCCCGAATTGATAAAGAGAAAATATCCAAAAGGGATTCAAAATATGGTGAAATTGAAGCCGGATGAGAAAAAGGAACACTTGAAACGCGTTAAAAGAGCGATTTACGACACTTACAAGAGTTACGGGAAGCATTTTGGGGACAGCAAATCGATCGAAGCGAAGGCAAATGACACAAAATTTGTCATGGCGGGCGATTATTTGGTACGGGCGGAACATAAATGTGCTGTTTGTGGATTTGTGATGAGCTTAAATTACCTCAAGGATCAAAAATGTACAAAAATTCAATCGTGGCCTAAGACTCCTTTACGGTCTCATCTAAAAGTTCACGGCTTGAAGAAGTAATTTCATGTTTTTAATGTAAAAAGTGCCTTTTTTTAACGTTTTGTGATAAAATATTCGTAATTTTTACTAAAAAAATTTTTTTTATTAATCTTCCATCTCGTGAATGCCCAAAAAGGCAAATGCGAATGCAAAAACCATTAAAATAAATAAAATTCCAATAAAAATAAATTTGCACCAACTTCTCGAACTCGTGTGAAGCCTCTCTTTGATCTCTTCCACGTCAATTTCGTATGTCATTGGTACCGAAAATGATGGTCGATGCACTATAACATCCGGAAGTTCTTGCAAAATCTCTTCGTTTTCTGATTTTTTACTACTTTTACACGAAATGCACGACTCACAATCGTCATGTTCGTCGAAAGTTCGTTCGATTACAAGAAAATTGTTGAAAAAAGTTCGTTTTTCTTCGAGAACTTGTCTGTTTTTGTAATCCCAATCGGATGAAAGTAGCGATCCCGGATGATTTTCAACAGCAAATTTTTTTTCGAGATCTTGAGCACTTAGTTCGAGTAATTTTTGGGGTTTAGACATGATTTTTATAACAAAGAGATACGATTTTTGTGAGAAAAAGGTGAAGACTGCGCATTAAATTTTTTTATCAGATGAAATTTGGAGGCACGTAGGCAAAGGCGTCGTGATAAGACGCGAGATAAGAGATTTATGCAAATTATTATTTATGTGGATGCGTTGATAAAATGATAAAAATTGAGAAAAATAAACAATTTTTGTAATTAAAAACAAATTTCGGGGTTGAATTTGTTTTTTACAAAAAATTAGGCTCAATAATTGAAAAAAAAAAATATTTTGTTCTTTAAAAAAAAATTAAATTTTCCAACAATTTTTTTTTAATTAGCAATAAGCGAATTTCAAATTTTTAACGATCATTTTTTGAATTGACATTTTAAAATTTTTATATTTATATTTTTAAACTTAATTTTTTAATTGAATTTTTGAAATTAATTTTTTTTTAATTAAATTTTCAAAATTATTTTTTTTTTTTCAATTAAATTCTTTAATTTTTAATTCATTTTTTAATTAAATTTTTAAATTTTTTTTAATTAAATTTTTAAAATTAATTTTTTTAATTAAATTAATTATTAAAATTTAATTAAAATTTTTAAAATTAATTTTTTTAATTAAATTTTCAAAATTATTTTTTTAAAAATTTTAAAATTCTTTTTTTTTTTTAAATTTTTCAATTTTTTTAAATTTTCGAAATTTTTAATTTTTTTTTAAATTCAAAAAAAAAAAATTTTAAGTAAATTTTTTAATTTTATTTTTCATTCAGTTTTACTTTTTAAATTTTTTTAATTAAATTTGGGTTCAAAAATTTAATTAATTTTTTAATAAAAAAAAATTAAAAAAATACATATATTAAAATTTAAAATAAAACAAATAATTTTATTTAATAATAATAATTAATAATTTATTTCGTACTAAATATTATTAAAAACAAGTAAAACAAATACTTTTGCTCTGCCAATTATATCAGCTGCCAATCTTTTCGTTTATCCTGAAATTTTCCAATTTTTATCTAAATATATCTTGAAAAAGGACTAGATTTAATTTTTTTAAATAAAAAAATTTAACTACTTAGGACTTTCTATCACAATCTTAGAAGAAAAGTTTTTTTGATTTGTTAAATTAAAATAAAAATTTAGATTGTCGTATTCGTTACGATGCCATTTGACGAAAAAAATACAGCTGCTTTGCTCTCTTCTCCATCAAACAGACCGTTTTTAAGCGTGCGACGTACTAAAAAAAATAAAAAAAAAATATTAAAAAAAAATCAAAAAAAAAAAATTTAAGGAAAAAACAAAAAAAATAAAGAAAACACGCATGCTAGAAGGTTTGAAAAATCAACTAAAAAGCAAAGATCATGAAAAAAAACGTCACGCCATAAAAAATTCTATTCACCATTAAATTAAAATTTTTACACTGGAGATGCACTTTGACGTTGCACTGCAAAACCTTCTCGCGTTCGAGATCGTTTTACTGATTTTTTATCAAAAATTTTTTTAATTAAAATAAAAAATTAAATTAAAATCCCCGTTTCAGAAAAAAAATTTCTTACGTGATTTTCTATCCGCATTCCGTGATCGCTTTCGTTCACGAGGAACTTGACGCGGCGTTGCTGGTTTCGTCGCCGTTTTTACGAGCGTTTCGATTAATTCGTCGTCGTTGTCTTGCATCGCTTTGCTAATCGGGATTCCGCTGTCTAAGTGGATACTTCCTGCCTTGCGACGTCTCCATGTGAAATTTCCGTTCATGACTTCGGGGGTGTCGGCTTTTGGGGTGCCCAGAATTTGACTAAAAATAATTTTTTATAAAAATTTAGTAAAAAAAAATTGAAAAATTTAATTTTTTACCGTAATTCCGCATCAGCCTTATCCTCGTTGGTGAGCGCTTTCGCTTTTTCAATGTCAATTATCAGTTTTCCTCGAGTTTTGTTCCGTTCCCGATGGTTTAACTTCTTTTCAAGCTGTTGTTGGACCCTTTCTCGTGTCGTTCGGTACTCCAGAGCGAATTCCGAGATGATTCGACAAAATTCGTTGGGGCGCATTTCATTAATTCTGTGTTGCGGTATCGAAAGCCACGTCAAAAATTTCCGATATCGGTTGAGAACTCGTCTGTGGATGATGTCAAGAATAATAATTCGCTCGGCGGCGTCAGTCAAGAAGTCAAAAAGTTTTTGTTTCAGTTGTTGCGCCGTTTCTGCATGTTTACTGATCAAACTGAGTCGATCCCATGACGCCTTGCACTCCGTTTCGAGATAAATTATGTTGTGCGCCAACTCGCCAAAGTCCGTTTTCGAAGCGCGCGTGATGGGACCAATTTCGGAATACAAATCTGTCGTCGAGGGCGTCGCTTCCATCACCATGTGACACAAATGATGCAGCAACGAGTGTTTTTGCACGGTATCTTTCACCTCAGGCACCTTTGCGAGATAGTCAATTTGGAAACCTTTGACCGGGGCACCATTCAAAAAGATGCCAATGGAACGTAAAGTCGACAAAATTGCCTTAAAAGTCGCATTTTTGCGCAATAATTCAATTCCTTGCTTCAAATCCATCAGCGGTTCGGCAATTTCTTTCTCGATATTCTCGAAATCGAGCTTGAAAGCCCACAATTTGAGGCGCGGACTCAATTCTGAGATCGATGACAGTGTTAGAAGGAATTGCTCGGCACTTCCTAATGGAAGATCTGGGTTCGCCAGTTGCGCTTCTTGGATTTTACCGCGTTCCTCTTCCGTTGGAAGCATGTTCAGGAGCTTGTCGATGCCTTCGCGCGTCACGACAGTCGAATCCATTTTCATGATGGCAGTTTTGATGGCTCGCGACGGCGGGAGTTTCGTAATTGCGATGTTAATTGCTGCAAAAAATGAGAAAATTTGATGAAAATTGAAGAAAAATTAAAAATTTTAGGAATTACCGTTCGATCTTTTGTGATCCAGAACTATTATCTCCTTGTTTTTATTCATTTCTTGCTGTTTCTGTGCCAAAAAATTAAGAAAAACAAAATTTTAGTAAAATTTTTTGAAAATATTTTCATGAAAAATTCATGCAAGAACTCTGTAGGTTGGGTTTTTATTAATTTTTTTGTGTTTCGGTTGTTAGTGAAGTGAATTTTGTGTGATAGTGAGTGATTTAGTGTCAAAAAAGCGAGCAACGTGTACAAAAATTTGTTAGTTACGACAAAAAATTATCGTAAAAAAGTACTTTTCAACTCACCTCCTAGCGCATTTTAATGAATGACGATGAAAGAGCAAAAAATTAATCATTAGAATTGAGAATAAAGTTGATGAAAGATGAAGATTTACGTGAAAAATGGTGAAAAAATTTACAAAAAAGCTAAAAAGGCGGACTCTTACAAATGATTTGATGGATCCCGTCACCGTGAAATGAATAAATTTTAATGAAAAATTAAGTTTTACCTTGGATTGCAAATCTTTGGCTCGCGATTCAAAGAGAAATTCAAGTTTTTCCGTATCAATTTCGGAAACTGGCAATTCATCCCATATCGTTGGACCTCCGTTGCGGGGCATCAAGTCGTCTCGTACTTCTTTCCAAAAGAGTTTTACCTGAAATTTTATTAAAATTTAATTATTCGAACTTGAGAATTTCGAATTTTCGAAAAATTTTTCGAAGTTAATTCAAATTTTCGAATAACTTTTCGAAGTTAATTAAAATTTTCGAATATTCTTTCGAAGTTAATTAAAATTTTCGAATAATTTTTCGAAGTTAATTAAAATTTTCGAATATTCTTTCGAAATTAATTAAAATTTTCGAATATTCTTTCGAAATTAATTAAAATTTTCGAATAATTTTTCGAAATTAATTAAAATTTTCGAATAATTTTTCGAAATTAATTAAAATTTTCGAATAATTTTTCGAAGTTAATTAAAATTTTCGAATAACTTTTCGAATTTAATTAAAATTTTCGAATAACTTTTCGAAATTAATTAAAATTTTCGAATATTCTTTCGAAGTTAATTAAAATTTTCGAAAATAAGTATGAAAGTTTTCGAAAATAGATTTAAAATTTGCTCAGAGATTCTAAAAATGCTTAAAATTTTCGAAAATCAATTAATTATTATTCGAATGTTCGAAAATTTAACAAATTCAATACAAGTTTGGTTAAAAAACGAAAAATTTCCTTACAGTCTTTCGATTTTTCTTGATCGTATCCGTATTTCCAGCTCCCTTATCGTTCGCGTTGCCATTCATCATCATCATCGGAGGCGGCATCATCATTTTTGGCGGTCCCGGAGGCATTCCCATGCCATTCATCATCGGAGCCATGGGTGCCATGCCAAAAATGGGCGGCGGCGGAGGAATTTTCATCGATAAATTCGCTTGAGCTTCACTCACGTCGTCATCTTCTTGCAAATCGGTGAAATCCAGATCACACAACTTCAATTCCCGATCAAAATTATTCACTAATTCCTCCCATTGGATGTCAGTTTCAGACTTTTTGGGCTCTGGCTTGATACATTCGTTCGCTGAGGGGGATTTCATGAGGTCATTTTTACTTTTACTCTTACTTAAACCCTCTTTTGCTTTGGAAATGAGTCCTGTCATGTCGCCAACGGGAGATTTGGCATCCGGATTGACCATTGTAGGCGACAGAGGTAAGTTACTGAGCTTTTGTGTGAGATCTTTTACTGTTTGATCCCGTTTTAGTTGACTCAGGACTTGTTGATCGCCATCCAAATGGGTGTCTAAGAAGAAAAAATTGAGAAAAATTAAGAAATTTGTCGAGAAATGAAGGAAATTTGAACAAAAACACGAAAAACTCAAACAAAAAACTTACCTTTCGCATCAAATTCATCCTTGGTCGTCTCATATCCAGCAAAATTCCAGTTTCGAATGTACTTACTTTTGTTGGGGACGATGCTAACGCTACTGTATTTGCTTCCGAAGGAGGTATAAGGCTTGGGACTGACATAAGATTGCGTGTAATAGGGATTTACGGATAGCGTAGCGGCTTGTACTGTTATCCATTCCTTACCGTTTTCGCATTGAACGTAATTTGACTCATTTAGGATGTTATCTAGACAATTTTTTAACATTTAACATGGAAAAACATCAAGCAAAACACACAAAAAACGACAAAAAACATCAAAAATTACTTACTTTGCTCGTCAATTCTGTCTTCGTTCAGTTTATTAGCTGCTGCCATCTCCAATTGTTCCTTCAGCAAACTTTTTTGTCGTTCCGCGCGATCTCGTCGCTTCCTCAAATACGGCGTCGTGCCCGCACTTTCGCCATTATCCGAGTTTCTTGCCTCCAACAGTGACTTACTCATCTCTCCAGCACCCGAACTCGAACTATCCTCATCAAAGGGGTCATAATGCCCGTTTATCGGCGGCGATGGAATGGCAGCTGGAATATATCCGCTGCTGTGTCTTCGGGATTTTCGTTCGATATCTGTGTTGACGGTGCGATAACGAGGCGTTTTTCGCACTGTATTGTCAGGCACTTGATCATTCGTGACATCGCCATCCTCGAGACGAAGCACAAGTTCGTACAGCTGAAGTTGATCCAAGAGATCCAAATCTGTGCCGGGACGACTCATGTATCGTTGGATGATGCCTTCCATGCCTTGTTGCTCCAAAAAGTCAGATTCGTCGTAAAAAACGTCTTGATCACTTAACCCTGAGAGAGTTTTGTTGATAAGAGACGTTGCGTAGATGAGAAGTTCGGTATCGGCGTTTTCGTAATCTTTTAATAATCTGAAAAAAAGTTAATTTTTGATAAGAAAAAATTCATTTTTTTTTTGACTAATATTTAAAAAAATGCAAAGATTTTATCAAAAACTAAAAAAAAAAGTTAAGTAAAAATTAAGTTAAATAGAATTTAAGTAGAAAAATTAATGAAAAAATTTAAAAAAAAATTTTTTTAAAAAATTTTCTTTTTAAAATATTTTTTTAATTTTTAATTAGAAAAAAAAATATTTTTTAAAAATTATTTTTTAAATAATTTTTTTTTTAATTTTTAAAAATTAATTTCAATTTTTTTTTTAATTTTTAAAAATTTTTTTTTTAATTTTTTAAAATTTTAAAAAAAAATTTTAAATATTTTTTAAAAATTTTTTTTATTTTTTTAAATTTTTTTAATTTTTAAAAATTTTTTTAATTTTTTAATTTTTTTTAAAATTTAAAAATTAAACTTTAATTTAATTTTTTTTTTTTTAAATGATTTTATATGAGATTTTTAAATAATTTAAAAATTTTAATTTAGAAAATTAAAGAAAAATCTTAAACATTTTTTAAAAATTTATTATTCTAAAGATATTTTAGATTTTTTAATGCCAAATTTCTATTTTTAATTTTTAAAATAAATTTTTGGACAAAAAAATTAAGTTTTCATTCGAAAAAAAATTACTTACTTCATGATATTTGACCATGGAATCAATCCTCGACTTGCATCAACAGCTCGAATGGCATCCACAAAGGTATAACAATTATTTTCCGAGTACTCGACGAACACAAGAAGCAATTTAAGGGCAGTTTTCACTACTAATCGATATTTGGAGCCTATCAGGGAGTATAACCACTCAATTGTGAGCTTGTGTTTCATCACGCCATCCATTCCATCGACATAAAGCATCACCTAAAAAAAATTTTTTTAAGAAATTTTCAAAAAATCAAGATAAAATCCAAAATTTTACCTGTCCAAGTGCCCTCAAGATGTAATTTTGATGATTCTGATCGGCATTTCTGCCAATTTTAACCAAACAATTCAATCCGCCGAGCGCGACAAAGCCATGCACCAAGTCCTTGTCCTCCTGAAAGATCTGCTTCAGCGTAAACAGCGCCTTACGTAACTCCCGACCTTCGGATTTGTTCAATTTTTCTACAAATAAAATACGGAATAGCAAGACACGCATAATGAAAGTTTATGGTTTGATCATTGCAGCGGTCACGGACAAACTACTAATGTCTAATCAAACGACAAACGAAAAAAATACACCGAAAAAATTGATCAATTTTAATTAAAAATTCGATAAAAAACTTGTTGTTGGGTCATTAAACGAGATTCACTTTCATTAAAAAGTCACATTTGTCTTTTCTAACGCACAAATGTGTTGATAGTCCAAATCAATAAATCTTTCCGACAATATTTTTTTTATGCAAATTCATTAATTTTTTTTTTTTCGAAACGAAACTGAAAGTCAAAATAGAAGCACGTTATAATTTACGATCGTAGAGAATATTTTTTTTTTTCGATTAATAAATATTTAGTAATTCAAATAGTCAAAAAAAATCAGTCGCATAACAATTAAGGTTTCTTTTTTCTTTCTCGACGAGTCTAATTTAGCTTCTTCGAAAAAAAAAACTGGTTTTTTAAATGGTTTGTTTTTGTTGAAAAAAAAAAATATCAAAAAGTTCAGTGACTCACCGATAATCACATGCACTCGCACGGAAAGTTGCGTTCGGACCACGAGAGAGTTCTTGCGACTTTCGTTGAGCCCTTCGATTTCGTCAAGTTGCTCGGCGAGAGATGATTCCAAGTCTAAGTACGAACCGTAGTCGCCGTCTTTGTAAACTTGCAATGAAGCGTCATCCAACTGAAAAAATTGAAAAGAAAAGAACAGATGATGAGCGACAATTTTTTTTATCTATTTAAAAAAAAAATTGAGTTGAGTGAATTTTGTTAGTTTCGAGAATATTTTTTTATTTTTTTAAAAATTCAATTGCGAAAAAAAAATTATTTTTTTCTTCAAAAAAATCTTTTAATTACTCAGATTTTGGAATTTTATTTCAGATTTTCGAAAATAAAAATTTCATTTTCGAAATTCATTGAAATTTTCGAAAGTAATTTCGAAATTATTTTAAATTTTCGAAAATTGATTGGAAATTATTTTGAATTTTCGATCATTGATTCGAAGTTCATTCAAAATTTCTAAAGAATTTTATTTGAAAAATTTCGAAATTAATTAAAATTTTTGAAAATTGATTCGAAATTCATTCAAATTTTTTAAAAAATTAATTCCGAAATATTTTAAATTTTTGAGAATTAATTCGAAATTATTTAAGAGTTTTGAAAATTCATTCAAAATTATTTAAAATTTTCGAAAATTGATTTGAAATTCATCCACATTTTCAAAAAATGATAAGAAGTTTATTCAAATTTTCGAAATTAATTAAAATTTTTGAGAATTTATTCGAAATTATTTGAAATTTTCGAGAATTCATTCGAAATTATTATTTTTTTTTGCGAATTTAAATTAAATTTTTAAAAATTAATTCGAAATTATTTTAAATTTTCTAAAATTTTTGTAGCTTGTTTCGAAATTATTTCAAATTTTCGAAAATTAATTCGAAGTTCATTAAAATTTTCGAAATAGATTTTAAAAATTTTAATTTGAAATTATTAATTAAATTTTCTAAAATCAAATTACGAAAATCAGTTGAAAAAAACTCTAAAATTTTCGAGAAAAAAACCTAAAAAAATTTTTTTCATTAAAATTTCAACGTAATCCATTTAAGTACAGAAAATCACCGTAACTCATCTCCCTAACAACTTCTCAAACACGTATGCAAATTCACCTACAAACAGGTTTCTACGCGCCAATTTACATCAACTGTGACTAATGAAGCTTCAATATGTCGAGACATGTCCTAGCAGGTAGAATTTCAACAAAAAAACCGATAAAAAAAAACTTTCTTCCATTGTCTTAAATCCCTAAATTTGCATCACTTACCCTTTGGGGTGCATTGAGTGTTTTTATCAACGTGTTCATTTGATGCACGAGAGGTGTCACGAGCAGAAAGGAATACTGAACAGGCCTCGTTGGAATCGGAAACATGCTGAGACACGTAAATGGATCCGTGTCTGCAACATACTGAACACGCAATTTAATTAAATCACTCTCACTATCACTGGAATTGTTGCTATTGTTGTTCAAAGAATGCATTTTTTTTTGTTCGAGTGTCTCGTGTTTGTTCGAAAAAAATTTTTTTTGTTGCTGTGTTTTTTTTGTTACATAGTCGTTAATAACACCGGTTTATTTTTATTATAATTAGCTTATTACAATGGAAATCACATCGAATCATATCACAGACTGTCTTATGTGGTTTCTCCAATTTTTTTCTCTTGTACTACAAATTGTTGCTAATGTTACAAGTGCCAACGGGGAAAACAAAAGCTAATTAATCGTAAAGGCATTTAGGCGATTTTTAATTTTTTTTAAATTTTTTTCATGAGAAGTTTTTTTTGTTCGCATGAAAGTGAGAATTCTTGGAGGTCCCTTAGTTGGAAAAAATTTTCATGTTGTTGTGAAATGTTTATGGAACTTTTTTTCACACAAACAATCGAAACATGCGATCGACCGTCTAATCAATATTCCTAACACTCTTGCCAGTCACAATAATTTATATTGGATCGTTTCACATTTTTGCACGTTCTCTTTCACCGTGCAGTAAAGTAAGTACTTTTTACTTAAAAAAAACCTTTCTTTCCCACAGTAGTTCTTCGCACTTTATTTTAATATTTCTCTTCTTTTATTTCTTTCGATAAAGTGTCAATTCAATTTTTTTCGTTCATCTCTGAGGCACTTCATTTTTTTTTATTTTTTTCAGCTATGCACTCACGTGTAAATACATAAATAATATCTTAATGTTTCCATTGAAAAGTGAAGAAAACGTAAATAAATGTCGAGAAGGAAGAGAAAAGCAAGAAACTAGTACTTGTCACTCAACAACGTTTTAAATCTTCTCGAGATGAGTTTCACTTCACAATCATAATAGAGCCAATATTCAATGGAAAAAAAATATTCATATAATATTAAATATTATGAAACACACAAAAAACAAACGAACGAAAGAAGAAAGAATGGATCTTTCTAATGTAAATGCAAGTTTATTACTAAATAAACTCTACCACACACAAACGACTTGAGGCTTAAAACAATCCAATTTACTGGACGTCGTCGTTGTAGTTGTTGTTGTAGCTGTTCCCGTACGAAAAGTCATATGTAGGAAACATATGGAAGTAGGTATGAAGAAATGAGTTGCAAAATCTCTGTGTAGATAGGTAGATGGTGTTACGGTAAATATGCATATTAAAGGTATAGGTTGAACATTGAGGAGAAAATTTGGATGGAGATTCTATTGGAGTTTGTTATTTTTGAAACTAGTTTATAAAATGTAACAGTTTTTGATATTTTCGGAAAATTTAGCTTTAGGTTTTGAACGAGATATTTTTCAAAAAAAAAAAAAAAAATGAGGAAGAATCGTGAAAAATTTTATTTGTTCGAAAATTGAGAAAATATGAATGGAAATCATCTTCAGAATGACTTTTTATTCAGTTTCAAGCTTAAAATTGCTCAAAAATTGACTTGCAAAATTTATCACGATTTTAATTCAGCATGAGGAAGAACCGTGAAAAATTTTATTTGACTTGCAAAATTTATCACGATTTTAATTCAGCATGAGAAAGAATCGTGAAAAATTTTATTTGTTCGAAAATTGAGAAAATATGAATGGAAATCATCTTCAGAATGACTTTTTATTCAGTTTCAAGCTTAAAATTGCTCAAAAATTGACTTGCAAAATTTATCACGATTTTAATTCAGCATGAGGAAGAACCGTGAAAAATTTTATTTGACTTGCAAAATTTATCACGATTTTAATTCAGCATGAGAAAGAATCGTGAAAAATTTTATTTGTTCGAAAATTGAGAAAATATGAATGGAAATCATCTTCAGAATGACTTTTTATTCAGTTTCAAGCTTAAAATTGCTCAAAAATTGACTTGCAAAATTTATCACGATTTTAATTCAGCATGAGGAAGAACCGTGAAAAATTTTATTTGACTTGCAAAATTTATCACGATTTTAATTCAGCATGAGAAAGAATCGTGAAAAATTTTATTTGTTCGAAAATTGAGAAAATATGAATGGAAATCATCTTCAGAATGACTTTTTATTCAGTTTCAAGCTTAAAATTGCTCAAAAATTGACTTGCAAAATTTATCACGATTTTAATTCAGCATGAGGAAGAACCGTGAAAAATTTTATTTGACTTGCAAAATTTATCACGGTTTTTTGTCAGCATGAGGAAGAATCGTAAAAAATTTTATTTGTTCGAAAATTGAGAAAATATGAATGGAAATCATCTTCAGAATGACTTTTTATTCAAAAAAATTTTGCAAAATTTATCACGATTTTAAGTCAGCATGAGAAAGAATCGTAAAAAATTTTATTTGTTCGAAAATTGAGAAAATATGAATGGAAATCATCTTCAGAATGACTTTTTATTCAGTTTCAAGCTTAAAATTGCTCAAAAATTGACTTGCAAAATTTATCACGATTTTAATTCAGCATGAGGAAGAATCGTGAAAAATTTTATTTTTCGATTTGTTCGATTTTAAATCAGCATGAGAAAATCGTGAAAAATTTTATTTGTTCGAAAATTGAGAAAATATGAATGGAAATCATCTTCAGAATGACTTTTTATTCAGTTTCAAGCTTAAAATTGCTCAAAAATTGACTTGCAAAATTTATCACGATTTTAATTCAGCATGAGGAAGAACCGTGAAAAATTTTATTTGACTTGCAAAATTTATCACGATTTTAATTCAGCATGAGAAAGAATCGTGAAAAATTTTATTTGTTCGAAAATTGAGAAAATATGAATGGAAATCATCTTCAGAATGACTTTTTATTCAGTTTCAAGCTTAAAATTGCTCAAAAATTGACTTGCAAAATTTATCACGATTTTAATTCAGCATGAGGAAGAACCGTGAAAAATTTTATTTGACTTGCAAAATTTATCACGATTTTAATTCAGCATGAGGAAGAATCGTGAAAAATTTTATTTGTTCGAAAATTGAGAAAATATGAATGGAAATCATCTTCAGAATGACTTTTTATTCAGTTTCAAGCTTAAAATTGCTCAAAAATTGACTTGCAAAATTTATCACGATTTTAAGTCAACATGAGGAAGAATCGTGAAAAATTTTATTTGTTCGAAAATTGAGAAAATATGAATGGAAATCATCTTCAGAATGACTTTTTATTCAGTTTCAAGCTTAAAATTGCTCAAAAATTGACTTGCAAAATTTATCACGATTTTAATTCAGCATGAGGAAGAACCGTGAAAAATTTTATTTGACTTGCAAAATTTATCACGATTTTAATTCAGCATGAGAAGAATCTGATTATGTTCGAAAATTGCGAAAATATGAATGGAAATCATCTTCAAATGACTTTTTATTAGTTTCAGAAATCGTAAATTTATCACGATTTTAATTCAGCATGGGAATGGTGTTTTAGCTTTTTACCTGAATCGTGAAAAATTTTATTTGTTCGAAAATTCAAAATTGAATGGAAATCATCTTCTGACTTTTTATTCAGTTTCAAGCTTAATGACTTTTTATTCAAATGGTTTGGTCAAAAATTGACTTGCAAAATTTATCACGATTTTAGATTCATGATTTCGAGTCTCGAACCGACGACCTTACGCTCATCAGTCCGATACGCTAACCACGATTTTAATTCAGCATGAGAAAGAATCGTGAAAAATTTTATTTGTTCGAAAATTGAGAAAATATGAATGGAAATCATCTTCAGAATGACTTTTTATTCAGTTTCAAGCTTAAAATTGCTCAAAAATTGACTTGCAAAATTTATCACGATTTTAATTCAGCATGAGGAAGAACCGTGAAAAATTTTATTTGACTTGCAAAATTTATCACGATTTTAATTCAGCATGAGAAAGAATCGTGAAAAATTTTATTTGTTCGAAAATTGAGAAAATATGAATGGAAATCATCTTCAGAATGACTTTTTATTCAGTTTCAAGCTTAAAATTGCTCAAAAATTGACTTGCAAAATTTATCACGATTTTAATTCAGCATGAGGAAGAACCGTGAAAAATTTTATTTGACTTGCAAAATTTATCACGATTTTAATTCAGCATGAGAAAGAATCGTGAAAAATTTTATTTGTTCGAAAATTGAGAAAATATGAATGGAAATCATCTTCAGAATGACTTTTTATTCAGTTTCAAGCTCAAAATTGGTCAAAAATTGACTTGCAAAATTTATCACGATTTTAATTCAGCATGAGGAAGAACCGTGAAAAATTTTATTTGACTTGCAAAATTTATCACGATTTTAATTCAGCATGAGGAAGAATCATGAAGTTCGATATGAATGGAAATCATCTTCAGAATGACTTTTTATTCAGTTTCAAGCTTAAAATTGGTCAAAAATTGACTTGCAAAATTTATGACGATTTTAAGTCAGCATGAGGAAGAATCGTGAAGTTCGATAGAGCAGACTCAACTCTAATTATTATCGTATATAAATCAATTTAAATTTAAACTATAAAACAATATTAGAATTCGTTATCCAATCCTTTGCTTGATTACTGGCATTATGGATATCAGTAATCGATCCAGGAAATGCCGTAAAGGGACATTCAAGGGCTATGTGTTTAATTGTTTGGTCAACTTGTCTACAATTGCAAAAGGGATCTTCTCTCTTTCACCATTTAGACAACAAATAATTGCATTTGCCATTTTCGCACCTTATTCTGTTTATAGTAGTCCAAAGGTGCCTTCTTTCTCTAAAACCTGGTTATTTTTTTTGTTGGGTCCAAAAACAGACCTCCATCTTAATTAATTTAGTAAAAGTCGAGATAAAAGTAGAAAATTGACAATTTTTCATATATTGATTTGTCTTTGAGTTATTCGGATCCTTTTAAAAAAGGAAAGCTCTGCGATATATTTTTGTTTGAGGCGTTATGATGCTCAAAGATGTGTATTAGCTTGTTCGTAGCTTATTCGTATATACCAATTCTTGATCTGAACTTAAAAAAAACTTTGATGTTTAAATCTGCCTATATTGTGTTTTTATAGCTTTTCATGTTAGCTTTTACTTATTGCTTTAGTTGGTGAATTGATATTGATTCTAATAAAAGATTTTAAGTTCTGTGTAAAGTTCTGATCCTCCAACAACTCCATAAAAGTTTTCTTCTCATTACGTTACAACGATCGCACTACATTTCCATTGTCCATGTATTAGTAAGCCATATCGGAGAATACTGTAGTTGTGAGTTATAGTTATAGGTTGTTCTTATTATTATTATTGTTATTGTTAACTTGAACTTTATATTAACTACGTGTTAATACCAGTGACGATCGTGTTTGGATCGCGTTTTTGCAGAACAATGAGCTCGATTAATTCCGCCGACCTTGAATTTCACTGATGACTAAATAAATAAATGAATAATTAACAAGTGGTTTGTTTAATTAGATGATCAATTTTTTTGTTTTGGTTAAATGATTACTTACCCTCGTTGAACTTTTACAAAAAAATATTCTTATAGGAACACTCACACATGCAAATGTTCTTAATCACGATCTTTTTTCATCGTTTATGTTTTTGTACATAATAACTATCTCTCTACCTATCAGCTGTTCGTACATTCGTTTTATTTATATTTTTCTTGCCTACTTTTTTGAGTCACTTTCGTGAGTGAGTAACATTTGTGTATTTACAGAGCAAATATTGAATCATCGAGAGAATTTTTTTTTATGAATGGCACTCATCTTTCTCTTTCTCTTTATCGCGTGCAAGATCTTTTTTTTTGAGCGGATGGATGATTCTGGCAAAAAGATGATAAATTTGGATGATAAAAAAAAGTCGCGACCTACACTAATTTATTTATTTACTTTTTGATATGATAAAGCTCTGAGTCAGTTTGACTTTTTTCGTTGCAAGTGTCGCGCCGCAATTCGTCATGCGATTAACAGCAATATCTATATTTGTCTTATTTTTGGGCAATTCAATAGCTGATAGCAATTTTGACAATTGTAAAGTCCAAAAATCGCAACAAAATGATCCACAAGTCACAGCTCTTATTTTAGCTCGAGGCGGATCGAAGGGAATTCCCTTGAAAAATATCGCTCGCATTGGAAATCAAACGTTAATGGGACGCACTCTCGACACAATCAATCTTTTTGGCAGATTCAACGACGTCTGGGTCTCGACAGATCACGCTTTAATAGCGGATGTTGCGAAAAAACGTAAAATTTAAACATTTAAAAATTTTACCGAAATTCACTTTTTTTTTCGCTTCAACAGATTGTGCAAAAGTGTTTAAACGATCGCCCGAATTTGCCAAAGACGAAACCGCATCAATCGTGTCTGTGCAAGAATTCATAAATCAGACATTCACATCGCCCATTGTCGCATTAATTCAAGTCACTTCGCCGTTTTTGCGTGAGAAATATCTTGCGAAAGCCTTTGATGTGATACAAAATGGGAAACATTGCGTTTTTACCGTTACTCGAAGTCATAAGCTTCGATGGGCTCAAACTAATGGCAGAATATTGCCGTTAAATTTTGATCCGGAGAAACGTCCTCGACGACAAGATTGGTCTGGAGAACTCGTGGAGAATGGAATGTTTTATATGGCGTCGAAAGATCTCTTGATCGAAGGGAAATTTCAAGACGAGGATTGTGGTATAGTTGAAGTTGATAAGAAAGATTCAATTGACATTGATACTCCGGAGGATTTGAAGTTAGTAGAATTTTTGTTAGCTATGCAAGAGTAGGGACTTACCTTCTTTGGAGGAGCTTCGTATGGTTCGTCAGTGCTTTCACTGAAAAATTATAAAAAAAAAAATAGAATTAAAATATAAAATTATCGTTCAAAGATCTGAATTTTCGTGATTTTAGTAGAAAAATTTAAAATGTACCATGGGGAAAATTTTTTAAATTTACATTGGGATAAAATTTTCAATGTGCATTGGGGCAAAATTTCAAATTGTGTATAATATTATTTTTAAATTTTAAAATTTTTTGAAATTTTGCCCCAATGCACATTCTAAAGTTTTAACCTAATACATATTCAGAGTTTTTGCCCAATTTTTAATATTTAATTTTTGCCCCAATGCACATTTTATGTTAAACCTAATGAACTTTTCAAAATTTTCGACTCCATTTTCATCTTAAGGCACATTTTAAGTTTAATCCCAATGTACATTTTAATTTTTCGACCCAATGTACATTTTTAATTTTCATCCCAATGCATAATTTAAAATTTCCAAGTCAATAAATACAGTTTTTGACAATTTTTAACTTTGAAAATTTGCCCCAATGTACATTTGAATTTAAACTCAATGAAAATTTTAAATTTTTGACCCAATGTACATTTTGAAAAATCATCCCAATGCTCATTTTATAATTTTGAAGTCAATGGATACAGTTTTTGCTAATTTTTAACTTTAAAATTTTTCCTAAATGCACATTTTATGATTTTAACCCAAAAAAGTTTTCAAATTTTGACCCAATGCACATTCAAAAAATTCATCCCAATGCAAATTTTAATTTTTTTTTTTACAAAAAAGTGAAAAATTCAAATAAATCTCTTAAAAATGCTCAAATCTTACCCCAACACAGGCTTAATGATCGGAATCTGCGCACTGCTATCATGAATCTTAACCTGATCCGGCGAAATTTCTTGACACTCTTCAAAGGCGAAGATTCTGTCAGAAATTGGACTAAAGGCATTACACAGCGACGTCGTTCCTCCAAGAATATCATCAATATTCGAATATCGTGAGATAAATTTCGGCTTTTCTGGCTCACTTTTCACGGGCGTCACTGTTTTCGATGGCAACTTAATCGTAACTGTTGTCACTAACGGCACATTATCATAAGGGCTCTTTCGATCTTCGACACCTTCGGGACTTGCCCGATCTCCCAATTCCTCATTTTGATTCGCACGTTCAAGAACTCTCTCAATTTCCTCCGTTACTTGTTCATTTTCTTCCTCGGTCCAACGTAAACTGTTCCTGCTGGTCTTTCCGGATTTGTCACTGTCGCTTCCTAACCACCAAGCGCGTTCTCCCGATTGAATGGATTTTATCTTAAATCCCGGTTTGACGGAGCCTTCACGGGAATTTTCTTTGGATTTTTCGCAAACAGGCGTCATTCGAGAGTCTAAGTTGAAGGAGATATTTGTGTCGGGGCTCCAAATACGTTCGGTATCGAGACTATCTGAGACAGTTGTGTCATCCAACCAATGCTGATCGAGCGACGAATTCGACTTGTTTTGAATTTTAATTTTAACCGGTGAGAAATTCTTCGCTAAAAACGACTTTGGTTGATCCGTTTTCGGCTGCGATTGGTCATTCACGTATGTCGTTGGCATTTCGTCAATCGAAACTGACGTTTGGGCAGCACGTTGTTCTTGCGACGACGGTGACTCACTGAGCGACGAGCTTGAACATGTCTCGGATTCCGTGCTTGATTCGCGTTGCTGCGTCGCATTTTGGGGCTCTTGGAACAACATTTGGACCTGTTTTGTGGCATCGCTCGAGGAAGTTGGCGTCGATGGGGTTGTCGTTGGCGGCGTATTTCCCATATTTAACGCAGATTTACGGAAATCTTTGTTTGTCCATTTGAGACAACCGTTTGTCGTGGGACTTCCTGAACTCTTCGAAGAACTTTTACTTTCGGGCGATTTGGGAGTTTTTGAACTCGAAGTCGTTCGATTTGACGAAGGAGATGACGAGGAAGTTACGGGACTTGAACTGACATCTCGCACCGATCGAACGCCCGTCATTCGACTGCTGGGATAAGAAACGGGCGAATAACTGCTCGAGTAGGAACTCGCGCTACGAGGACTTGAAAAAGCGTAGCGACTACTTCGGGTTGTGTCATCCATCCGATCGCTTTGGATTTCCTTGTCTGCCATTTCAGGACGATTCAAAGGGCGGGAAATTGTTTTTTCGATCGTTTTTGCGACAGTTTCGGTCCTTGTGCGGGTTCGGGGAATGTCACTCGAGGGTTTCGTTGGAGATGTACCTAAAAAGAAAAAAAATTAAAAAAAACATTGAAAAAAAAACGAAATTTAATAAAAAATTTAAGTTAAAAAATTTTAAAAAATTTTTTAGAAGAAAATTCATAAAAAAAACATTATTTGCAAAAACTTTTTAATTAATTAAAAAATTTTTAAAATAATAAATAGAAGAAAAATATCAAAAAAATTGGTAATTTTTAATAAAATGAGGCATGAAACGTGAATTTAATAAATAATTAAAAATAAATAAATAATAAATAAAATAAAATAAATAATTAAATAAAAAAATAAAATAAATAATTAAATTTAAATAAAAAATTAGATTTTTAAATTAATTAATTTTTTTCTCTTAAAATTTTTTTGATTATTTTTATTTCAAATTTTTGATGAAGTCTAATGTTTTATTTATTTTTTTTAAAAATATTTTATTAATTTTTTTAAAGAAATAAAATAAAATAATATTAATATTATAAAATTATTTAATTAAAAAATTAAATTAAATAAATAAATAAAAAAATTAAATTTTTAAATAAATTAAAAACTTTTAAATTAATTAATTTTTTTCTTAATTTTTTTTTTAATTTTTAAAAAGTATAATTTATACCTATTTATTAAAATTTTAAAATTTTTATTCAATTAATTTTTTTTTTAAATAAAAAATCAAAATTTTATGAATTTTTCTTCAGTAATTTTATGAAAAATATTTTTAGAAAAAAAAAAATAAAGAAATTTTAAAAAAATATAATTTTTTTGATTATTTTTGCAATAAAAATTATATTTTGACATAAAATTATATTTTTACAAAAATTACAAAAAAAATTAAAAATTTTTTCAAAATTTCTTTAATTTTGTTAAAAAAAATTTAAAGATTTTTAACGAAATTTTCTACATACCTCTCGTAGTAACATTCACTTTCACCATAATTTTCGGTTCATTTTTCTTCGGCGGACTCCTCGGTGCTTCATTAAACGACTCCGCCGCTTGCCCATTACAAAGTTTCTGAATCTGCGCCGAAATATGTTGAATTTCCTTATTAGTCTTGTCATAACTGTCACTACTGCCATTCTTTCCGCTCCCATAACTTCTCTCTATGCTACTTCCTCGACTTACAGACTTTCGTGCTGCTTTCATCTCATTCGACGTCATATAACTCAAGGACGGATTCGCCGCATTTCCTCCCGTTAACGACACATTCGAGTTTGTTCTCGAGTAATTGTTCACGGGAATCTTCGGCGAATACTGACTCGGATGGTACGACGCTGAAAATCCATATTTATCCTTGCCTCCGGGAATTAATCCTTCAGCGGGACTCGATTCGCGTGACAATCTCTTCAAGCAGGAGGTGTACGATGAATTTCGCAAAGGACTCGGTTCACGAGATGTGCTTCTGCCGCGATCTAAATTCGTTCCGGAGTAAGAAACGGGCGGCGCGAGACGTTTTATGGCTTCAGCGGGACTCGGATCACGCGAACGCCCCTTGAGATTACTTAAATTTAAGTAATTACTGTTTAAGGGGTTCGTTGGAGACGGTTCTCGGGACTTTGCTTTGGTCACTGTGAACGATGGGCTTGGATCACGTGAACGATCTCCTTTGGCAGAAGTAGTTGTGGGACGAGAAAAGCGAGAATACGTCACGGGAGGTCCTTCTTTCTCCTTTTTCTTCTCAGTATTTGCTAAAATTTCAAAGAAAAATTTAATTTTTTAAAAAAAATTAATTAAAAATTTATTTTTTTACCTTTTTCAGCTAACGAACTCCGTCGCGTTGTGATCCCAGGTGTCGGCGGAGCATATTTACTCGCGAGAGTTGTCAAATTTCCGCTACTCCCAGCCGAAATTTCCTTATTTGTGCCATATTTCTTCAACACTGACGTCGTTCCAGCTCGTCCTTTTGTCGTATTATCACCATTTTCGTCATCTTTCTTCGAAATTCCGTTCGTTTTGGGCTCTTTGTCGTCCTCCTTCTTCGTCGCTGGCAATGGCGAGTACTTGTCGAGCAAAGATTTCACCGACACAGGTGTCTTCGGAGCACGATAAGTGCCAGATGTGAGCGAAAATGAGGGTCGATATGCCGATGTGTTGAATTTTGGTTCTGTTTTTGTCTCGTCTCGCGATGCCTGCGAAGAAAAAAACCAAAAATTTATCAATTTTGAATGAAGCAAAGACACAAAAAACGATCATGCACGCAAAAATGTCTGTTTTGATCGCCGTTTAATCGACCTTGGCGCTCAATTTGTTTACGTGAACGAAAAAATGGACCATCATCAAGCGCCACATGTAGTAAAAAGCAACGAATGATGTGTGTGCGAACAATAAATAAACAGCATTTTAATTATTTTGTGGGGATTGCAACATGGGTGTGTGTGGAGTAACACAAAAATACTAAAAGTGATGATGAAATGTTGTGATTTTTCACTAATTTTGAGTTCTAGCATGATTAGAAACATTTTAGGGGCAAAAAAAAACCAATCAACGTTACGTACTCTACTTCCATATGAACTGGAAGGAGATAGGTAACTCGACTTCGAACTGGAAGGCGATAAATAGCTCGACTTCCAAGTTGTCTGTAAAAAAGTAAAAATTTTCAAAAAATGAAAAAAATAATGTTGCGGTTCATCTGCGGCGAAAAAACTCATTGAACGAGAGTTTTCGCGGAGAGACGATCGACGGAGCGCATTTCTATGTGATTTTTTGAGCAACAAAGTGTGGGAAGTTGGGAAGGTGAAAAGGTTGAAAATGTTTTGATCGTTTTTCCGTGGTTTGAGAGGAATTTTTATGATGTTTTGATTTGAAAAACAAATTGCGACCAAAGATGTTGTTGATTAAAGTATATTTAGACAAATTTAAAAAAAATATAATTTTTGATAAAATTCTATAAGATCTCAATAAAGAAAATTAAAAAAAAAATTTTTTTCACATAAAAAAATTAGAAATCGAAAAAAATTGTATTAAAATTTAAAAAAAAATAATTTGATTGAGAATTAAAAAAAAATTACAAAATTTTCATTTTAAAAGAATTTAGATAATTTGCTTAATATTTTCAGTAAAAATAAAAAAAAAATCTATTAAATTGATTAAAATCTATTATTAAAATTGACATCAAAAATTATCTTTAAAAATTTTGAAAATATTTTAAAAGCTTACGAATTTCAGTTTTTTTTAGATTTTTTCTAATTTTAATTTAATTTAAAATAATTTTTTAAAATTTTTTTTTTTTCTAATTTTTCTTTTATTTAAAGCTTAAAATAATTTTTAAATTAAAATAAAATTTTTTTTAAATGAAAAAATAATAATTTTTTTAAATAAATTTTTTTATTAAATTTTTTTCAAAATCAAAAATTGATTATTTTTCGATAAGTTAACATTGAAAAAATATTTCATTTTTTTTAAATTAAAAAAAATTAAATAAATTAATTTTAAATTCAATTAAAATTTTTTTAATTAATAATTAAAATAAAATTCAATTTCTTTAATTTTTAAATTTAAATTAATTTTTTATTCCTAAAATTAATTATTTATTTATAAAAAATTAAATTTCCAATTATTTTTTTATATTATTTTTTATAGTATGAAAATTTTATTTTTTTTTTAATTTAATTTATTATAACATTTTTCTAATTTTTTTTACACAACATGAAAAAATGTTATAATAAATTAAATTGAAAAAAAAAATAAATAAAATTTTCATACTATAAAAAATAATATAAAAAATGGAAATTTAATTTTGTATAAATAAATTTCATAAATAAATTAATTAATATAATTAATTAATATAATAAATTAATAAATTAATTTCATTCAAATTTTTTTAAATTTTTTAATTTTTTTTTTCTCTAAATATTTAAATCACTTCACTCCAATAAAAATTTCTTTTAAAAAACTCTTTTTTAATTTTTTTTTTAAATATTGGAAAAACATTTTCTCAAAAATTAAAAAGGAAAGGATCACAAAAGCTAGAAATGCGCTCAATTTTTATTAAAAAAAAATCTGTTTAAAATTCATTAATTAAAAAGAAAAGTTAAATTTGTTTAAAAACCGTTAATTCTCTTTAAAAATACGATCTTGCACTCACATAATTTCTGTAATTCGACATGTTTTAATCCACAGTTAATCTCTTGTCAATTTTTTCTTAATTCTTTTTCTTAAATCTTCACTTTAGTGTCACTTCACTTTGTTCATATTTCACATTTTTCTTTGTTTCAATTTGAACTCTTTCAAAAAAAAAATTTTTTTTTCAATGCTTGCTTTGATTTGCCTTGTTTTTCTTCAGCTTGCAAGTATTGTTTATATTTTTTTCGACAACTTATTCACTCGGTGTCTTGATGGTGTCTTGTCTACATATTTCTCTTTTTTCTTTTGAATTTTATTCAATTAAGTACATTTTACTTCCTTGTTACTCACTGATTGTTATTTTTTTTTTTTTTTTTTATTTATTTATTCAGAAATTAAAAAAAAAAAATAAATGTCAAGGCAGATTTTTGAGACACACGTCAAGGAAAGTTAAATTTTATAAATAAATTCGATGTGTCGTCGTTCGAATCTAAAAACAAATCGAATTAATTGTGTCTTAGCACTTTCTTCAAACTATTTCATCGTTCGTTGACGGATGCACGGAATTTCTTTTTTCGTCGTCGTTAGCACATGTTTTTCTATTGTTCCTGCGTTAACGTCAAATATTAAATTAATTGATTCGAAAAAAAAATCTTTCAAGCAAAAAAATTTTCCAACCATATGATGCATAAAAATAAATTCGTAAAATCATATGAGAGCGAAGAAGAGGAGGAAAAAAAAACGATGACGATGAAAATGTGAATAATAATTATTTAAAATTAGAACGTGAATGTACGTTTGTGTAAAGAGATTACAGCAGCAGCAGCAGCAGAAGAAAAGTTCAGTCGATGAATGATGAAAAATTTGCGAGAAAATTGCCGACTCGAAGTAATTCACTCCAATTTGCCACGATAACGATCAAAGCGTACGTATAAATGGCATAAAGATAGCACCAATTTGCCGGACTTTTTCCAATTTTCACTTTTTTCGTATTTGTTCGAACCAATAATCGCTTCAACAGAACACTTGATAAGTATATCGTCGTACACAAAAGCAACAATCTTCGGATATGAATTAAAATTAATGCCATTTATTCACTTTTTAAAATTTTTTAAATTTTTTTTCAGAACAAAGTCACATCGCGAGAAAAATTCTGAGGAGATCTTGCCGAGTCAGTAGCCAAGTGAAAACTGAGACAATTTTCGTGAGTACGAGCATGTGGGTGAAAAAAAAGAGAAAGAAAAATTGTGAAAGATTTTTGTGAATGCACAAAAATCCGCGTTTTACATGACGAAGCACTGAAGAGGGTGTCGCGATATTTTCAGTCGTTGGTAAGTATATTTTAAATTGAGACTGACCACCTCCACAGATTTTAAGCGAACGCATTTAACGCAACGCAGTGTGGTAGGTTTGAAAAATTTATGACTTTTGTAAAAACATTGGGCGAAAAATTTTCTCGAGTTGCTCGGTTTTAATTAATTTCATTTAAAAATTGTTGTTTGAATTAAAGATAGATCGCATATGTTTGTGCCATCCGCAACATTGTTTAGGTCGTCAAACTTTTACACACAGAAATTTATTTATTATTTTTAGCGAAAAAATGACCTAGATTTGACACGGATTGGAAATTGTTTGAACCAATTTCGTAAAATTTACTTTAATTTCTTTAATTAATAATTTTTTTTAAATAAATATTTTATTTTTTTGACACCTTTTGATCTGAATTGAGAAATAGTTTTGCAATTTTCCAAATTTTTTAATGTACGATCGACGGTTAAATCGCGACGAAGTTCATTGAGACACTAAGATGTGAGAAAAACAGGAAAAGTCGATCTTCTCAAGAAAATTTTATTTTAATTGTGTTAAAATGCATATAGATATAGATAAAAAAGAGTGAACGGGAGTGATGTCGGCGCTAAAAATATGTATTTTTAGCAGCATCTACTCAATCTGAATTTGAGTAACTTAAATTTTTTAAATAGCATTTCGAATAGTTGTTAAAGAAAAAAGGCGATTTTAGCAGGTAAGAAGTCTGTCATTTTGTAGACTTGGAAAAATTTCTAAATTTTTGAAATACTTTCTTTTTGTATCTTTCAGATTGATATTTTGATGGTTTCCAAAAACATAAGTAAACAAATTATAAAGTTTTAAAATTTATGAAAAAAAGTTGTCATTTGGCTGCCGATACGGAGAAACCAAATTTGATAAATATATCTCAAAAAGTCAAGAAGAACCGAAGCAGTCTTCGCATGTTATTTGCTGAACCACTGTTTCATCATTGGATTGTATAAAAAATGAGAACAAGATTCTGTGTCTTACAAGATTTAGGCTTCAAATGTAATGGATTATAAATTCGGCTGTTCACCTGTTCTAAGAGCAGCATTCTGTTCTCTTAGTAGATCAGACGATGTTGTTTTCTCGGCAGCTCCAATATTTTTCTTAATATAGGGAAGGTATCTTGTTGACAAGAATTTTAGAAGTCAAGACAGCACAGTAGAGTAATAAAATATGAAATTTTCATCGGAAATCCTGTCGGAAATATATCGATATTCTTCATAATATGAATTCAAATTCAACAGATCGCCTCAAATTAAAACTTTTGTTGTTTGAAAATTGACATAACCTAAAAATTCTAACCTAAAAAATTACAAATCATTAATACTTTATAAAAATTTTCATAAAATGATTAGAAAACATCTCAAAACTTACCTGAAAAGTAATTTCATCTAAAAGCGCTTCCTTTCCTCATCTCATCGACTTTTCAAAATTTCCTCATTACGCGTGCCTGTACGACGACACAATGTGAGTAGTAAATGAAAAACAAATTAAGAGCATCGGTCTTCCTACGACTACTGTGTGTCTCTCACACATCGTTGAGTTTATATGCAAATCATCACATCCAACTCATACAACAACGCAGGACGGATCGTACGACGGAAAATTATTATTATTACAACACCGGCTATATTGACATACATCGTGATGAAGAAGAAAAAAAAAATAAAACAAAAAATGTAAATAAGAGATTTTCTTCCGTAACACGTGCTGCTAACAAAATAATATGTAAGACACAAAATGGGCCGGCATAATGGTGTGTGGACTATTTTTCGTACTGTGTTATGTTAACATGATCGACGTGCGTGTTGCTGTCGTCTACAACACACACAGAAGACGAGAAAAAAAAACAGAAAACTTGGCAACCTTTACTCTAAACATTTGCTTTTCTTTCTCTTCTAATTATAAGTCACACACCAGAATAAAATTCCTTTTGTTTTGTTTGAAAACTCTGGCGAACGAACGAACGAACAACTGATTGATTGACGATATGACATTTGCAGCGCAACATCTTGCAGTGAAATAAAAACAAATAAATTTTGTTTTTTTTTTGTGTGGATAGTTGACAATAATTGGGCAAAAAGTAGCTAATCGTTTTGTGTCATCGATATGATGATTACATTTAGTTTAGTTTAGCAAAAAATAGCGAACAAGTATATTTATTCAGTTCTGCTCTAAATCACGAAGATCATTATCATTCTGAAAGTTGAGTAATTATTGGAAACTCATTATGTAACGCGACTACAATTGAATTATTATGACAATGAAAGTTTTTTCCAAAAATAAATTTATTTACAAAAACAATAAAAAAAACATATTTTAGAAGAGAGAGAAACTTAATTTCTTAAAAAAAACTAAATCTTCAATAAAGTTGTGGAAAAGTTATTGTTGACCAATTCTGAAAACAGAAAATCATTCAAAATCAAAAAATTGTTGAACTCTTTTCGATCATTATGCGTTTATAATGTCTCGGGCTTTAACAATTTACCACCATCCTTGGTTTCCGGCCCATGCGCCTTGATTTCCAGCAGCCCATCCACGGTTGGCGTTCCATCCAGAGTTGTATCCCAAGCCGCGGTTGTATCCGCTGTAGCCTGTAGCTCCAGCCCATCCGCCATATCCGCGGTTAGCTCCAGCCCATCCAGCGCCAGCATATCCGGGATATCCAACGCCGCGATTCCATCCAGAGTATCCGGAGTAACCAGTGTATGCGGGAGCAACAGCAGCAGCTACAGGAGCAACGGGAGCAGCCCATGCGGAGTTGTATCCTCTGTTCCATGTTGAGCTGTTTGAGAAAAGGGTAAGTTTGTTTCTTTAAAGGCAACTAATTTTTTTTTCAGCGAATTCAAATACTTTTTAATCCAAACCAAGCAAATTTATAGTTTACTTTACTCCTCAAGAGTAAATTAAATATTTTTTTAAGACTTCAAAATAATTTTAAGCCTAACTATGAAACTCGACTGATCTTAAAAACCTGATCTGAGAGTTAAAAAACTTACGCGCCATATCCGCCATAACCTCCATAGCCGCCATGCCCAGCATAGCCTCCTCCAAGCCCGCTATTCCATCCAGAAGAGTAGCTTGATTCGGCAGTTGAAAGATCAGCTTCCTTCTTGTCAGCTGGGGCAGCGAATGCTACAGCCAAGAGAACGAGGAAAGTCGTTGCCTGTATGAGAAAATATTTTTTTGTCAATTACTCAATGGAGACGACTGGCAAGAATTTTTTTTCGTGAATAATGAACTTGAGTTCTGAGAATTGTTTGTCATTGATGTTTTTGTTTATTTATTACTCATTTCGGATATTTAAATTTGTAATCCCTTTCGCTTTTTATTTAATTTATTTTTTTTTACAAAAAATACTCTTCCTTCTTTTTTCATGGGAAACACTTTTTTTTATTGTTACCTTAATGATCACCATTTTGGTAGTTTATTATTTTTTTTTATTATTAAAAAATCTCAAAAATAATTCAAATCTTAACAGTTGAAGATCTTTTTTGTAACTGATTTAAGAACAAAAAGTAGCTGCTTATTTATAGTCGACCGGGTGCATTACTGTTGACAATCACTCTATAATAACTCCTAAAGAGTTAAGTTACCTTTGCGTTGCTTTGTACGCAGATCTTTCTACAGAAAAATAGACAACTTTTAATAGATCACTACTCTGTACGCGTACTTTTGTGTTGCGGTTGTGCAGATTTAATCTTAAATAGTTAAATTTTTGTGTATTGAGGAAAAAATTACGAAGCGATGCACGTTTAATATAATTTTTATGCGTGAATACGTTCGACCTTTATTTATCAAGAAACAGAGAAAAAAATGCTGTATGAAAGATGGTGTTGCTTTGTGCTGTTATGAAATGTTATGAGATGTTATAATAATACGCTGGAGGTTGAGGATTGCACTGACCAGTAGTTGTTTAAAGGTAAACTCTGCAATAAAACAACGAGAGCACGTTCAAAAAGTACGAGGATGACCTGTTTGATATAGATTTAATTATAACAACATTCAACTTATGCAGTTTTGGATTGTTTATTATTTATAATTAAATGTTATCAAATTGGTTTTTAATACGGAGATTAAGGTGCAGGTTAAAAACTTATATTAATTAATCATCATTGTTTATTTGGCACGTTTAATATGCTTGTCAAGTTCTAATGCTAAAATGCGCTCAAGATAGTCTCATGCGTCATCGGAGTTAAAAACAAATTAAAATTAATTAAGGCTTCTGTCTATCTATCTAAATTATGTTCAAACCTCTCACCCACTTACGCTCTGACTTTACCTCAAATCGCTTGAAAATAACGTAATTTAACTTGAATTAAAAAAATTATTTTTCTTCTTATTAAACTTACATTAAGATTAGATAATAACTAATATAATAAAAACAAATAAACATTTTCTGCAAAATTCATAATCATGTCAGAATTTGTTGACCCCTGGGGGCAAAATGTGCATTACCTACAATAATTATTTAAAAATCAACAAAATATCTCAACCGCACAATTATGATAGACGAGCGGATAGCAGATGATGATGAGATCAGTTCTAAAAGCTGTTGGCGCAAATTTAATATGCAGCGAGAGAGTTCTAATAAACTTCATTTAAATAAGCTTTTGAATCGAAAAGTTATCTCAATCAATAATGTAGCAAAATCTTAATGAGAAGACATTAAAAATCATTCTTTATTGCCCATTCAATTGATTTATAGATGTTTTGCCTTATTTATAAAAAAAAATTATTTGAAATAATGAATTAGTAACTAAACTGTTTGATCAAATTTAGAGATTGTGACTTTGAAAAATGTCTTCCTCACAGTACCCAAATAGACAAAACGAGAGACAAATCGTGGTAATTTCAATTAGTTACAACATAATTAATTATTTGTCTCGATTAAAAATATGTTATGAAAAAACTTGCCACCTAAGTACGAGTCCTTCGGTATTGTTTTGATTGATTAGTCAAGAATATTGGTGCCATATGCTTGTTTAAATTTAAATAAATGTTCATTTTTCACAATTTTTATAACATATTTATTAACCATTTATTATATTTATTACGCTTGGCAAGTTGTTTATTTAATATAAATGATGAACGAAATGTATAGAAAATTTTTCTATGTTTAGGTCTTTGTCTTGATTGTGGCGAATTGTCAGAGTAAATCACGGAACAAGTCGTTTTAATAATAAGGTATAAAGTTTTGAGGCTTAAGCTGAAGGAAGATTGATGCGTTAATACATTTGAAAAGTTTTTGCGTGGTGAATTATTTTAATGACTTGAGCGCATTTTGTCTTCGTTACTAACGTTTATGATCAACAACGTGGATTTCGCATATTCTCATGTTAGTTGAAGCAAATTTCGCTAATTTTTTAAATATGTATTAATTTTCATAAAGAGCTTTTAAGACTTTTTCATTAAGTAATTGAGACAACGTATTTAAATTTATTAAGATAACTTCTTTCTTTAAGGAAATATATTAAACTAAAAAAAATAGTTTTTGATATTAACTTTATGTTCTCATAACGATATACAGTTTCAGATTCGTTCTGGTATTCGTTTTTGCACATATGCTCGCTGAATGGATGGAAAAAGGTTATTACAATACGATTTTCTAATTGCCTTATTGTTCACATTTAAGTACTCAAGGACTGTCTGAAAAAAGGTTCGTTCTAGTAAGCTTTTTGAATTTCTTATTAGATTTTCATTATTCAGTTCTACCCGAAGGACTCTTAGATGTATTTTGTCTTGCCTTGCCTTTTAGAAAAAATAAGATATTCCATAAACAAATGTTTTTACTGATAACAGTTTTCATTCTTGTAGCAAGAAATACGATACTTCGTTCCTTGCCAATCTTCTTCCTTTTAACATGTTTAACAAATTTTTCCAATTTTGATTTAATGTTTCTTTGATATTTAAGTTTGTATTTGAAATTGTACTTGCTTCTCTTCAGAACATTAGAATATCATATGGATCATCTAAAACAAATAAATTTCATCAAAAAATAAGAAAAAAAAATATTTAAAAGAATACTTACCAAAATACGCTCTCAGACAGACACTCCTCAACCATCGATCCAAATTTTTCCAATAGAAACGTTCGTGGCATATCGAATGTAAAAAAAATATATGATGTGAACACTTTCGATGTAACACAAGGACGTAATTAAAACGATTTTTTATTTATGATTATTCTGATGAGAACTGAAACACTTGAATAATTCCATAAGTTCCTGCTTTAATTCTTTGTCAATGCGTTATATTTGGACAATTGAAGCGATAAAAAAGTATTAAAAATAGTAGGGCTTCTACTTCTGTTTGAACAAAAAGAATTGCCGCAAAAATCGACGCATATCTCGTTACACATAAATAATGAAGTAATAATTATTGGGTCGACAGTGCTCCGAGGCAATGTACTTTCAAGTGTTCCAGATTGGTTTTTTGAACTCTGTGAGATGCAACACTCCGGGCATGTATAACTAACGAATTGGTTTTACTTGATTAATCAATTAATTGGATGCTTAGGTACTTACCTCAGAACATTGGAGCCGCATTTTAATTCAATTTTCGATTAAAAACATAATCGGGCACGGCGTATTTATCATCTTTATGGGTCACTTGAAACACTTTCAACAATTTTGCGAGATGCAATTTTTGTCGCAATGACGCAATTTAACGAAGTAAGTGGTCTGTAAAGTGCAAATTAATCGGCCAAAGATCAACGAGACTCGTTTAATTCGAGGTAATGAGAATGGTAGTTCCTCTTGTAAAATGAGCCATTATCTCGCGTTATCACCGCGACGCGACAATTACCATTGTTTGTCTTGCCATTGTCTCTATTTGCATAAACAATTGCGAAGAAAAGTCATCAAACTCGCACTTTCATGCGGATTAAAAGCCGTAAAATGACTGTTATTTAACACTTGTTGACTTTTTTTTCCATTTCCACACATTTATATTACGAAAACCGTTAGAGATTACAACTTTACATCGCGTTACAATTTTTTCCGCTCAGCCGCAAAAAAAAGCTTGTCTGATTGTCGCTTCTGATATTTAAAGTTGTTTGAACAAGTCGCATGCGAGTTTTTTTTTTGGCAAATCACAAAGTGTGTAAAAATAATTGGATGAGTGTGATGACACCTGTTACTCGCTGCTTTTCCATATCGCACTCGGTTTGTTCTATTGTCTGGCAGCAGTGCAGTGATTCACGCGGCGTTTTAGTGGAAAGTTGTGCCGAGCCAAGATATCGCGCGCTGCATTTTCTCGTGCAAAAATACTTTTTTTTTTCACGCGATGTGGGTTGACACGACGAAATTTTGTTAGTTAAAGTGTATATAAATAGGAAAAACAAACAAACACCTTTCCCATTTTACTTTCGAGTGTCACAATGTGTGGTTAATTATTATTTTTTTTTTATTTTGAAAAATATTTGAATATTTCTCGTGCGATGAAAAGTGATGAAAAATTTATAATTTTTGAACATTTATTGAATTAATAAAAAATTAATTGAAATATTTTATAAGAACGAATATAAGGAAAAAGATTAAAAAGTGATACAAAATGGAAAAACAAACATTAGTGATGAAAGGACTGATAATTTTAATGATAGTGAACAGTATTGATAGCATCGATTTTTCAACGAGGGATCCAAGATGTAAGTAAATTTTAATTTTTAATAATTTTTTCTAAAATTATTTAAATATTTTCAAAAAATGGTTAAAATTTTTTAATTAAAAAATTAATTAAAATATCTCATAATTTTATTATAATTTCAAAATAATTTTAATGATTTTTTTTATTAAATTTCTTATATAAAAAAGTTTAAAATTGAAAAAATTTTTTATGAAAAAAAATAAAGTAAAATTTTTAAAATTAAACCAGATAAGAGATTTTATGAATAATTAAAAAAATTTATAAAAAATGTTTTAAATTTAAAAAAAATAAAAATTTTGATCAATTCAAAAAATTAATTAAAATTTTATCTAAATAATATTAAATTTAATTAAAAATAAATCAAAAATGTTTTTAAATTTTTCAATTTAAAAAAATTAAATAAATTAATTTAAATATTAAAATATTTATTTAAATAATTTTTTTTTTTAAAAAATAAAATTTTTTTTTATTTTTTCAATTTTATTATTTTTATTTTATTTATTAAAAATTTACTATTTATTAAAAAAAAATAAAATTTAAAATTTTTTTAAAATAAAATTTTTAATTAAAAATTTTTTTTTTTATTTAAAATTTTAATTAGGTAATTAAAAATTTATTTTTTTCCGTAAAGAAAATTCAACAATTTATCAACCTTGATGAAAAAAAGTCAACCTAAATTTCTAATCACACATTCGTGCTCTCAAAACAACCTTATCATCTTTCATCAACTAAACAAAATACACACAAAAATTCTTTGTTCGAATGGGACAACAAAGTAAAGTGATGCAACCGAAAGTAATTTAGCACACTTTTTGTGCAGATAACCTATTCTGACATGCATGAACGTTAAAACGAATTTAAAAAAATAAATATAAAAGTAATCAGTGACTGAATTAATTTGTTGAAGTTTTTTTAAAATATAATTTTTTACTTCCTGTAACCTTGAAAGAAGTTTATTTTGTGAAATTTAGCCTAAAATTATTAAATTTGGAAACTTTTTTGTGATGTTCATTGTTTTGATAATGAAATTGGAAATTTATTTAAAACAATTGAATTTTTTTTTAAATTGTTTTTTGTTTCAAAAATATGAAAATATGCTTTTTTAGTACAAATGAACTTGAATTTAGTTGATAATTTAAAAAAAAAAATATTAAAATTTTTGTTAAATTTTTAAAATAAATTATGTGAAATATTTTGATAATTTTTTGAATAAAAATAAATGAAAAAAATTTTTTCAATAAAAATTATTTTTTTTTAAATTTTATTTTTTTTTATAAATTAAAAAATAAAAATTTTAAATAAAAAAAATTTAAAAAAAAATTAAAAATAAAAAAAATTTAAATAAAAAAAAATAAAAAATATTTGAAAAAAAATAAGAAAAATATTTTTCTAAATAAATAAATAATACTTTAAAAAAAAATTTTCAAATAATTTCTGAACAACGCCTTTGCTCAAAAAATTCAAGTAGGGGAAAATCTCTCAATTCTCTCTCATACGCTCCATTCCTCTTTATTTCGCAGCTGCTAATAAAAAAACAACAACAAAAACAAATATCAGCTGAAACAATTCAAACAACAAAAATACGAGAAATATCTTCGAATAAATGAAACATGAAGTCATCTTTTCATCTTTTTTTCCTACAATTAAAAACCTTCAAACTCCAAAATCCCTCAAAAAATCGCAAAATCCGCAAATTAATTTAAAACAACAACAATTTCTTCATGTTTTCTACGCTTCTAGGTGTATTCTACTCCACATAGACAGCAAATTGTTTTGAAAACAACATTAAAAAAACGAACCAACACAATCTCATTATTTCGCTTGTTTATTTATAGAAATATTTTTGATGCTAGCTATACTACCTTGTCTTTATGGCTCGAACGTGTTATTACTTGCTTTTGCTTCGTTTTTCGATGATAAACAAACGGATCGCCGAGAATTGCTCAAAGCTTGTGTTTATTTATTTTTTTGTGATTAGGGGAGGGAGAATTTTCGAGAAAATCATCTCTAAAAATTTTTTTAAAGTCTCTGAGAAGAAAATATCGACCGAAAAAGGGGTCGTTGCCCCTTATTGATGTCTTTGTCAGATAGATAGATAATTTCATATCTTCAAATAAAAATAATTATTAAAAAAATAATAAAACAAATATTTAAATAAATAAATAAAAAAAAATTAAAATTGAATGAAAAATTAAATTAATAAAAAAATAAATAAAATAAAAAAAATAAAAAAATAAAATTAATAAAATAAATAAATAAAATAAAATAAATAAAAAAAAAAAAATATAAAATAATTAAAAATTATTTTAAAAAATATTAAAAAAAATAAAAAATAAATAAAATAAATAAAAAAAATAAAATAAAAATAAATTAAAAAATAAATAAAAATAAATAAAATAAAAAAAATAAATAAAAATAAATTTAAAATAAAAAAAAAAAATAAATTTTAAATTTAAATTATTAAAAAAAAATAAATAAAATAATAAAAAAAAAATAAAATAAAAAATAAATAAAATATAAAAATTATTTTAAAAATATTAATAAAAAAAAATAAATAAATAAATAAAATTAAAAAATAAAAAAATAATAAAAATTATAAAAAATAAATTAAAAACAAATATTTTTTGGATGGCTTATCATAATTTTATTTAAACCAAATTTTTGTACAATTTTATATAATTTTTTTTTTCATTTTAAATTCATTAATTTATCGCAATAATCATCACCGGTGCCTTAAGTAAACGAAGATAAATTATTAATATGGTAAAAGTACGGTCACAACTCTCATTCTATCTAATCTACGAAACAACTCGAAAAAAAAAATTCTTAAAGAAACTGCTGAAATATAAAGTTCGAGTAACAAAACACCTGATAATACATGTTTGTTATTGTTTTTCTGTGTCGATAACGAACATTTAAACGATAACAGCACGATTCAGACGTCCTCTAACTTAATGTCGTTGTATGTTTTTTAATGGAAAGTCGCTCAAGTCAATATTTCAACTCGAAGACTCTCGCGATACCGATTTGTAGAGTAGCACGTTGTTGAGCCATGTATGTCGTTACCGATATTATTGCATCACACACGGCGACGTAGACGGCCTATGTACGTCTATTAATTAGCATTGAACTTATTTAATTTTTTTTTTGTATTTTTTTAATCACATTTTTTGTTGTTGATCCATGTTCCAATTTTCGTTTTTCCAGATAAACTCGCCGAGATCAGTCTTGATTATTTTTCAGAACACTCAAAAATAATGGCAGTACAAAATTTTTTCGGCAAAACGACGGATTTACTTGCTGTCCTTCCGTTCCTTCTTCTTTTGCTCGGTATTTTGCAGCTTTGTGAGGATTTTACGCGAATGACCTGAGGGATCGTGATGATTTGTGTGGTCGCTCGCTTCCTTCTTTGTTCTTTGTTTACCACTGTGTCCTTGATTGGCAATCTTGTCTTGTTCGTAGTTGTAATGTTCGTACTCATCAACGTAGGTATCAGACATTTTCTTGCGTTTTTTGTACCTGAAATGCGAAAAATTAAGAATTTACGACGACACGAAGAAAATTATGACATAAACTCACTTTTTCTAGAAGAAATTGAAAAAATTAACTTGGCAGCGATGCGCTTCGACTTGATGCTTGGTAGAATTCTCACAATAAACTGCGTATAAATTGTTCAAAATGCAGGAAGGCAGAGAATTTTTGGAGTGGGGATGAAATTTTTTTTCAACTGCTGAGAGAAAAACGAAACCAGTTTCTCTCGAAATTTCGATCTGTCAAAATTTGAATGGAATTTCCGTTAAAAAATTTAACTTTTAAAATTTTTCATGCAAAAGAAGCCAACTAATAATCGTTTAGGGACCCATAAAATCAGATCGTTATCGAAATTTCCATCTATTTTTACACATGAACTAATTTTTAGCTCTCAGCAATTTCAATTATTTTTTCCTATTACAATTTTGTCGGTTTGTGAAATTATTTTGCTGCAACTGAGACTCAATTACTGATTGTGAAAAGTTGTGTGTGTGTGTTTGATGTAAATTTCAGCTGATATTAACGTTTTATGACATCACGTGCGAAATTTTTATTGCGACAACATGATTCGAGCGAATATTGTGTTACGGAATTTTCATTTTTTTTTTATGTTTATGTTTTTTTTTCGATATCGTTAATATTTGATTTTGATGATTTTTTTTTCCTTTTTTTTTGCAGTTCTCAGTGGCTTTCATAACTATCCGTGGGGAATGAATGTATGCGCAGCGCCATCTGGCGAGCTCGGAAATTGCATACCGAAGAAGGAGTGTGCTGTGAGGGGAGGATTGCCCGGAGGACCTTGTGCTAATGGATTTGGCGTTTGCTGTGTTTGTAAGTAATTTTTTTAAAGAAAATTTTCTGAAATAAAATTATTTTTTTAATTAAAAAAAAAATTTTAAAATCTATTATTATTTATTTACCTAAAGAAAATTTAAAAATTTTATTAAAATATTAATTTAAAATTTCTTTTAATTTTTTTTATCAAATTTAAACTTTTAACATAAAAAAAATAGAGATATCATTTTTAATCATTTTATAACTCAAAACTGCCAAAAAATTGAATCTGAAAAAAAAATTTTTCTTTGACACAGTTTTGATTTGAAAACTAAATCAAGAGCAAAACTGTGTCAAAAACTATGTCAAAAACTGTGTCAAAGCAATTTTGTCAAATCTTGCTCCAAATGGATAAAAATTTGTAAGAGAGCTCTAATTTATCATTTTTAATCATTTTTTAACTCAAAACTGCCAAAAAATTGAAACTGAAAAAAAAAATTTTCTTTGACACAGTTTTGATTTGAAAACTAAATCAAGAGCAAAACTGTGTCAAAAACTATGTCAAAAACTGTGTCAAAGCAATTTTTTTCAAATCTTGCTCCTAATGGATAAAAATTTGTCAGAGGGCTCTAATTTATCATTTTTAATCATTTTATAACTCAAAACTGCCAAAAAATTGAAACTGAAAAAAAAATTTTTCTTTGACACAGTTTTGATTTGAAAACTAAATCAAGAGCAAAACTGTGTCAAAAACTATGTCAAAAACTGTGTCAAAGCAATTTTTTTCAAATCTTGCTCCTAATGGATAAAAATTTGTCAGAGGGCTCTAATTTATCATTTTTAATCATTTTATAACTCAAAACTGCCAAAAAATTGAAACTGAAAAAAAAAATTTTTCTTTGACACAGTTTTGATTTGAAAACTAAATCAAGAGCAAAACTGTGTCAAAAACTATGTCAAAAACTGTGTCAAAGCAATTTTTGTCAAATCTTGCTCCAAATGGATAAAAATTTGTCAGAGGTCTCTAATTTATCATTTTTAATCATTTTATAACTCAAAACTGCCAAAAAATTGAAACTGAAAAAAAAATTTTTTCTTTGACACAGTTTTGATTTGAAAACTAAATCAAGAGCAAAACTGTGTCAAAAACTATGTCAAAAACTGTGTCAAAGCAATTTTTTTCAAATCTTGCTCCTAATGGATAAAAATTTGTCAGAGGGCTCTAATTTATCATTTTTAATCATTTTTTAACTCAAAACTGCCAAAAAATTGAAACTGAAAAAAAAAATTTTCTTTGACACAGTTTTGATTTGAAAACTAAATCAAGAGCAAAACTGTGTCAAAAACTATGTCAAAAACTGTGTCAAAGCAATTTTTTTCAAATCTTGCTCCTAATGGATAAAAATTTGTCAGAGGGCTCTAATTTATCATTTTTAATCATTTTATAACTCAAAACTGCCAAAAAATTGAAACTGAAAAAAAAATTTTTTCTTTGACACAGTTTTGATTTGAAAACTAAATCAAGAGCAAAACTGTGTCAAAAACTATGTCAAAAACTGTGTCAAAGCAAAACTGTGTCAAAAACTATGTCAAAAACTGTGTCAAACCAATTTTTGTCAAATCTTGCTCCAAATGGATAAAAATTTGTCAGAGGGCTCTAAATTATCATTTTTAATAATTTTAAAACTAACTCAAAACTGCAGTTTTGATTTGAAAACTAAATCAAGAGCAAAACTGTGTCAAAAACTATGTCAAAAACTGTGTCAAAGCAATTTTTTTCAAATCTTGCTCCTAATGGATAAAAATTTGTCAGAGGGCTCTAAATTATCATTTTTAATAATTTTATAACTCAAAACTGCTAAAAAATTGAAACTGAAAAAAAAATTTTTCTTTGACACAGTTTTGATTTGAAAACTAAATCAAGAGCAAAACTGTGTCAAAAACTATGTCAAAAACTGTGTCAAAGCAATTTTTTTCAAATCTTGCTCCTAATGGATAAAAATTTGTCAGAGGGCTCTAATTTATCATTTTTAATCATTAAATAACTCAAAACTGCTAAAAAATTGAAACTGAAAAAAAATTTTTTTTTTGACACAGTTTTGATTTGAAAACTAAATCAAGAGCAAAACTGTGTCAAAAACTATGTCAAGGCAATTTTTGTCAAATCTTGCTAAAAATGGATAAAAATTTGTCAATTTTATTTTTTAATCATTAAATAACTTTTTGAAACTGAAAAAAAATTTTTTTTTTGACACAGTTTTGATTTGAAAACTAAATCAAGAGCAAAACTGTGTCAAAAACTATGTCAAAAACTGTGTCAAAGCAATTTTTTTCAAATCTTGCTCCTAATGGATAAAAATTTGTCAGAGCTCAAATAAGTTTGATAATTTTACCTTTTTAACTCCAAAATTGCTTAAAATTGATTTTTAAAAATAAATTTCCCTTTTTCTTCTTTCACAGTCATGACAAGTTGCGGCGGAATGATTCGCGAAAACGGCAGTTATTTCGTAAACCCAAATCATCCCGACACAACCGATGGCACAGGCTCATGCCAAGTCAGCGTTTACAAGTTGCATCCCGACATCTGTCAAATCCGCATCGATTTCGACTTCTTTTCCATCGCAGGTCCCGAGCCCATTAACCACATTTGCAACTTGGATCAATTTCTCGTAGCGGGCGGAAGTCCAGCGCCCGTCATATGTGGCGTTAATAACGGCGAGCACAGTAAATTTTAATTTTAAACTCATAAATATGCAAATTAATCCTACTTAATTCCCCGCTTTTTGCAGTGTACATTGACGTAGGTCTCGGCCAAAGTAATCCATTAATCCTCACAATAATCACAAGCGGACCGTCGTATCCACGCGCATGGCGAATACGTGTCACGCAAATCCCGTGCAACAGCATTTGGCGAGCAGATCCGGGCTGTTTGCAGTATTACACGGGCGTCAATGGTCGCATTCGCAGTTTTAACTTTGACACGACTTCGGGGCGACAACTTTCGAATCAGGATTATTCGGTTTGCATCCGAACTGAACGCAATTTCTGCTCGATTCAGTACCAAGCGTGTGTCGATCCAAACAGAAATCGAAGTCAGTCGTTCACGTTGTCGGGAAATTCGAATTTAATTGTGCCCGCGATGATTTCCGGAGGTACTCAAGGTCAACCAAACTCGTGTCAAGCGGATTGGTTGATGATTCCGTGTGCAAAAGTGGCAGATCGGATGCCTGTGCCAACAACTTGTGAAGATAAGATTTGCGGAGGAACGTTTAATGCGGAAATAAGTTCGCTTGAAAGGACAGTAAGCTCCAATATAAGACCTTTTAGGATGTCGTTTCACACAGATTCGGTAGAAGCTCCTTTGGATACGGACAATAAAGGGTTTTGTTTAACGTATGTGCAGCAACCGTGTACGACGACAAATGGATGAAATTGGTATTGAACTGATTTTCAGTTAATTTGATTAATTTTATCCTATTTTAACGATAGGAAGTTTTGAGAATGTAGATTGTTTGAATAGAAATCGTTGTTATTTGACAGTTAGACCGAATTTTGATACTTTAGGTTAGAGTTTTATATATTTTTAGGCTGATACAATAATTAAAAATGTTTTTGAATTTAGTCTTTTAAAATTTTTGAAGAAATTATGTATATCGAGTAGTATAAAAAATCTATTTTCTTGAAAGTTTTAAACAAAAATTTTTAAAATTAAGAAAAGTTTATGATTTTCTGATATTTTTCTTTTCAAAAAATAAATTTTCTATTAGAAAATTTTAAAATTGAATTAAAATTTGGAAAATTGAATTAAAGTGTATTCTATAAAAATACCATAGATGGCGCTTTAATATTTTTTTTTGTATTTTTAAAACGATTGTAAATTATTGAATTTTCAAGCATCTAGAATAATTTGTTGGTTTGAATTATTTTCATAGATGGCACTTTATATTTTTAATTGAATTAGAAAAAAATTTCCAATTTTTTTTAACCATAAAAAAGTTTTTCATAAAAATTTAATAATTTTTAATAATTTTAGATTAAATTCTTAATATTCAAAGCATCCAAGTGTCGCGACATGTCGCTTAGAATATTTCAAAAAATTTAAGTTTCATAGATGGCGCTTTACGATTTTATTTGAATTAGGCAAAAAAATACAATAGATGGCGTTTTTCATAAAATTTTATATATTTTTGAAGTGGTTTTTATGATAATTGTCGAAATATCAGAAAATTTGAATTTTATAGATGGCGCTGAATCAACTTGAATTTCATTTGAAAAAAAAATCTTGACTTTTGAACTAATTTTAAACAATCGTTTCAAAAATACAAAAAAAAATATTAAAGCGCCATCTATGATATTTTCATCATATTCATTTTAAATCCAAAAGCGCCATCTATTCAAGTAAAAATTTAAAAAAATTATTTTAGTCAAGAATTTGAATTTTTTATGATGTATTCGATATATTCTTATTTTAAAAATTAAAAAGAATAAATTAAGACATTTTTTTAAATTTCGTTTTTATTATTTAAAAAAGAGGATAAAAAACATTTTTTATTATTGTATCAACCTAAATAAGACAAAAAAAAAATTTTTATACAAAAAATAATCTCGAAAACTTACCATTCCATCAAGAAAAGCCAGAAAAATAATTTTTCATGAACCATAAACATCTCGAGATAAGAACAAAGACACTTTGTTAATGACTTAATTCCACTTTTATTATTTTTTACTCTTTTTTATATAATGTAATAATAATATAATAATTATGTTGTAACAACAGAATAAAATGTTTTATGATATAATAGTCTAAGTTTTAATGATGTTTCAAAATTCCTTACTAGTTAGTAGTACATTAAGATTCGTTAATAATTTTATAAATATTTTTTGATCATATTTAAATTTGATTGAAAAAGATTTATTTTTTCATATTTTTTAACAAGTTAAATTTTTATCTCTGAGTATTTTTTTTGTGTGACTTCCTTCAACATTTCTCACCTTCTTTTTTTTCAGATTTTCTTTCAAGTTCTGTCTTCTTCCATCATTTTTTGTGTTTTTCTTTATTTTTATATAATAATGGTGTCTTTTTGTATCTTTTTTTTTTTGCTATGTAACACTTATTTAGACATTTGAAAGGCGAGTTTTCTTATATATTTTTCGTTCATTTTTATCTGTGGTGATGATAAGTTACTTTTTTATTATATTATGATAATAAAATTTGTATCATTAACAACTTTATTTTGTAATACTGAAGGCAAAGAACATCGCAAGAACGTAACTGGGGTCAAAAGTTCACGTAAACTAATTTTAACAAGGCAATCATTCCATCTCGTTACCATGCTAAATGCCAAAGCGGTTTGCGAAAGGAATGATAGAATGAAAGATAGAATGTTCCAACATATTTTGTTCGCCATTCATGTTCGTATTTTATTTAATTAAATGTTTGATATACATTTTACCAACAACATTCTATTATATTATTTTATGTAGAATTCAGAGAACGAGAATTTCTCTTGTTATTATTTTATTTATTATTTTTATTTATTTTATCATGTATGTTGAAGCAATAACAGAAAAAAACAGGTAGGAGAATTTTCTTTTTAATTAAAAGACACAAAAATATTCCAGTTGTTATTTTTTAATATTTTTCAATTAAAATATATATTTTTTAAATAACGTCAAACATTTTGATAGAATTTTTCTGTGTATATAGTTTTTTTAAATTTTATTCTGGATTTCACAATCATTTTATTTTTCAATTAATTTTCCTTTCAATTTTAATTACAATCACAATTTTTATGAGCTTCTTTGTTTCAATTTAAATAGATTGTCAAAAACATATTTTTTTTTATAACAATATTTTTTTCCATTTATTATTAAATATTATCGACGACGACGACAACGAATGCAAGGAAAAGGAGAAGACAGAAAAAATATTTAATTTTAGAAAAAATATAGAAAATTTTTTATAGATTTTAACATGATTTGAGTTATGCAAGAAATTTTTGGATTTTTTTTGTATTTATTTGGTTTGATTTATTGCATTTTTTTTTAAAATATATATTTTTTAAATTAAATGTTTAATTAATTATTTTTTTTACAATACAATTTTTATGAGCTTAAATTTAAATAGATTGTCAAAAACATATTTTTTTATAACAATATTTTTTTTCCATTTATTATTAAATATTATCGACGACGACGACAACGAATGCAAGGAAAAGGAGAAGACAGAAAAAATATTTAATTTTAGAAAAAATATAGAATTGTTTTTATAGATTTTAACATGATTTGAGTTATGCAAGATATTTTTGGATTTTTTATTTATTTGGTTTGATTTATTGCATTTTTTTAAAATTATTATTAAATTTTTTAATAAATAAAAATTTTTTTAAATTATTAAATTTTTAATTAATTATTTTTTAAAAATAATTCTTAATAAATAAATAAATATTTAAATAAATAGTTAAATATTTTTATAAAATAAATATTTTTTTAATAAAAAAAATTAAAAATTTTAATTATTTTTAATAAATATTTCATAAAAAATTAAAATAATTTAATTAAAAAAATATTTTTCAATAAATTTAATTTTTTTAAAAATTAATTTATAATAAATTTTAATTTTTTAAAATATTTTTTTGAATTATTATTTATTATTTTATTTAACTTTTTTCTTAATTTAAAACTTTTATTTTAATTAAACAAAAAATTAAAACATTTTTATTTGATCCTTCTTTCTTTCATTTTATAGATTCTTAATATAAGAATGTAACACTGTTCATTTATTTATTAATTTTTAAATATTTTTTTCAATAGTTTTTTTTTTTATTTAATATGCTTTATAAACATTCATAGTCTTTATCAAATATCAAGAAGTAGTAACAATTCTTGCTTAAAATGCCTTTAAAACGACAGATGTTTAATTTTCTATTTAAAAAAATAATGAATGTCGGAAAAATCAAAGAAAACTTTATCCTTTTACGAGTTTTTTTTATGTCATTTTTCTATGCCGTTAACACTTAAAAATAGAAAAAGCGATAAAAAAAAGGAGGAAATCAATTGAGGAAATTTCAATTTCCATTTAATTTTGTGGAATCGGCGAATCTCCTATCATTTCAAAAAAATATTTATCGCTTGCGGTGCATGCAGTTATTTTTCAGTTAAAATCTCGTCAGAATAACATTTATCTAAATATTTTTATGTAGGTAAAATTTTGCATGCATTTTCTTATATTTTTTCTGTTGTTATAAATTTATATCTTAAACATTCATAAGAAGTTATTTTCGTCGTTATATATTTAAAATCTTATATTTTTTTGATTACATTCAATTTTTTTATTACTTTCAATATAAATTTATTGAAAATTGGGGAAATGGGATGGTTAGAAAATTGTTTTTTTTTTTGAAATGTAGAAAATGGATCTTGTGGTGCAAAACATTTATATTTATTTAAATTTATCAGTTTTATATCATCAGCTTACGTTTCTAAATTTATGATGATGATGATGTTGCGCTAACAATGCTCGCTAAGTACATTTATTTATTTTACGATTCCAATAACGTTAAGGTTGATTAAACTCCTGATTGTTAGCTGAAAAAAAAGTCAGACAAAAGGTTCGAGAAATCAATGTGAAAAAAAGTACACAAAAGGGAATGAAAGTTGTCGAGATGAAAAATTTAAGCGCATTTTTTCATTTAATTTTTTAACCACGTGGTTAGTTAAGATCATAAGATCTATTTAAAACCACGTGGTTTTTTAAGTCATAAGATCTTTTTCAACTACGTGGTTAGTTAAGATCATGAGATCTGTTCAAACCACGTGGTTTATTAAGATCTTCAGATCTATTTAAATCTATGAAATCTTTTAAAACAACTTGGTTTGTTAAGATCTTGAGATCTATTTAAATCACGTGGTTTGTTAAGATCATGAGATCTATTAAAACCACGTGATTTTTTAATATCATGAGATCTTTTTAAATCACGTGGTTTGTTTAAAACCACGTGGTTTGTTAAGATCATGAGATCTTTTTAAACCACGTGGTTTGTTAAGATCATGAGATCTATTTAAACCACGTGATTTGTTAAGATCATGAGATCTATTTAAACCACGTGGTTTGTTAAGATCATGAGATCTGTTTAAAACCACGTGGTTTAAGTAGATCTCATGATCTTAACAAACCACGTGGTTTAAAAAAATTATAGAAAGACAAAAAAAACTTCTAAAAAAGTATTTTTTGTTCAAAAAAACGTAAATGCGCTGCAAACACGAGATTCAAACGTCAACAATGTCGAAAAAATCTCGTATTTCATCTCGTATTTATCAGAAAAAAACGCTCTCTCGAACGCAATGTCAACAAAAGAATATTTACTTGTTTGCCTTTTGCGCGTCAGCAGCTTTTATAAAGTACGATAATATATCGATTGGCAACGGAAACACAATTGTTGAATTCTTTTCCGCCGATATCGTATTGAGTGTCTGAAAAAAGAAGGAACAAAAAAAGGGAATTGAATGAAAATATCAAATACGACGTCGTTGAAGCGTGAAATTAGCTTCGTCGATCTTACGAACCTGCAAATAACGGAGCTGCAATGCGGCTGGCGAGTCCCCAATAACCTCAGATGCTTCTCGCAAGGCTCGTGATGCCTTTTGTTCGCCCTCGGCAGCGATTACCTTGGCACGCGCTGAAAGTTAAACAGAATTTGTCAAACACACGAACGAGAGACAGACAGAGAAAAAAAGTATTTGTTTGCGACTCGTTTTATGTCGTGTCGAGGCAAATTAGGATATAATTTAGTTAACACCAACAAAAATTGTTCCGACATGAATAATAAAACAAGTTAAATACCGTGAAATTAAGCCCAGTGAACGAAAGAGAGAGAAAAAAAAACGAAAACAAGATTATTATTAAATTTTCCACGTCTTTAGCATAAACTTATGAACGCAGAAAAATTTTATGCTCAACTCTCTCTTAATAATAAAAGCTTCGAATCCGTTAAATTTTGCTCAAAGAAATTTGTGCGTTCTTCTGAAAAAAATTTTCTTCTCGTCTCTTTGACAATTGTTGGTACAAATCCTCAAAAATTAATGCTGAACAAGCAAAGGCTCACACTTTGTTGGCGTAAACAAATTACAGCTCATTAATTTCGAGTGTAATATTTTTTTTTTTGCTTCTCGTTTGGCTCAGTTGATGGTTGTTGTTATTTCTCGTTCATCATCATTAAACAGAGAGGATTTGAAGGGTTTTGGATGATTATTTTGGAATTAGTTGTTTGTTGACTTTTTGAAAAATTACGTCTTTTGTGAACAAATTATAGAATTTAGAAGCTGCATTTTTTTTTAATTTATTTTTTTGAAAATTTAATGAGTTTTTAAAGATCAAAACATGAAAAAAATTTTGTATTCAGAGAATTTTTAAGTAATTTTAAAAATTTTTTGAATCTCTTTAATTTGATTTTTATTTTTAAAAAATATAAATTTAAATAATTAAAATTTTTGGCTATTTTTGTCGATTTTCAACAAATATATAAATTTTAATTCAGTAAAAATTTCCTCAAAAATATTTTAAAAATTTTTTTTTGATACTTGAAGCAAATTTATTTAAAAATTTTCATTAAATATATTTTTTTTTATTTTTAATATTAAAAAAATTATTAAATTAATATTTTATTATTTTTTTACTTTGTTAAAATTTCTTAAATAAAATTAAGAAATTAAAAAAAAAAATTAAATTAATTAAATTTTATAAGAAATAATGTCTAGATTAAATTAAAAATTATTTTTAAGACTCAAAATCTAAAAAAATAATTTTTTTTTGCAAAAATTCATTTTTAAATTATTTGATAAAATTAAATAAAAAATAAAAATAAAATAAAAAAAAAATTAAAAAAAAATAAATAAAAATTAATTTTTATAAAAAATAAAATAAAAAAAATATTTTCATTCTAAAATACATTGAATATTTTTTTTTAAATTTTCGATTAAAAAAAATTAATTGATTGATCTATTTTTTATATTTTTTTAAAGTTTATTAAAATTTTTTTTATAAAATTTTATTTTGATAAAATTAAAAATGTTTTTGAAAAATTTAAAGTCTTAAATTTTTGTTATTATTTAATAAAAACTTGTTTTACTCAAAATCTTAAAAAAATAATTATTTGAGCTAAAATTTATTTAAAAATTTAATTAAAAATATTTAAAATTAATTAATTAAATTATTAATTTTTTTTTTGAAAAACCCGAAAAGTCAATATTTAAAAATTTAAAATAATTAAATTCTCAAATTTTGAACCTCTTAATATTTTTTTCTTGAAAATAAATAATTTTCCTTAAAAAAATCAATTTTGTTGAGCAAAAAACTCATTAAAATCCCTTTTCAAAACCTCAACTTAATGAAAAACACACAAAAACCATCATCTCAGTTTTAATCAACTAAATGTTTTTCAATTTCCGGCTCCATTGACTTTCACCCCATCATTCGTTCATTCATCTCCCATCGTCCTACTTTCCGCAACAAAAGCTCAAAATCCCGCGCGTCACGAAAGACGTCACACTGCGTGTCTGCGAAAAAAAAAATCTTTGACGCGTGAAAAAAAAAATAAATCTCCGCTTTCCATTTTCTCGTAACTACATTTCCTACATTTTCATTCGGCATCATTCATTATTTCACCTTCTTTTATTTTATTTAAACAAAACTTTTTTTTCTCTTTGTTTTCATGACGATGAAGCATTGCTTAACGAACAAGATGAAAGACGGATGCTAAATAGTTCACATTATTTAAACGTCTGCTTTACTTCTTTCCTTCCTGCTGACATGAAACACAACAGAGACTCACCTTCACGTGCTGCCTCTGCCTCGGCAGCCATGGCGCGCTGTAACTGAATCGGCAAACGTACATCCTTGCTGTTGTTGTTCGGAGGTAAATTGTGTGTGTTCCGCATTTTAAACATTATAATGGCAGCGATAATAACAATAAAAATGTGGAAAAAGGCATGGAAAATGTTATTCAATTTGTTAAGATGTCGAGATGGAGAGAAATTGGGCTTACATTTCGACTCGTTCTACCTTGATACCCCATGCCTCCGTGGCCTCGTCTAATTGTTGCTGCGGGAAAATATAAGGGAAGGAGCGTTAGTTTCGACCAGCAATGCATGCGGAAGAGACAATTAAGCGCAATTACGAATGTCGTAGCAGAGAAAATATGCTTTGGCTCGTAGGATGAGTGCGGCAAGCAGATGTTGGGCTGCTTCAACGGCACCATCCTACGACGCGCAAAGCTTATTTTCCGTTTTTCTTGTTTTGGGATGCACAATAAATACACAATAAAAATGATGTGGTAATTGTAAACAGGAAGAAACTCATAAAATAGAGAAGAAGCGGATCAATAAAAAAAATAAAAAAAATTAAATTCTACAAAAATTAAGAAAAACTAAAAATTTAGTGTTCAGAGAGAGGCAAAACAAGAAAACATTTCTTCTTGCTAGGACACGTTCAATGTTCAAACAAAACCACATCAATTTTTACTTTGATTTTTTTTTATCTTTAAACTTAACAAAAATGGTACAGTGGAGACGCCACTTACTTGCATACTTCCTGAAATGGTCATACGTTCACTCAGGATTTCATGCAAATGTCGTGTGCCCATTGTATTTCGTAATGTTGTTTGAGCAAGCAATCTTGTCGAATGATGAGCATTTTCTACATTGGCAATCGAAACCGTCGCATTGGAAACACGATAATAAACCACAGCATCGACACTCACTGTTACCGAATCTTTTGTCAGCACCTTTTTTTGTGATTCATTTTGATGTTTATTTATTTATTTTTTTAATTTTATTTTATTTATTTATTTTTAGTCAGAATTAGTAGTGTAGCGGGGAATTATAGAAATGTGTGTTTGTGTATGGAATTGTGTGAAAAATAATGAAAGTTGTCGTGTTTTAAATAAAATTAATAATTAAAGCGTATTTTGTATTTGCTGAATTTGAATTAGCGAAAAGGCGATTTACAAATTTTTAGTTTTTAAAGGGATTTTTTGATTTTTCAACTAATTTTTGAAAAGGTTTTTAAATTTAATTTCAGTTCTTAACAAAAATTTTACATTTTGAGAGAATTTCGATCTAAATCTAATAAAAATTTGAGAATTGCCATTTTGCTAATTCAAATTCAGCAACTAAAGAAAAATGAAATGTGATAATATTTTAATTAAATTTCAATTAATTAATAATTTATTTTAACTTATTTATTTTTAATTTATTTTAAGTTAAATTTTATTAATTTTAATTAATTTAAATAATTTAAATAAATTAAATAAAAAATATACCAATATAAATTAAATTTGTTAAATTAATTTATTTTAAATTAAATTTTGAAAATTTTATATTTTTTGACAGCTGACAAATGTCAAAATTTTTTAGAAATTTGAATTTAGATTTTAATTTAATTTTTTTAAAATAATTTTGAAAAATTTAAATAATTTTTTTTTTATATAAAACTTTAAGATTTCTCATGATTTTTAGTATCGAAATTGATCAAAATTACTTTAAAAACCTAAATTTATGGAAAAATTTTGACAGTTAAAATATGACATTTAATAAAATAACTTGTCAAATTTAAAATTTTTGACTGTTATGAAAACTTAATATCATATTGTTTTAGATAAAAATGAAAAAAAAAATCAGAAAATATAAAGAATTATAAATATAAAGAAATAAATTTTACTAAAATACCTAAATTTTCTTTATTAATTGAATTTTCTGACAGCTGTCATATCTTTAAATGAAAAATTTCTCATGAAGTAAAAATCTTCAATAAATAAAAAAATAATTTTTAAATGAAAAAATTCTTTTAAACTTTCAAATGAAAAAAAAATTTAAATAAATTAAAAATTTTTTTAGAATTAAAAAATTTTTTTAAAAAATTAAAATAATTTATTTAATATTTATAATAAATATATTTTTTTGTTTTTATAAAATTTAATTAAAATTATTATTTAAAGTTAATTAAATTAAAATTTTAATAATTAATTTCTCATAAAATAATTGACAGACAGACAACAAACCAACCAAAAAAATCCGAATTTTCTTTTAAAAAAATCATGCGGCAGAAAAAGCGACTCATTAATTATTTTAACATATTTTAAAAAATAAAACCCCAAAATAATTTATTTTAACTAGGTTCCATAAATAATTTCGAGTCGTGTTAAAATAGTTTCGTGTCGCGTGTGTGTGTTTGTATGAAATGAGAGAGTGTTTGTGGTGAAGAAATCAAAGTAGAGTTCAGCAGAAGAAGAAGAAGGAACAAGGTGTTAATTACCTCTTGTGGCGGCACATCGTACGTTCGTGTACGCAAATCAACTCGGGCATATGCATCGATGCAAGGCAGGATGAAAAATATGCCTAATTTTTACACGCACACAGATTTTTCGTGCGATTTTGGCGGAGAATGGAATTGAAACCCCCGTGTAAGTTGGATAACGGAAGCACAGACAGAGAAAGAGAGAGAAAAGATAATGATAATAATAATGAATGAGTTTAAAACAAGTAGCAGCACGGAGTTAATCGGCTGGATTTATTCATTAAATTATTTTATGTGTCGCTCGTTTCTTTCATTCTGTTGGCAAATAACTCCGTTTTTTTGCTGTTTTAATTAGTCGAGCATGACGTTGAGTGTAGAAATAGTTGACAAGTCGGAAATTAACTTCCAATCAACTTTTTTCGTTGTTTATCGTGATACCGCAAGCGATCCAAAATTCAAAAAACGCAACGAAACATCTAAAACTGGAGTAATACTCACCTGGTCCCTTGGCGCCGCCCTGCACAAGTCGCCCAAGACGGAAAATGACAGCGCGCTCGTATTCCTGCACGACTTTGAAGCAAACCAGCAAACTGAATGGCATCGTGAGCATCACGAGACACCACGAGAGGAAAATTAGAATCTTTCCGCAAGCTGATGCCTCGCTGTGAATTTGGTCGTCAGCTGCAATTTAAATGGATTCGGAAATTATTTTTGATTATTTATGCGAGATTCATGCGAAAAATGTTTCTAAAAATATTGTGTGTGCAACTTTTACATATTTTCGAGCAAAAAAGGTGAATTTTTTAAAGAAAGGTGGATAGAATTAAAGAGAGAGAGGAAATTACAAGAAAAAAGACGAACGAAGAAGAGATAAGTATAGGAAATTATTTGTAATTCTAATATACAAAATCAATATTAAATACTAAAAAATTCCAATCGCATTTTCGCAGGATGGTTCACACATCGGTTCCTCTGTTTAATGCTTGGCTACGGAAAATAAAATTTACATTTGCAGATTTTCTCATATTTTTTTTTTTTCTAAATTTCAGTCACTTTTTTGAGGTAAGTTTTGTTTTTGGTTTTAAAATTTTTTTCTTTGTAGAATTTTTTTTAGTTTGAGGAGTACGAAAATGTGAAAAATTGAAATTTTTAACTTTTGAAGCAATTTTGGAAGCAAATTTTGTTTTTGGTTTCAATAATTTTTTTTTGTAGAATTTTTCAATTTTTTTAAATAACTTTTTAGCTTGAGAAGTATGAAAATGTAAAAAAAGTTTTCAGCATCCTTTGGGTCAGTTTTTGAAATAACTTTTGTTTTTGGTTTTTATAAAATCATTTGTTACGTAATTTTTTCACTTTTTAAATTAGAGTACGAAAATGTGAAAAATGTTTTTAAAATATCTTTTTAGTTTTTTTAGAAAGTTTTCAATTTTTTGAATTTTCTTAATTTTTTTTGGTTTAACTTTTTAGTTTGAGGAGTATAAAAATGTGAAAAACAAATTTGTCACTTTTGAAGCAAATTTAGGGGTAATATTTTTTTTTGTTAGAATAAAATAATATTTTTGCATAATTTTTCGCTTTTTAATTTGAGGAGTACGAAAATGTGAAGAAACTAAAAAGTAACTTTTGGAGCGAATTTAGAGGTAATTTTGGTTTAAAAGAGTTAAAGTGATCCTAATTAAGTTATTTTAAAAGCTTTTGAACGAATTTAAGGTTCAAATATCTGTGGCCTATCATTGAGGAGTAAGAAATTGTGAAATTTGAAGAATTCTGTTTGTAAGTTTTTGAACCCTAACCTAAGGTAAATTTTATTTTTAATATTAATTTTATTCTAATTAAGTTTTTTTCAAAGTTTTTTAAAGAAATTTTTGTCACTTAATCTAACGTTAGTACATTGAGGAGTATGAAAATGTGAAACAATCAAGAATTGTTCAAAATTTTCTTCAGAAAAGTTTTCATTAAGAAATTCAGGTAAGAAAATTAAAATTTTAATATTTTTGTGTATCAATTTTGAAGTTTTCAATCGAAACAAGAACTTGAAAAATATCAAAATTTGTAATATTATAAAAATTAATAATATGAACTCAAATAAAGACTTCTTTTTAAGATTTTTTTTCAATTTTCTCATTTTTGTAACATTTTTCAACATTTTAAGACAATTTCCTTAACTCATTATAAATTTTTCTTTAGATTTTACCATGAAAAATTTTTTAAACGCAATTTAGCAACTTTTTAACACAATTTCCTAACCTTCCTGATTACCTTTCCTGCTAATTCACGCGTTTTTTTTGTGTCATCTTTCACGTATGATAAAATATTCAGATCGCATTTATAGCGCGCGTCAATACCATTCGAGAAGCATCGCATATCATTTTTTTTATTCCGCCTTTATTTTCCTTTTTTTTCGCACACACAAAAATTTCTTTGGAAACGGAAGACGCGACAACGATTCTTGCGAAACATTATCAGTACTCCCTATAGACTTCCCCCGAACCCCCGAAAAAAAAAATGATAAATTTGTTTGCGTAAGGAAATAAATCTGGCGAACATTTTTTTCGTTTTATTTTTGCCGCGAGAGTTATAGTGCGTATATTTTTTAATGTCAAATTTAATATTTTTCCACGTATTTGATTTTTTTAAATTTATGAAGTCGATGACTTTGGGGCGCGGCATGACATATTTAAATAAAATTTTAAAATTAAATGATTAATCGAGTGATTTTCCAATTCAATTTTATGACATGAATGGAGAAAGGATGTTAGGTAATTAGTTATATAATACGGATGATGACATGTCGGGCTTTAATTTGTTGCGACACAAATCCTTTAATCCGAACCGAACCTCGTTGGCTTGTGTCATAGACAAAAAAGCGTTGCCAGGTCTCTTAAAAGACAATATAGAACAATAGAAAACTCATAAATTTAAACGACATGTGGGAATCTTCTCTACTACTGGATGATGTCGGTTCTTGATGATGAAGTGATAATATAGTTTTTTCTTTCAGATTTCTCTTGAATGAATCGAATGAAAAGGAAAAACACTCAACGAGATGGGTGGCAGTGAAGATAAATGAAGGTACGAAAAAAATATCAAATCATCATAAAAACAACATTTTTTCTCCAATTTTTTTTTGTTATATTTAAAGAATGTCATGTTGTTGAGTTTTATCTAAGTGACATCATTCATTCATGCCGGAAATGCTGTTGCTTTAGTTGCCACTTATGCGACGCGTGATAAATGATGGAAAAAGTGTCCTTTATCTCACGAACGTCATCAATATAAAAGGGCGACATGGGCAATCAAAAATCAATTTTGACCGATTTTACGAAGGATTTTTTTTTTTGATAAAATATGCAAATAAATGTCTTTAAATTGGATGACATGACAAAACGCGGTGCCTCCTGAAAACGTTACTCTAAAACTAATCATGCTGGGAATTTAAAACATGCAGGAAATTATTTTGGGGGTAAAACATGCGTTTGATTTGTAATTAGAATATTGATTTGAAATTAATGCGAACGAACGAAGCAAAGGGGGATCGTGTCGGATGCATGAAGAGCTATCAATCAACCCATTTGAGAATTCGTCGCTGCGTGATGCCAGAGACCATAAATGTAGCTGTTGTAGTAAATTTGTTAGAAACTCGTGCTGCCTGCTGCCAAAAAGCAGTAGGAGAGTGAAATGCATATAAAAAATATGGTTAGAACATAAATAACCTGGCATTGCGAGTTAGATAAGAGCGACATGTACACAATTGAATTTTAAGATCATATTTTTGTTGTTTGTTGCGATGCGTATGAATAGCAAATTTGGAGTTTGTGTGACAAATTTTAGTTTCGCAATTTTTTTTTTCTCTTTTTTTTCAGGGACTTTGGAGGATTGAGAGAAATTTTCCAACTCAAAGAGGAGCTCCAAAAACAACGTGGTTGCGCCAGATGCAAAAAAGAAGGCAACTTTACGGGTTAACAGAAGAAGAACAAATAGAAAGACAAGAGCCAAGAAGAAGACTTCGTTCCTTCCAACAAAATGCTAACCTCATGAATAATACTTAATTATTATTGATTGAGAAAAGAATTGACTAGTTTTAAGACGAAAGATTCAGAATAAAGCAAAGAAGAAGAAGAATTGAATAGAAATCTTGACACATCACAGGATTTCATCGAAAAATAAATGGCATGAGATTTTTTGTGTTAGTTAAGCCTAAAGTAGTCCAAAAAACCTAAATTTAAAATTCTGAAATGAGCTTTTGAGATTTTAGACATTTTTAGTGGGTTTGGGTACTTTCAAGTACCTCTTTGACATACCCGATCTCACTAAAAATGCATAGAAAAATTTAAGCTCATTCTAGAATTTTAAATTTAGGTTTTTTGGACTACTTTAGGCCTAACTAACACAAAACCATCAAAAAATGCCATTTATTTTTCGATGAAATGCTGAAATCGGGTGAGTATTACTAAAAATCCATGAAAAACGATGCGAAATATGAACTTTGCACAATACCAATAAGGAAGAAGACAGTAAAAACGAACGGCTGCTGCTTAGTTGCTACTCGTACTTGCCATAAAACAAGCAAGACACATGAATCTCTAACTAAAACATTATGCATTATTGTGTTTTTGTCACGTTTTCTGCCTTATACACAGTCGATTTCCCAAAATTGCTCAGCAACGACTGATGATGATGACTACGTTCGTCGCAGCAAGCTTCAAGCGAAAAACCCATCCAGCAGGCAGTTTTGTTGTTTAAACAAAAACAAGGAAAACACAACAAAGTGCTACGATATCTTTTTACCCAAAAAAATGAAAAAAAAAGAAAAATGGGAAACGACGATGGATAGAAGCGCGCGTGAGAAACAACCAGAACGTAAATGATATGGTATAGAGACAAAATTCTGTGTGCGTAAATCGGTTCTTCCTTCATTTCCGTTATGCTTTTGAGAAATGTCACAGTTGGTTCCTGTCTTTTATCTGCGACGTTCCTTTGATGCTGCTTGATTATCGAAAGGAAATTTATGTGAAAAGGAAAACGTTTTGCGAATTGTGTGGATATCTATGACCCATGAAATTCAATCTGAGATGAAAGTTATTCGAGTGTCATGGACAATAAAAGTACTTTAGGCAGTAACTCGAGTGAAATGGTAAATATCGTTAAGGTAATATGAAAGGTAAAAGAGTAACCAAAGATTTTTTTTTCTTTGTGACAATTTAAGCATATCAGAGAATTTTTTAACCTCACTTGAAAGGAAAGAATGAAACTTAAAGCTTTTAAAAGGATTTTAAATCTTATTTAAGGCAATTTTTGATATTAGAAGATTTCGAAACCTTACCAAAAATTATTGAATTTTTCTTAATTTTCAATTGAAATTTCTTCTTGAATCCTTATTAAGAAGAAATTTCAATTGAAAATTAAGAAAAATTTAATAATTTTTGGTAAGGTTTCGAAACCTTGATGGAAAATTTCTTATAATGGAAAAAAAATTGTAAAAAATGAACAAACTAATTTCTAATAATAGCTAAAAACTTTCCTAAAAGCTTATAATTTTTCATAAATTGCCATTTTCTACTAAAAAAAATCGTTTGAAATATTACCAAAAATTAAACAATCCATAAATCATAAATTTCAATATTTCCGCGCTCTATTCGAGAAAAAAGCAAGCAACAACAAAATTCCATCATCTCATGATGAAATTGCTTTTCTTCTATCGTCTATCGCTCGTTAAGTGTAATTGATATTAAGTAACCAATAAATCACTTAAATTTCCTCAACACATTAAGATTTATCCGCAAAATTCATTGACGAAAAAAAATCACAAATCGAAAGTGATATCATGTTCGGGAGAACACAATGGTCACACATTTTCGAAATTATATTCATTTTTCATTTTTTTAACATCACACCCAATAATAAAATATATTGCAGATGTTCAATATTTTTGCCGCTGCAACCATTGCGGAACAGGCTTAACAACGATTTGTAGCAGCGGCAGCGGAAAAATATCCATAAATTTTAAACAGAATTATTCGCTTCACGTTTTGTCTTGATTGAATCTAATCCCGAGTACACACAAAAAATTATGGGAAATCAATAAAAAAAACGCCTTTATGGAATAATTGAGCGAAGCTTTTAATCTGATTAACGAAACAAAACGCCAGTTTGAATATTTATAGATTTTAGTTTTCGAAAGCCTTTAATTTGAATCAAAATTATTTAGCAATTAGTGAAATGACGCATAGAATTGATTGGTTGTTTCCAAGCAGCCTGACGAGTGAAAAAGCAAACTCGAGTGATCTATCATAATTATTAACGAACGATTTGGGAGCAACTTCTCGAACGATAAAGCACGTTAGCAGCGCCTGATAAAGATATCAAGTTTATTTTGTGGCAAAGACGTCGATAACTCGTTTAAAGAGTTGAAAGAATGTACATGGAAAAAAGTGCCAAAAAAACGGAAGAACGAGTGCTTAAGAGATGACAATAAAAGATACATGAAGACAAAAACCGAATAACCATTGGTTATGGGATTATTCACTTGTGACTTGTGTGTGTGTGTGCTTTTTATGGCTCCGGACACACATTTTGCGGAAAATATGATGGTTAAAGGTCGTTTATTGCCCATATGTGGTGAATATGACGTAAGACAGAGGCTCTGGAGGATCGAGGAAGGGTTAATTTAATACCTTGAGAGGTTAAAGTAATTCCATGAAGGAGTAAATTAACCTCTGAAGGTATTAAATTAACCTAAAAGGTTAAAAAGTTTGTTAAATTGAACTTAGAAGTTATATATTAATCCAAACCAAGCATTAAAACTTAACCAAATTTTCCAATTGATCCAAACCAAGCATTAAAACTTAACCAAATTTTCCAATTGATCCAAACCAAGCATTAAAACTTATCCAAATTTTCCAATTAATCCAAACCAAGCTAAAAAACTTAAGATATGAAGCTTCAAAGAAAGTTAAATGACCGCTGATAAAAATCATTTGATGAGAGATGAAAAACTATCTGAGTTCATTAAGAGAATAAAGACAAGGAAGAAAATAAAATTCATATCGAAGGACTGTCAAAATCAACTCCTTTCCAACCTTCGCGTGATGAAAACGTAATTCGAGACCGATAGCTATTTTTAGCTCCCTCCATCTCTCTAACCATCGAATACTTCATCACAAAAAGGGACAGGATTGGTACGATTTACATTTAAATGACGCAAAATTATCTCGATCTGCTCTCGCTTTGTTCGTTAGAAAAGCCAGACAAAAATGTAGCAAAACGTAGAGATAATGTTCGTTTCGGAAAATCATGTTGCCTTCCAGCAATAACTTTTGCGGATAGAACACAAAATAAACCGACAACATTTCTCTCTCGTTCTCTTTAATTTCCCTGCATTTTGTCAACAAAGTCGTGGCGTTATCACGATCAGATATGAACTCTTGAAACTTGATGCTTTATGGTAACGTTATGGTACTTGACCTGTAATTCTAAATGATAATGTCATCTTTAGAGTACGACTTTACTATTAATGGCTGTGTAAACATCATGTCAAACGAAAGGATGTTGTTAGCAGTACTTGAAGCATAATAAGAGGACAGAATACTTCAAAAGCTTCGGAGAAACAGAATTTATCGTTATTTCATGCATTTTTGAGCAAAATCAATGAATGCATCTCTAATTTTATTTATTTTTCCGAACAAAAGCTGATAAAAGGAACGAGTTAGCTGCATGAAAAGAAGGAACAAAAAAAGTAAAAGCAAAGTCAAAAAAGAATCCAGACAAATATTTTATACCATTTTATATTATATTGAGTTCATTGAAGCGGCAGTAATATGCTTATGTATGCGAAAATGTTCAACACATGCTCTTGTAACATAGTTTCAGTATAAATTTTTTCCACATTCTTTTTATCATTTCAGTTTGGAGCTACACATTTTTTTTTATACATATGATGATAATATGACATGCAAGTTACGCGAGTAATGAAAAAATCGAACTAAAATTGAATCCGATGAAAAAAGTTGTAGCAGGTAGCTGTGGATGAAAATGTGAAAAATTGTGAAGGGAAATGTCAAAAAGTGCCTTGTGAAGCGTATGAATAAATTATGAGGCGAATGGAAAATTCATTCGTTCGAGCAATGGTTGTGATTTGTCGAGTTTAAAGCGAGTTGTGTTGGTGCAATTGGTTGGGAAAGTTTCGTTGGTTTACATTTTCCAGTTAAAGAGCTTTTGAAGAGAGACTTTGAAAGCTTTTAGAAGAAATTGAGAGACTTTTAGAATCGTTTGAAAGTCCTTATCTTCTTAAAACTTATTTAAAGGTTTCGAATAACTTTTAAAAAGCTTATTTGAAAGTCTGAACCTCAGAATTTCAGAGCCTCAGTCTTTCAAAAAAGCTTTTCAAAGTTATTCAGAAACCTTTAAATAAACTTTTCAAGCCAAGAAAAATTTCATGGAATTTTTCGAAGACCTTTAAAATAGGTTGTGAGTCTCAAATTAACTTCTAAAAATTTATTTAAAGATCTTTGAATAACTTCAAAAAGGTCATTAGAAAGTTTAGACCTCAGAGTTCGAGCTTCAACTTTTAGAAAAGCTTTTGAAGTTTTACAGAGACCTTTAAATTAAATTTTCAAGTCAAGAAAAATTTCATGGAATATTTCAAAGACTTACAGAGTAGTTTAAAAGTCTCGAAATATCTTCGAAATATTCGTTTAGGGGAAGATGGGGTAGTTTCAGACATGGGGCTATGTTTCGGATCGAAAATCTAAAAATTTTTTGAATATCTTTAAAATTCTATGATTTCTGGGTAGTCAAAGTTTTCTGTCTGAATGTGCCCCATCTTCCCCTAAAGGTCTTTGGATAACTTCAAAAAGCTCATTTGAAAGTTTGACCATCAAGATTTAGGTTTTAACTTTCAGAAAAGCTTTTTGAAGTTATCCAGAAACATTTTAATGAGTTTTTAAAAGATGATTTGAGACTTTCAAATTATTCTAAATTGAAAAAAAAAATGAAAAATTCCATGTTTAATGACTTGAAAAGTTTATTTAAAGGTTTTTGAATAACTTTATCAAGCTTTTCTGAAGGCTCAAACTTTCATCTGAGCTTTTTGAAGTTATTCCAAGACCTTTAAATAAGTTTTTAAAAAATGTTTTGAGACTTTCAAACTATTCTAAAAGTCTCTCAAATTCTTTTAAAAGCCTTTCTTCAAAAGCTCTTTAACTGGAAAAAAATTCCTTAAATTCCCTAAAAAAATATTTCTACTCCTCAGGGACTTCTAAACCCTTCAAATTTGACAGACAGATTTCAATTTGTCTCTTTACCCGTAAGAACGTTCATCTAAATTGATTCTCTTCAGTAACACGTCGATTTTTTTTATCTTCAATTCTATCTCGTTTTCTATTAACGAACACGAGGAAAAACACGAGACATGATCAAAAAAGGATAAAAAAAAAACTAAAAAAAAAGAACTGAAACACGATCACATGACATGTAAAATTGAATAATGAAAACCCAAGTGAATTATAATATTAAACAGGCAACATGCTATTTCATCATTCCGAATAATTTTTATATATTTCATCTACTACTTCTACTACTATTTTATTCAGGAGATAGACAATGAAAGAAGGAATTTTATTTTGTGGAAAATTACCTTGGTCCCATTTGAAACTTTGCTTAAACACAAATGCTTGTGGTGCAGTCTCTGTAAGCGTAGAAGGTAGAACGATGAGGATTGAGGTAGGCACATCGGGAAAAAAACAGGAGAGAGACACGTTTCGTGTTTTTTTGAAATGAGAAAAATGAAGAAAATGAAAATGATGTAGTGACACAAAATATACCAATATGAAACATTTAGTGTTCATTTTTCATGTTTTTTTTCGTTCGTTCGTTCAATTTTTTTTTGCCAGTCAGTGGTAGGAGGATGTGTGCAACTAACAATAGGTAAAAACACAAAATTTGCAGCAGAGATCGAAAAACAAGACACACACAGACACGAATTCGGTGCGATGATGATGCGAGATGTTTTCTAACACGTCTCTTGGTTAAATTTTTAACTTCATTATGCAACTTTCGCGTGCTCTATATGTAAAATTTTATAACAAACTCCCTCTTCTGTCTGTTGTTGTGGAAATTAAATTGAGCTCCACACAATATTTCATCGCATAAAAAATAAAATAAAATGGCAAATGTCGAAAAAAAGGTAGCGACGCGTCGTCGTACATATTCAGAGGGTTGCTGTTCAAATATTTATCGAATGTTTAACATGCGGTTGTGTAAATATTGTTCCACAAAAAAAAGGTCAAAAAATCACGGGCTGAGCAAAAAACCCCGTTGAAGGATGCGTTAGAGGAGATAATAAATTGCCAATTCGCCGGAAATGTAATAAAATAAAGTTTGGTTTTTATTCACGGGAAATCCGGTAGTTGATTGCTTAATTTTTGCAACCACATCCCGGGCACAAAAATTGCAATGCGCCAACGGCGGGCAATGATGATGGCTGATTTCCATAAAATTGAATAAAAATGCAAATGGAAAAAAACATCTGCCAATGATTGTAATCTCTTTAATTAATATAAAAAAGCAGCAGTAAAAATGGAATGGGCGAAATGGCAATAAAAATCTTTGTGGGACGAAAAATTGTCTGACAATAATTACCGCAAGAGATATTTTTCCGTTTTCCATGTGAAAGTTTACCATAAGAAGTAATGCCATTAAAACACCCCGTCAATTGGTAAATGGATGCTCTATGGATTGAAATTTAGGGATTTTGATACTTCATGGAGATTTTTTTAAAAATTTTTTTGGAAGAAAAATTTCATCAGATGTTAAATTTAACAGTTTTGGTTTCAATTTAACATCTTTAGGAGTTAAAATACAACCAAAAATGTTAAAAGTAGCACTTTATGGAATTAAAATAATGTCTTTAGAGCTTAAAATGAGTTCTTTAGAAATTCATTTAATTTCAGAAGATGTTAAATTTAACATTTTTGGTTTTAATTTAACATCTTGAGAGGTTTAATTAAGCCTTGAAGGTATTTTGGAAGTTATTTTAATACCTTCAAGGCTTAATTAAACCTCTCAAGATGTTAAAGTAGATCTAAAAAAGTAAAATTTAACATCTTCATAAAATAACTTAAACTCTGAAGGACTTTTTAGAAGTTAATTTAATACATTAAAGTGTTATTTTAAACTTCTTAAGTTAATTTTTGACATCTAAAGAAGTTTATTTTATTCCTTAAAATATTGATTTTTACATTTTTGATTTATTTTAAAATTTTAAAAAGTTTTAAGTTTAAATTCAAACTTTTCAAAATGTTAAAATAAAACTAAAAATGTCAAAATTAATATTTTAAAGAATAAAATAAACTCCTTTAGATGTCAAATTTACCCCTTTTTAACCTCATAGAGCAAAATCGTTTAGCAAAAGACGAGGTAATAAAAACAAAATGTGTGGAATGGAATTTAAATTCAAACTTTGGGTACTTTTTCTGGTATAAAACTTCTCTTAATGGAGTGTAACGGCTTGCGGAAAGTGTTGGATCTGATCAAAAAGTTGTTTGTTTGTGGCAGAAAAAAAGCAATTGTAATTATTAGTCTTAAAACGCCATAAAAGGAATTATTTCTTGTTTTGATCAAGATTTATTGCCACTTTAAGTGACTGACGCACTTCCTTTTATGTCATTCGTCTCAAAAAAAAAGACAGAAAATAAGACAAACTTTGTCATAATATCAAAATTATTACAAACATTTTTCTGACATGTCGTACGACGAATCATAAAAACAAACCAAACATGCGAGCGAAAGGATAAAAATGTTTGTTTGTTTGTATACACACGCATTATATTATCAATATCAATGTTTTTTCTTCCTTCAATCGTTCGTCGTTCTTCGTTATATTTCTTCCTTTCATTCATTCCAACTAATGCTCTTTTATTATTTTTATTATATTACATTATTTACTGAAGTATGCCGAGAAAGAGCGAGCGATTTCTTTTCTTTTTATTCGAGCATTTATGTCTGACGATTGCTTTCATAAGTGTATTTGAATCATTTGAATTATAATAGCGAGCGGAGGAAATGATTTCTTATGCCCTTGGAATAGACATATTTTATTGATAATGTATACATGGAAACATTATTACTATATTTGAATTGATTAAGGAAGTTGAGTTAATAATTTTATGGATGAGACGTATGGTTATTTTTTTCAAATGATTTTATGTTTAGCGAATGTATTTGATTGGAATATCAATGAGCAACCGCTTAATAGAGCCAAGTCACGATTTTTGTTTGGCAAAGAGTTGGAAAGGGCGGAATTTATGATTTTTTGATCTTAATGATAGAAATTCACCATATTGAAATTTTTTTTTCAGAAATTCACCTCAAGAAATTTTTCAATTCAGAAATTCACCTCAAAAATTTTTTATGAGAAGTTTTCTTCAAAAAACAATTTTTTATCATTAATTCAGTTCACAAAATTTTTCCTTGAGGCTTATTTAGGTCAAAAACTCGAAATTTATTCACCTTTAAGAATTTTTGGTCAAAATCTTCTTTTTTGAGAAATTCACCTCAAAAAATTTTTTTTATGAAAAATTCACCTCAACGACTTTTTGTCTTCTTATAAATCTAATAAATTCATCTATACCTAAAGCTCAGATATTAACAGAACTTTTTTTCAAATAATTATTTTTTAATTGAAAAATCAAATTTTATTCACCTCACAAATTTTTTTTGGGTCGATATTCACCTCAAGGTATTTTTTTAGAAATTTCTCTTTTTCACACAATTACTTTTCGTTAAAAGTTTATACTTCACAGTCCTAATTTTTATCAGAAATTCACTTTAGAAAAATTTTTGTTACAAATTTGTCTCAAAAAATTATTTCTTTCTGTTTAAAAATTCAGCTCAAAACTCAAATTTCAATCAAAAACTCACCACTTTCAATTTAAAAAACTTTTTAACTGCATTCAAAATTAAATTCCCAACAGAAACATATCAATTAAGTCCAAAATCACTCCTTAAACTCCTTGTTCCGCTCGCAAAATCTCCCCTAAGACCTTAAACATCTTATTTCACTTCGTATAATTTCTTATTCCCGCAAGAGATAAAATAAAAGACATTAAGCTTATATTTTTAATAGGATAAAAATTAATAAATTAGCAACATTTTAAAAGTTTATTTTCTCTTTTGGCTCTTCGTCCTTTATTTAATATTTTTTTTTTGTTTAACGAAATTCCTTTTGTTTGTTCAAGTCAGCAGCAAGCAATGTTTTGTCATTTCATAAAATAATATTTTATATTCAGTTTTTTTTTGTGCTCCAAAAAATGCTCTGTGGATAAAAATAATGCGAAAAGCGTAGCTACAGTAAATTATTTTATTAAAAAAGAAAATTTTCTTTTTATCCTTTTATTTTATTTTTTGTTTTCAGATTGGTGGCTGGGGAAAACGCACATATTTTACGTTCATCTCGAGAAAATGCGAGAAAAGTGAAAAGCAAGCCAAAAGTAGTCACAAAGACGAAACTGTGTCTCCCATACCACTTCAGTGAGTTTGTGGTTCGTTTCTGACTGTGTTTGTATAACTGCGCGTTAACTGACCTATAAAAGATAGCAGAGAGATACAATTGTCCTCAACGGAGACGAATCATACAACAATTGAAATAATGTGTTATTTTTCGGAGTGCGGAGTGTGTGTCATTTAGTTCGCTTTTACTCTAATTTTATACATAGCTCGGTTGGTTTTTTGAATGTAGAACGAAAATGTTTCATTTTAATAAAGTACTCTACGCTCTCTCTATATTTATTATGCGTATAATAATTTTTTTTATTTGTTATTCGACAGAGATAGAGAGATAGATACAAACAAATGAACATCATCAGACAGACAGACAAAAATAGAAAAAAAAACAACAACATGGGAAAAAGGCAAAAGCAATTTGGACGTAGTAAAAATGGAGATTTAGGAAATGGCAAAGGAGTATTTTATTGTTGTTGTTGTTATTTTCGTTTCCATCATTTACGAAAGTAAACATAAACACATAACGTAAGTATAGAGCAAGAAAAACTAGAAAAAAACGTGAAGAAGAAACATGAAAACAATTACTGGCGCCCTCCAACGATTAATCTACATTTCCATCCTTCTTTTCAGTGACGGACTTAACCTCAAATTGACAAGGCAACACCTTGAGGCTTCTTTTTGAGTAAAAATCTTAAAACAAGCCTCAAGATTTTTCTCAAAAAAAGCCTTATGACTTTATGGAAACGTTAAAAATCGATTTTAGAAAAAAATTAAAATCGATTTTTGGAATTTGAGCTACTCTTCCATACTCAAAAATACTTCTTACTAATTTTGTTTAGTAAAAATTTTAAAATCTCGAGTATGGAAGAATAGCTCAAATTTCAAAAATCGATTTTAATTTTTTCTAAAATCGATTTTTAACGTTTCCATAAATTCATAAGGCTTTTTTGTGTTAAATTTTGAGGCTTGTTTTAAAGAATTTCTCAAAATTTATTCCAATTAATTCAAACCAAGCTAAAAAATCTATTTCAATTAATCCAAACCAAGCATAAAAACTCAAATTTCCATCACTGCCATTTCCCATGCGGATTTTTTTCCCTACATTTTTCATTTATGTGTATCCCGGAAACGCGTCGTCGTTCATTATCATCTGGTTACATTCTTATCTATTATTAGGAACGTTTCGCATACAAAAAAAAAACACAGTGAGGACAAAACAAATGATCGTCTCGTAGTTCATTGAACAAACAAGACAGACACAAAACATGACGGGAAATAAGTGATTTAGCAAAAAAAAAACCTTGATTAATTAATTATAACGCAATTTTTCCTCTCTCCTTACTCGTGACGTTAGTTTTTTGTTTTGTGGTTTTTCTTTTGTCTTACTTTTTTTTTTTGTTCACGTCATTTCTTATTAATCTTCATGAATATTTTGGTTTAATTTGACCAAAGCCAAGAAACTTTCTTTGTTTAATAAATATTTTAAGTGAAACGTTGGCGTTGTTTCTTTTTCGCTTTTCTCACACCCCAAATTGTCTTCTTTAACTCAAAAAAAAAATGTAGCCACTGCTGCAGTTGAAAGCTTTCCCAAAAATTACACAAGTTTTTTTTTCGCTAAGAGATGAGGAACGTGTGTTGTTTTAAAATATCAAGAAAATTTTTGCGTCATGATGATTTTACTCGATTTTAGCGCGTTTTATATTAAAAAGTTTCTTTTTTGTGAAGTTGCTTCGTGAGTTTTCAAAGAAAATATTTTTTTTTTAGTTTTTCGGGGAATGCGTGAGAAGGGCGCCAACTTTCAATCTGTACTTGGCATCACGTTTAGTGCTGCTGGAAAAGATGGTTTGTTTGTTTGTAAAGTAGAAGAAGCGAAAGGGGTGATGATGATGTATCGTCTTAATCTTATAAGCAAAGATTATTCAACTGTGGGATGATGGGAAACGTTTCTCAAGTCTCAGATTAAAATTTTCTTTAGTTTTATTTTCTTAGTGCGAGTCAGTTCACTTGACTTGACATTGTTAAGAGATTTCACATGAATATTTTGACGCAAATAATTTGTATGGTTGGAATTAAATTTTAATTTCTTTTGAATTAACTCATTAGAAATAGAAAAAAAAATTAAAGAAAAAATATTTAATTTTGTTTATATGAATTAATTCAACTATAGAACAGTTTTAATTTAATTTAATTAAAAATAAAAAAAAAATATTTTAATAAATTAACCTAAAATTCCTTAACTTATAGAAATTATTCATATAAAAAATAAAACACAAAGATTTAAAATAAGTTTTGAGTTATAAAATGATTAAAAATGATAAATTAACCCTCTGACAAATTTTTATCCAAGCAAGATTTGACAAAAATTGCTTTGACACAGTTTTTGACATAGTTTTTGATTTAGTTTTCAAAGCAAAACTATGCAAAGTTTTTTTTCAGTTTCAATTTTTTGCAGTTTTGAGTTATAAAATGATTAAAAATGATAAATTAGAGCCCTCTGACAAATTTTTATCCATTTGGAGCAAGATTTGACAAAAATTGCTTTGACACAGTTTTTGACATAGTTTTTGATTTAGTTTTTCTCTTGATTTAGTTTTCAAAACAAAACTATGTCAAAGAAAAATTTTTTTTTCAGTTTCAATTTTTTGGCAGTTTTGAGTTATAAAATGATTAAAAATGATAAATTAGAGCCCTCTGACAAATTTTTATCCATTTGGAGCAAGATTTGACAAAAATTGCTTTGACACAGTTTTTGACATAGTTTTTGATTTAGTTTTTCTCTTGATTTAGTTTTCAAAACAAAACTATGTCAAAGAAAAAATTTTTTTTCAGTTTCGATTTTTTGGCAGTTTTGAGTTATAAAATGATTAAAAATGATAAATTTTTATTAATATCAAAGTTTATATTAATAAAAATATAATTTATTTTTTTTTATTATTTAATTGTTAAAAAAAATTTATTCTAATAAACATAAAAATAGACTTCAAATGATAAAATTTTCAAAATAATAAAAATAATCTTTTAATAAAAAAAAAATTCTTCATGTCTTTGAAGTAAGTGTCAACGGAAATCTTCTGCTGACTTCCTTATAAAATGATTAAATTTAAAACATACAAGACATTTCAATTTTCGAAAAGAGATATTTACCGACATTTCAGACACGAGAAGTCCATTTAAAAACTTTTTTCATTTCCTTTCATATTTTTCTGTCTTTTTGTGTATAAAATTATTTTTATTTATTTTTATTAAACGAAAAATATCAAAACTTTCGAACAAGTCTCCTCAACTTCTCTCTCTTATTTACATGACAGTTGCTGTGCAACAAACAAGCAATATTTACACAAAGAAAATTGATGAAAAAAAAAATTGAACTTGAACGGCAAAAAAGTAGCCACAGGGGCTATTTTATCAACAAAAACCGACTGAAATTGATACCATCAGCGCAAAAACTTTTCAAAAAGTAAATTTTCAATTTTATGTTTTTTTTCCCATTGTTGTTATATATTTCGTGCTATGGATAGTGTTACATGGGCATTTGGTGCGACAACGCGGCATCTATTTGCTGATGAAATTAAACAATTTTACTGATAGACACGCGAAAGTTTCCGCTTTTAAATGTTATTTCATTCAATTAATTTAATTAAAAATTAAATTTCAATTATTAATATTAAAATGCGTCACAATGTCGGGAGCATGGAAAGGTGCCGCTGTGTGACAATTCGCAAAATGTTGTCTAGTTGGATGGCGGAACATTTAAAATAATCATCCTCCCGTTTTCCTCTACTTTTAGCTATGAGGGTGAATTGGCGTCCCAAAATAATAATTTATAATTGCTGGAACTTTTTCGTTCTTCCGCTGCGTCGTTCATTGTTCCACAAAAAAATTGTATGGCTTTTTAATTATAAATTCATGAACTTGTAATAACACACAGCTCAATGTGGGACAAGTAATTTTTTTATGACACCAGGTTAAGTTATGATTACACGACGGAAAAAAAATATAATGATGGACGTAATTATTTGTACGCTTTTTTATCACGACACCGTAGTGATGACAGCAAAGTGTCACTGATACATTACCGTGCTCAAGTTCTCGCCGGGACGAGCGCGGGTATTATGATGAAAATTTATGTGATACAGGAAGAAAAATTACCTTTTCTTTTTTTCTTTCGGTGTAATTGTTGACAGAGGTGTGACAATGAAGGATTTACACTTTTCAGGTAAGCGAAAAATATGACAAATTGTGGAAAATTTCACAAACTTAATTTAAAAAAAAATAAAATAAAATAAATTAAATGAAAAATTAAATTCAAATTCTATTAAAAAAAAATAAAATAATTTAATTAAAAATTAAAATTAAAAAAAATAAAAAGTTATCAAATTTTTATTTTGAAAAATTAAAAATTAAAAACAGATCAAAAAATTTTGAAGCAATTAAAAATTGAAACAAAAAATTTTTTTCTAATTAAAAGAACTTATGAAATTTTCCTTTTTCCCCCTTTTTCGAAATTTTCATAGAATTTTTCCGAAAATTTTTATTAAATTTTTAATGATTTTTTAAAAAAAATTTTAAAAATTGAAATTAAAAATTTAAGATTTAAAAACTCGGGAAATTTGGGAAAAATATCAAAATTTTTTAAAGGATTTTCATCAATTTTTCCGAATTTTCATAAATTTTTCATGATTTTTATTGTATAATTTATTCGAAATTAAAATTTATTGAATAAAGAAAAATTTATGAAAGTTTGGAAAATTTGAGGAAAATTCGAAAGGATTTTCTTTGATTTTTCCGAATATTTTATAAATTTTCAATGATTTTTTTGTTTTTATTTATTCAATTATTAATTTATAAAATTATGAAAAATTTATGAAAATTTTGAATAATCAAAGAAAAGTCTTTTGATTTTTCATTAATTTTCGAATTTTTTAAATTTAAATTTTTTTATATTTTCAAAAAAAATAATTATTTAAATTTTAAATTAAATAAAAAAAAATCTTTAATTAACCTCAAATTTTTTTAATTTTTTTAAATCGTAAATTTTTAAATTAAAATAATTTAAATTTTAATTAAATTTTTTTTTTAATTTTAATTTTAACTTAAATTTTAATTAATCAAAAATTAAAAAAATAATTTAACTTTCAATTAATATTTTTTTTAAACTTTAATTTTTACTTAATTTTATGTCAAATTCAAGTTCGTGATAAATTTCTCCATCTCTGCCCTCTCGTAATAAATTATGCGTCAAATGATGTAAAAAAAAGTTCATTTTCTTCTCAAAGTCGCAATTAAACTTTAATGAGGTACACACTTTTTGACCTCATTTACTAATTTCCCTGACATTTTCGCATTCGTCTCACTTGACTGACTGACGTGAAAATGTCTCAAATTCCGCTTGAAATATCGCTGCGGTTTCTCCAGAGATTAATAAGTAATTCTTCGTCACTCGTATCATTAAACTTTCGTTTTGGATGGAAATTCATCAAAATTTATTCATTTTCACAGAGACAGGTACGAATTCGAAAATTAACATTTAAAATTTACGTATGAATTTCTTCTCTCCTTTGTGGCACAGAAACTTTTTTGATAAATAACTCTACATATTTAATAACAATAATAACGATTTCAATAAAATTTTCGGGTAAAGGGAAACTTTTGGTAACGCACGTAAAGATATTAAAGGGATCAAAGTATACGAAACGAAACGCGTACAAAAGTAATCAAACTTCTGGGAATTAACTTATTTATTTCAGTTTTGTTCGTTTGCCTGAAATATGTGGAAATATCAATTTTTTGTTATCTTTTCTTGGGTTCCTTTCTGTCTTCGAAAGTAGCAATCGACAGAAAAAAAATAAGGGAAAAATATGTCAAAAGCAGCTCAGCTTTTTTTGTTGCTACTTTTTTTTATTTCTTTTCACTTGAATAGAATTTAATGTTTTTTTTTCAACAGATAAAAGTTGGAAAGAAATTTTTAGTGCATTTCCTGATCACGTGTGTGTGACGATGAAACGAAAATACGGAGAAACGACGGAAAAAAGTTGGTAGTAAAGAGGGAATTAAAGTGACAGGAGCGCATTTTGTGGGTAAGTAGATCAAGTTTATTGACTACAAAAGTATTTTTTAAAGTTTGGATGAAAAATGGAGACGACTGGTTTTTTGTAAAAAATAATTTTTAATTAAAATCGTTTGATATTCTGAAAATTTTAATACATTTTTAGTCCATTAGTGAACTTCAAAGCTGCTTCTTGGAATTGTAAAATTAATTTGAAAGCTTACTGCGAACATTTTTTCTGACAATTTTGATCATATAACAGGAAAATCTCATGCAGTGATGAATATGAGAAAAATTAAATATTCTTTGAAAAAATTTTCATTAAGTAATTTAAAGAGAGACAAAAAGACTCATAGAGTCATAAAATGTCAAAAGCCACTTAGTTTAATAGAAATTTGTCTCCTTGTTAATTCATTTCCAGAATTTTTCTCATATTTCCTTCAATGACAATCAAAATGAGATTTTTTTCTGGCTTCTACGAAACTTTTTGTAATCAAATTGAAGTAATTTCTTTAGAATAGAAAAAATATGCATTTTCCGTCGGGCTTCATTTTCATAATAATATTACTTAAAGTTCTTCTTCTGATTGAACTTTTTAATAATTTTTTTTTTTCATGCAAAATTTCAATTTTCACCCGAGGAAACCTTAGCCTACTAACTTTAAAAAAAAACTTTAATTGGCACCCGTTCTCATATACAAGAAGGACGTCTGACCAATTTCACCAAAATGCAGTAAAAAATGTGGAACAAGTCGTAAAACGTACGGAAAGAAGACAGAAGTAAATATTAAAAAAGAGAAAGGTGACACATGGAAATTTTCAACCATTGGTCAAATAAGTTACTTTTGCCAAAAAAGAAAAAAAAAGTTTTTCATTAAATCTTGAAAAGTTTTTTGTACAGATCTCGTCGCATTTAATATTTAAATTTTCTTTTTTTTAATACTTAACAGAATGCGGTGAATGGGGAATTTGAAATGACGACAATACAAAATGTAAGGTGAGACAATTCAAGAAAAATCCTAAAATAACAATAAAAGTAACGACGAAAATTGTACCAGATGTAAGTTCTTGTTTTGTTTTGTGCTGAAAAAAAAATGTTTCCCCGCATAATTTTTTCTGCGCTGTATTTGTTTTGTAGGTTCATTGTGAGAATTAAAAGTTTCGAAATTGAAAAATTTGAAAAAAAAAGAAATCGCTAATTTTCTCAGAAATTTTGATTTTAGGTAAGTAATTTTATTATTTTTTTTTTTTGAACAAATTTTTTAATTTTTTTTTATCAAAAGGTAAAATGTTTAAAATTTTTTTTTCAGATTTTTGGTAAAAAATTTCTGCAAACTTTAAGAGTTAATTAAGTTTTTAATTATTTTCATTTTTTTTTAATTTTTTTTTTAATTTAAAATTTTTTTAGCCCATTGAAAGTCACGAAGACTCCCGATAATCGCCAGTTTTTTGAAGGAGAACAGAAAAATTATTTAAATATCGTCCCTTAAAAATTTTATTTGTCCCCGTCCTTTCACTAGACCAAGTATGCCATAAGCGATAGGTCAAATTGATGTAAAACATCCTTGTTTTTATAAATAAAGAGAATAAAAAAGCAACGAACTAAGAAGTAACGATAGACTGAGACCATTATCTGTGATATCTTACCAAGAACAAGACTCATTGTGGTATAAAAATTCATCGGAGAACATCATAAAATTTTGAAATATGTCATGAAAAGTCAAAAATATTCATCAAAAATCACAAAAAAAACTTGAAAAAAAAAATTTTTAGAAACAATTTTTCCATAATGACGGAAACGAAGATTTCTCTTCGAAGATAATTTTTGAAAATTTTTAAACTTTTAGAGCTATAGTTTTCAAATTGCTTTTTCATTAAATTTTATTAAAACTACGTTTTTTTAAACTTTTGAAGTTTTAAATATAAAAATTTAAAGTTTAAATTTCAAAATTTAAAATTTAATTTTTTTTTATTTTTTTCATAAAATTTTCTGTTCTTTAAAATTTTCAAAAATTTATCACTCAATATTCAATTATTTTTTTTTTCAATTCCGAAACACAAACTTTTCACAATACACTCGTCATCACAAAAATGTTTCGAAAAACGAAAAATAAAAATGGGCAACACACCTTTCTGCACAACAACGACAAACACTCATCATCACGATGGAGTACACGATGTTCATTCGGATGAAATATAGAAATGCGGCTAGCTGCAGAAAAGGATCTTATTTATTTATTTTATGGCTTTTGTAGAGCGAGTTACACACAAACTCACACATGCCTGACTGGCAGTTTGTTGAACGAACGAATGAATGAATGAGTGATGAATGATACAGACATTTATATATCGACAAGGAATGAGCAAACAAGCTCTTTTGACGAAAAAAAAGGTACCTTCAACCATCATATGGTTATCTTCGGGCATTCTTAATGCGTTGCTGCTAAATCTGGCGAAATCTGATAACTACTTTATTTTAAAGCTAAAAAAGTTTCTTCTTGATTTTTGCTGATGTTTGTGTTTTTTGTGTTCTGTTTTTGTTTTTCTTTCGTCCACGAAGAAAAGAAGGCGAATAATGTGTGTCACAACACTTAACGTGCCCCCATAAATTACTGTTTTTATCACTTATTTTGACTTTTTTTGTTGTTTTACGTCGTCAGCGATGTCGACATCTCTCACACTACCGCTCAAAGTAAATATTATTTTTAAACAAAAAGCACTTTAGTTCAGCATCTTCTTCAGTTTTTTTTTTCAACAAGACCCAATTTTATTAAAAACTTTTTTTTGCTTTGAAATTTTTCATGACATGACGTCTTATCACAATATCTCAAAGTAGTAATAATAAGCACTCTCTGATAATTTTTATTTATTATTTTTACTGGTTCATGCCAAGCATGATGAAACCCTTAGATTTTCAACAGTTGATTTTTCTGTTGACAAGAGACTAAACAAGACAAGTTTCTGAAACGCGTTGTGTTTATTGGCTGGAATGTGTCGAAACACTAAACTAACATAAAAAATGCCTAAAGTAGCTTGGTGCCTTGTTCCTTGTTAGCAACATAGACTCGTACGGTAGTAGTAAAAAAACCCCGTGAGAGAGAGAGAAAAGCCGAATAACTCTCTCACTAAACATATGACAGACACGAACGAACTTTACTTGTCGTGCCTCCCTGCCTCCGATGACGTACGAAGGCGCGCGACGGCGATAAGTATGCAGCAGAAGATATGCAACAAGATGAGTTTTAAATTATATTTACAACAGAAACAAACAACAAATGCTCAACATCTACAATAATCATAAATAAACACTCATGCGAGGAGGCGAATTGCATCCGAAACACAAAAGGACGAAAAAAGAAAGAGAAAAAGTTGAGGAATAATTTAAATATTTTATTTATTTATCAACAAAAATGCAACAAACACCTCATGCATGCGCAAAACTTTAATGTGATTAAAAGGCGTCCAATGTACGAGTAAACTTTTTTTTTTCTGTTTGTTTGTCTGCTTTGAATTTTTAGAGAGTGTAAGGGAATGTACGAATTGGCATATGGGAGATAGCCACAAAACTATTCTAAAATTTAGGCGCTATAATTAAATTGTACATATTTTAAATGATTCTACACTGAAAGTTGAAAAGTATTGAGGGAATGTGATGTGTTGAATTCTTTTGAAATTCTTTATAAATAACTTTTCGATCATTTTTAAAGGATAAAGGAAAATTTTTTAAATTGATTTATCTTAAATTGTTTTATTTAATATTTTATTTTTTTTTGTATTTTTAAAATTTGAAAAATTTAGTTTTTTTATTTTTACTTAAGTTAGATTTTCAAAAATTTTTATTTAAAAAAAAATTTTTTAATTATTTTTTTTAAATTTATAATTAATTTAATTTATTCTGAAATATATTTTTTGAAAAAAAAAAATTTTTTTTAATTTCAAATTTATTAATTTTAATTAATTTTTATTATTTAAATTATTAATTTCAATTTATTAATTATTTACTATTTAATTAATTGAAAAACTTTTAATAAATTTTAATTTGAATTATTTAATAATATTTAATAATTAATTTTTTAAAAATTTTATTAATTTTTTTTTAATATTTTTAAAAATTAAATTTTAAATAAAAAAATAATTAAAAAATTAAATTGATAAATTTATTAAAAGCTTTCCATTAATTAATAAAATTGAAATTAAAACAAAATTAAAAAAAAATAAAATTAATTGATTTTAAAAAAATAATAAAGAAAATTTGAACCTAAAATTGGTTGAAAATCTTGAATACGATAAACATATTTTTTATTAAAAAAATATTTTTTAAATTTTTCTTAATTTAATTTTTTTTTAAAATATATGTTTCGACAAAAAAAATTTTTTTTTTTAGAATTTTAAAAAATATTTTTTTTAACTTTTAATAAATTTATCAATTTCTTTTTTATTTGTTTATTTATTTATGAATTTTCGAATTTGTTAAAGGAAATTTAATTTAGAAAAATTTTTATAATGCAAAAATTTGAACTAAAAATTTGTTAAATTAAATGTCCTTCTATTAATTTTTTTTTTTATTTAATTTTATTAATTTTTTACTTTTTTTCTTAAAATTCTTTAATTTTTTATGAGAAGTTTTTAATTTTATAAGAAAAATAGTTAAAGAAAAATTTATATTTTTTTTTTAATTTTTATTTTTAATCTAAAAATTATTTTTGGGAATGATTTTCTCAAAATGATAAAAAATCCCATAAAAATCATTTTTTTAAAAATAATTAATTTTAAATTTCCAAACATAAATATCTCACCATCAAATTAATTTCATTTAAACTCCGTTCAAAAACACATCAATCCCCATCAAAATACCGTTCGAATCGCCACCGTTCTCTATCCAAAACACAAAACACACGCTTCGTTAGTCGTGTCAAGCAAATCTCTCGCACACCGAAAGCCCAGTTGAGAAAGGGTTTATCTTGTTTGACAGTAATTTAGCGGTTAACTCGACTCGCGCCAAGTCCTTTTGCACGAAACGGGACAAAAACCGCAACAAACCACACACAAGTGCAGCGCACATAGAAAGAAGGGAACGATTATCAAACAAATTAAGTTGAGGAATTAATTAAAATGCGAAATGCGACAGATACGGCGACAGTCGATGACATCGCAGCAACGCAGTGTGACGGACCGTGTGTCACCAAAGATTGATTAGCTAATTATCCGTTTAGCTTGGCAGATCAATATTTAATTAATCCGTTTTGGCGCGAAGATTCCAACTAGTTGGGCACGAGCAAAGTCCGATTTTGGTTTTGTTTCGTCGTAAAATACGGATTTAATTGAGTCTCTGGACAATTTATCGTGTTTTGCTGTTCATGTCATGCCGATTTAACACAAACCAGAGCAAAAAAACATGACAAACACCCGAAAATGTGTTTCGAAGGGACATGTGAAAATTTTTGGTACTGCTACAAATAAACAATAAACAACAAAATTCAGTAGTTTACAACCTTTTTGGGGCGTATTTTGCTCACGTTTGTTTATTGTGTCCGGATGCTCCGGTGTCGTTAAATGCAGAGCAGAGACCAAAAGTTCAAACTTGTTGTTGCTGCTGTCTGGAAAATTAAAGCAAGACATTCGAGGGAATTTGAGACAAAAACACACGTGAGAGTGAAGTTTGAACATGACACAAGCTAAAAATTTAACTTTTGTCGTTTTAATTCGTTTTTTTTCTGCACCAGTTGTTTTAACAATTAAAATTTTACCATTTTTCCTTTCACAGCGTTGCACAATTCCGCCAGTTGTGGCTTTGCATTATTTTATTTGTGTTTGGGTGAGTGAGTTCTGTTTTTCTCTGTTACATCATTGGACACAGTTGGTTTGGTGCAAGAGATAAAGGTGTCATAATTGGGTCAGTAGACGCACAAAAAAACTTTGAAAAGAACTTTTTTTCTTTGGTAGACGATGTCAAAAGTTTTTTTTGTCCTCAAAATGAGTTTTATTTGGGCTTTTGTTGAGTTTGAAAAGTTATGAGTCGAGCCAAAAGTTGACTTTTTTGTTTGAAAAAAATTTTTTGAAAGATAAAAATATCAATTTTTGACATAAAAAGGTCAATTTTATTTATATTTTTTGAAAAAATGAGAAATTAAAAAAAAAAATAAATAAAACTCGAGAACTGGAAGTCCGCTGAAAATTAATTTTTTAAAAAATTAAGTCTTAAAAACAATTTTTGAGTATTTTTCATGAAGAATTATTCTTGAAAATATTAAAAATGTTTCAAAATTTGAATTCAAGAACAGAAAATCCGCCATTTTTGATTTTTTTAAAGGGCCACAGTAGCCTAGTGACAAAAATTTTAAAATTTAAATTTATTTAAAGTTTTTAATTAATTCAACGATTAAAAAAATTTTTATAAAATTACTTTTCAAAAACATAAATTTCAAAACTTTGCTTAAAAAATTTACTAAATTAAATATTTTTCTCTCAAAAATTAAAAAAGTCAATAATTTCCCAATAATTTAACTAAAAGACTCAAATTTGATCCCTTTTTTGTTTTTTTTTTCATTTAAAAAAAATTCAGATAAACATTAATAGGTCACAAAAATTCACGGAAACACAAAAACCTCTTCAAACAAAACACATTTGCCCATTTTGCAACAATTTCACGTACCAAAAATAAATAAAAAATCGAATTTTATTGACCACTCTCGTAAAAATAAAGCAAAATCTCTTTGTAAACCCGAATGAAATGGTCATGTTCAATTTAAAATAATACGAGAAAAAACGACAACACAAAAAAACTTTCCATTCTCGTCTCTCTTGTCGTCTCATCTTTTGTTCAAAAACGATGTTTTTTTAGCCATATTTGAGCCATAGACAGAAGGCTAAAGCTGCTTTTCAAAGAGAAATGAGAAATTTAATGCTTACTCATCTAAAAGTAAAATTAAATGAATCGCTATTGTTTGCTTATTCGCAGTTTTTTTATTGTCCTATGATTGCGCTTATAGAAGAGCAAAAAAAAAAATAAAACATAATAAAAATAAATTCAAAGGATGGATTTGGCAAAACTTTATCACAAATCCATATTTCATAATTTTTTGTTCATTTTTTTTGTTTGGTTTAAAAAATTGCTTTTTTTCTCAAGAATCTGTCAAATTAGCGTCTCTTGTAAAATAAAAAAAAAATAAATAAAAAGGGCGTAATTCGTTAAACTTAATGAATTAAACCAAATGTGACACTCGTAATAACACAAAATTAGCTTCGACGTAATTTCAACTTTTCTCTCTCTCGATTTGCTCCTCATGCATGTCCATAAGTGTACTTTGTTAACTCTGTCTCTAATTTATTTATGACCTCTTCATATTTTGTATTGATTGACGTCAAAAAGGCCATACAATAACAGAAAAAGTGAACCAGAAGGAAATTAGAGCAGACCAAAAGCGTTCAATAACATTTGACATCTATTTCGAAAAACCTACACAACAAATACTTGCTTGGACTTGTGGTTAGGAAAAGGAATTCAATTGAAGCTGATTGTTGTTGGAAATTGATCAGGAAAGTCGATTGTATGGAAAGAAAGCACAAAAGGAGCATTGTAATCGTTTTGACAGAAGTAATTGTTACAATCATTTATTGAAAAAAAATCTTTTGTTTGGGTTCTTTTTTTTATGTGTCGTTATGGGTATTTCCGGGGCGAAACATTTCATTAAGACAAGTCTCAAGGGTCTTGTAATGACATTTTGCGATGAAATCTGGATTAAGAGACGAGGGAGGAATGTTAATTTCTGTTAATTAGGATAAAATTTATGAAAAATGGAAATTATTATTTGATGTGAAGAAGAAAATTTCTCAAGAGAGTTGTAAAAATAGCTATGAAAATCTCGTAAAATTCTTCAAAATGTTGAATTTTTTGATTTCAAATTAAAATTTTTTTCAAAATAAAATTAAAAAAAAAAAAATCAATAAAATTAAAAAAAAAATTTTTTTTGGGGAAATCTTTACGTAATTAACCAAATGATTACCATAATTAGCCAATATTTTTTATTTAATTTTTTTTTTCTTAAAAATTAGTAAAAATTCGAAAAATTAAAAAATAAATGAAAAATTAATTATTTAAAATTTAAAACAATAATTCAAATTTAATTAAAATTATTTTTTTAAATTTAATTAAATTTTTAATAATTTTAATTAATTAATTAATAATTAATTAATTTAATTTATTAATTAATTATTAAAATTTATTTAATTTTGATTTAATTTTATAATTTATTAATTTAATATTTATCTCATAAAAAGTTTTTTATTATTTTTTTTTCTTTTAATTATTTTTTTATTTTTATTATTTTTTAATAAAATAATTTTTTTATTGTTTCTCAGAAGATAAAAATAAAATCTAAATTACCCATAAAGCTTTAAAAAAATTATTAACACGAAATTTTAAATAAAAGTTATGTCATTAAAAGCTCATTAACGTATTCGAGAAACTATTAAAAATTTATGTCTGATTTTTTTTTTATCGAGTTAACAGATTAAATATTTTATTAGGTTAAAAAATTCATAATTTTGATAAATATTAAAAAAAAAATGAAAAAAAAACGAATCAAAGTTAAAAGTTTTTATTATAAAATTTTAATTAATAAAAAAAATAAAAAAAATTGTAAATGAATTTTTAAATTTTTTGACATATTGAAAAAAATTAAAATAATAAAAAATAAATAAATTTTAATTTATTAATTTTTTTAAATTAAATTTATTTTTTTTAATTAATTATTTTTTTTTAAATTTGACTTTTAAAAAAATTAAATAAGTTAAATTTTACTTAATTGAACTACAATTTAGGTCGTTAAAAGCCTCTTATCAATCTTTAACGATACAAATGCCCTAAAAACTCATCAATTCTCAGAAAAAATAAATTTATTGCCTTTAACAGTCCTTTTCATTAACCGAATCTCATCCCTTCTTTGGTACAAAAAAAAAATCAAAGTTTCGGAAAAAGGCGTAACGTGCTAACTTCAAACGAGTTGAGTTATGAAACCACATGAAAGTGAAGGTTTAATCAATAAAATAACTTTTTTTTTCGTGTTTATGTTTTCATGTTGTCCACAATTTAATAATGACATGATATATGCAGCAGATACGGAATTAATGATCACTTTTGTCATAAATTATTAATGGACAGTACAAGCGGGGCAACCGAACAATCGCAAAAGTTATTTTAATATCAATTATTAACTAAGTGAATTCATTTTCAGACTAATCGATTATTCGTATGCGGAGGCCCCTTTGGAAAAATATGTCAGGATATTTATAGCAATGCGAGAAAATCGAAAGAGACGAAAGAGGTTGGATTTTGCCACACCTCTTATTCGGCTTCGTCTCTTCTTTCCTCGAGCTGCCTGCATGAAAATCATCAATTTTGTATGCTTGAAAGATCATTACAGACTTTTATTAATGACAAAAATATCGATTGATTTGGCTTTTGGGACGACGTCGACGATGGATAGCTTGCGGCATGGCGCGACGTTAAGAAATATCTATCGATTTCTTCTCGTTTTTCATTCATTTTTGTAACAATATTTGCATTCGATTATGATATAAAACGACGACAAACACGTCAGAAAGTAGATGATTTATGGACGTGTTCGGGCAAATTGTTGGTCAATATTGATGTTTCTTGTGTTAATTTGATGCAAGGGTGTGACACAAGGCAATCTATTTTTAGGGCTCTGAGGTATTCATTTATGAAATTTTGAAGCTAAAATTCATTTATGAAGTAAAATTTTTCATTTCAAGGACCGTAAAGTTTATTTTAAGAGTCAAGAAGTTCATTTTCAGAATGAAAAAGTTCATTTTAAGGGTCAAGAAATTCATTTCGAAAACTGAGAAGAAATTCATTTCGAAAACTGAGAAGAAATTCATTTCGAAGACTAAAAATAAATTCATTTCGAAAACTGAGAAGAAATTCATTTCGAAGACTAAAAATGAATTCATTTCGAAAACTGAGAAGAAATTCATTTCGAAGACTAAAAATAAATTCATTTCGAAAACTGAGAAGAAATTCATTTCGAAAACTGAGAAGAAATTCATTTCGAAGACTAAAAATGAATTCATTTCGAAAACTGAGAAGAAATTCATTTCGAAAACTGAGAAGAAATTCATTTCGAAAACTGAGAAGAAATTCATTTCGAGAACTAAAAAATTCTTTCAACTTGAATGAACTTTTTAATTATTTCAAATGAACTTTTAAAATTGCCCAAAAAATTTTTTAAAACAAAATTTAAAATTTTCCTTCCTTTTTGAACAAATTTCATCTTTTTCATAATACCTTTTCAAGGTCCCTACATTTCCGAGTAATTGAGCTAAAAATATCATTCACAAAAGATCTCATCGCTAGATATGTCAATATTTTCATTTTCCTCTGTCTCGAAATAAAATTCGGCTACATTCACGAGAACAAAGTCATCTTCAAAGCTTGTTTCCTATATAAATATAATAAAATTTTGGGGTGTTATTAATAAATCTATTGATATTCATCCCTTGTGTGCGACTATGTGTTTGAAGAAAATTGAGAAGAACAAAGAAGGTTTCCTTTTATTTATTTCTTAATACACTTCTCTTCTTCTGAATCGCAAAGAGTATCATGCAAAAAAGGATGAAGTTACAATTTTCTTAATGTCATTCGGTAGTATATTTATATTTTTTTCATCTTGTCAAGAAAACGTCGCTGCGAGAAAATAAAAGCAACGAAAAAGCAAGATACTTATATCATTATTGTTTTATGACTAAACTTTTTTTATGAAGATTATTATTACTTCCATACGAAAAAATAAAGAGTTTTTTTTATTAGATTTCCAGATTTTTTTCTTGAGCTCAAGTGATGTTAATGTAATGTTATGCAGAACGCTTTATTAACCACCTGACCTTGTAATGTTTTTTGCTTGCTCTTATTTTATCATCATCATCATCATCATCTCAGAGACAAGAGTTCGTAATATTTATCAAATAATCTCATTAAAAGACTCTCCAGAGACTTTGGAGTGAAAAATACTTTTAAAAATGGAGGCGCCTGGCAGTTTTTAAAGAAAAAATTAATAATCAGCAGTATTTTTTCATTCAAATAAAAAAAAAGACGAAGAAAGATCACAAAAAGTTATCTTTCATCGTCTTTTATGCGAGAGAATTTCATCAACAACGAAGAAATTGCTTCAAAAGGTAAACTTTTTTTTGTTTCTTCCGGATGTCCTTTTTATGATGAAAAACTATTAGATAAGAAATTTTTGCTGTTTTGTATCTTTTTTGCATCTTTTATGTTTTCTTTTTTTTTTGCAGAAAATGAAGCTAAACTTTGAAAGCTCTCAAAACATGAAGATAAAATAAACATTAAAAGTAGAAGAAACAGAGAGAAAATGTATTTTTTATTAGTTGGAAAAGGGGCAGGGCTGTCAACAGATTGTGTCGAAAAAAAAGTGATGAACTTGGAAAATTGATTCAAATGGAAAATACAAAGAAAGTGGCAAAATGTCATCGGAATCAATAAGAAAGTTCACTTAATTCATCATTTTAAAAGGGTTCAATGCACGTTTGAATGACTAATGAGGACTTTTGACACTCATTAGTTAGTTTTTGGAAGATGAAGAGGCGTAATGAACTTTTTTAATGGTAAGTTAAATTTATCATTATTAATAGAAATTTTTGTTTGTTAATGACTTTTATGACAAATTTTGATGATTTTCGATTTTTTTCACTTTTTAATAATTTTTAATGAAAAATTTTTCAATAAATAACGTTAAAATGCTTTCACAAATTAAAATTTTAAAAAAGTCAAAAATTAACTTCACTAAATTAATTTTTTAACTGTCAAAACTTTTTACAAAATATCAAATTTTAATAAAAAAAATTAAAATTATATCGAAATTTCTTGACAATGTCAAAATTTTGACATGACAAAATATAAAATCTGTCAAAAATTTAAAATATTTTTTTTAAAATTTAAAATTTTTCATGTCAAAACCATTTCCATTCATTTCTCAATCAATCAAAAAATTTTTAAAGATCCTTTTCTTGTCCTTCAACTGTCCAAAAATTCACAAATCCATTAAAGACTTCACTCAAAAAAATGACCAACTTCAACCCAAATTTGTAACAGAAGTTCATCAAAATGACCTTTCAAAACTCTACTTCATCCATCATCTAACCATTATAAGACTAATGCCCATTTTCCATCCTTTTTCACATATTCTCACACACTGTAAGTAAGTACGGCACCTGCTTCTCAAAACATACAAGTACAAAACTTTTATTTTTTTTCTTCGTTTTTTCCAAAAAAAGATGCATAAAATATGCTAAGCCTTTAAGTTTCCTTTAAGCTCACTCCATAAATTCAATATTTTCTTTTATGTAAATTTCTGCAAAAAAAAAACGGCATCGATAAAGATAACACCGTAATTAGAGAAGGAACGAAGCGATGGAAGGAAAGAAAAAACATTTTTTTTTTGAATAATTCGAATTCATGTTGAAAAATAATAAATCATGGTTAGTGAATTTTTTTCACAGAATTTTAAAGAAATTTAATTAAGTGTTTGGTCTGTTGTTCTTCTTTATGATGTCGCCTCAACAACATTGTTGCGGTTTATTATTTTTTTTCGTAAAAAAAAATAATGATAAATGAACGAAAAAACAAGACAAGACTCTTTAATGTCCTTGTTTTGTAGCGTACTTGACAAATTCCGGGAAAATTTACATTTTTTGAAAAAAAAATAAAGGATTTTGCTCGCGCTTTTTCCTTTAATTGAGCCTCATTTTCATAACATTATTATTTTATTATTATTCTCTTTCAAGTCCATTTGCTGTTTATTTAAGTTATTAATGGAGATGGAGAAGAAAAACGAAGACGAAGATGTTTTACTCGGAGGTTAAGGAGATACGAAACAAAGTTATCGTCAAAGTATTTAGACAAAATGATGGCGAATTACAATGAGATTACATTAATAAAAGACGATTGTTATTATATTCGGGGCCCAATCGGTTTTATTTTTGTGAAAAATTAACGTTTCGCAGGAGAAGGAATTTGACGAGATATGGTGCGAGGACCAAATGTCATAAAAATAACTTTTATGACTTTGAGGTAAGCTTCTTAACTTAAAATTATTTTATTGAAACTTTTCTATTTTTTTTTATTTTAAAGCTTACTCTGAACAAGATTAGTGAAAGACTCTTCATGGAACTCTGAAAGTAGAACATCTGGCCCATGCGACGGAGCTTTCAAATAAAGCAAGTCATTTTTGTCAGTTACTTCTATTTGATTCACGGACTCGTCAAAGAACATACCTTTTAATTGGTAAAAGTTATTGCTTATTCTATGCGGAAGAATCTTGAAACTCAACCGAAAGCTGCAGACATTGAAACGAAGGAAGGGAATTCTTTAATACAGCAAAGATTCAGACTCGACATCGATGCCTTTTATATTGAACTCTTCATTCAAAGAAAAATGTTAGAAATGGTATTCTGTTCTGCACTTTACAATGATAATGATGGTTGTTTCGTTCTTCTTTTTTTATGATATTTTTTAATATTGGAAGAATATTGAAATAGAATAGCTGCTGATCCGACAGAGCATCTAACATGAATGAAACAAAGTGCCTCTTGCCGAATTCTAATATACTACATGGATGCCTTCTTTTTTTTTTGGACTCATCAGTTAAAGCACAAACGTTAGGAATAGAATTCTGCTCCGTACTATACTATTCTAATGATGATTCTTTCGTTCTTCTTTTTGTCTGATATGCTCGAAACATTTGATATTCTGAGTGATAAATATTTTGTCGTGTTGTCGTACAAAAATAATTTTCAAAGCAAATTATTGAAACTTCATTGAGCAAAAACTGAATATGTTCACTTCTGTAGAATTTGATTGTAATTTTGTAGCTTTAATTTTTAGAGTTTGCTCTAATATCTCGCACCATGTCTCGCAAAAATTTTCAAGTAGCGAAACACAAACTTTTTACAATATTCTCGTAATTCGAGAAGCAATGAAAAGAGACGAATTTTAATACAAACCATTAGTTGGTAAGTAAAGAGGCGACGTACTCGTACGACCCTATGATTAAAAAGTAAATTAATTTTACAAATCAAAATTGAAAATTACATCTTAAAAGCTTAAATTCACATCTGAAATTAAATTTGAAGCTTTAAAATATTTTTTTTATTTTTAGATTTTTAAATTTATTCTTAATTTATTATTATTATTTTTTTATATTCTTTAAGACAATTTAAACATTCGTAAATGAGATTTTATGCTTTAAAATTCATTTTTAAGTTAAAGTATATTTTTTAAAACTTGAATTAATTTTTTAACGCATTTCGAAGAAAAAAATACGGTATTAAACTCGACTTGTTATGATTTTATTGATGACTTTTGAGCTTCTCTTGAAGAAAAACTTCAAAAAATTCATTCGAATCAATCTGCTTTCTAATCACAGGGCACTTGAGGCGGTTTCCATCAATTATGGAAATGCAATAAAACTCCTCTTCTCCTTAAAACATCTTTTTACGTACCAGTAAAAACCCCGTAATTCAATTTCATTTTCAGATTGAAAAGCAATAACAACACCGTAACATCGTCGTCGTTGAACGCATCTCTCAACATGTCAAATCATTAACTTTTCATCTCATTTTACCTTTTTTTCCTTCAGTTCTGTTTGTGTTTCAAGGAAAAAAACTATCGTTACGCGGAAAAGACGGAAGTATGTGCGCGACGTCACATCGACAAGAAATCACCTGTAGCGTGCCTTTCCTATTATTTTCTGCCGTGCGTTTCACCTTTTTTCTTCTTTTTTTTATTTGATTCGATTACACTCAGCTAAACTCATTTATTTTTGATGCGATATAAAAGGAACATCAATCGTTCACTTGGTTGAGCAGCAATAAAATAAAAAAAGAAACTCGAGATGATGAAACACTTACCGTGACTGTACATGGAGGAAGCTGAAGCGGTGCCGGGACGCGTAATGGAGCCAGCGCCGACACGTTGGGAATTCATGTTCGTTGGAGGTAAAGGACCGAGTTTCATTGGTTGAGCAGTTGCTTGCATCGTTGGTGCCATAGGCGTGATTTCTTTTGTTGTTTAATTAAAAAAAAATTTGCGTGTCTGGATTTTTTCTCCTTTTTTTTTGTCTAACAACGTCACAGACACTTTTTTGTTTTGATTTAATTTTTTTTTATTTTATTTAAAATTTGTAAAAAAATCACTTAAAGTGTAAAAATTTCTCACTAAAAAAAATTGTAAAAATTTTTTCTCTTATTTTTTTTTTTAGGTGGATGATCCGAATTTATTTTTATTATTTATCAAGTGACTCGGAATAAATGCACGGAAAATTGTCGGGATGCACCTCCTGTGTGACGAACGTCTGCGACAGGACTACAGCGTCGTGTTGTTGAGGGAGCAATGTTTCGTGAGAAAACGAGGAGAAACGAGATAGAGACATATACGGCGATACAACACACAATAAACTTTTACAATAATGATACATAATTTGATAACAGAAACAAAACACAGAACGTTCGACACTCTTTTCGGCGGTACGGCGCTACGAGGCTTCGTATTCAGGTAGCAGCAGCTAAGCAGACACGACAACGTAAATTAACATTACTACAAAAATCATCATAATATAAAAAATGAAAATGACACAGGAGTAAAAATGCAGAGACGCATGCGCCTGGCCTTTTACTCTTCCCGAACGAGCTGCACGACGTTCCGATCGCTGTACGGTAGTAAAGCGCTCTTTCACATGATTATTTACCATCTTTATGTGGATTTCTACCATCATCCATCTATCTGAGGAAAGACAAAAAAAACCGAAAAGTGCTCGAAAAATCAACTTTTCACCCCTTTTTTCGATCATTATATGAAGTTTGTTATTAAAAAAACACCCGAAAAAGGTGAAAATTTTCACACGAACCGATAATGATCTCATAAAATAAAATTATTATTATTAAAATATATGGACTTGGATGTATCGACACAATAAACACAAATAATCAAATTTTCATCGTAATACGATCCTCAATCAAATTATTTTATGACGAGCATATTTTTTTTTTTTTTTTTTTGGGAAACTCACAAGTGTTGTGTGTTTTTGGTAGGTGAAGTGAGTCGAGTTGAGTGTGTTAGGTCAGGGCAATAAAATAAAATAAATGAAATAAAAAAAACGTAAAATAATGAAGTTTAAGAGGAAACCGAGTAATATGTGGGTCGAGAATGTTTTTTGATGCAGGTTTGACACGTGCCAGGAGATCAAAAGCTTTTTTTTCTGAGTTTTTGTGATTTTATGAGATTTTGTCTAGAATGGAAAAAAATAGAACCCTTATCTATGAAAATTATAAAAAAATAGGCAACATTTGTTTGTGTTTGACAATTAAATTAAAATTGTCTGGATTTTCTTTAGATTTAATGAAGAAAATTTATTTTTTGTTTGAAAAGCATTGAAAGTTTCGAAATTTATTTTATTTTAAAGAACATTCAGTTACTCAGAAAATTTTTGCAATAGAAAAGTTTGAGGAACAATAACTTTTGTGAATAGCAAAGATTGATCACAGTTGAAAAGTTCTCATAAAATGTCAATTTTGAACAATAAATTGTTAAGAAAAGGTACTTATAATGGTCATAATTGTAATTTAATGATAAATTTTATGGTTGAAGTTAAGAATTTTTCACAAAAAAAAAGTTTTTGACCAATTTCAAGGTCTTAAGAGTAAATTTTTTATTTTTAAATTAATTGTTAAAATGTGAATTTTATCACATCACTAAATCGACCTTATCCAATTTTTAGCAATTATTGTGAATTTTTTAAAATCATGAATAAAAATTTTTATTTATTTTTTTTCAACATAAAAATTTATGTCATTTAAAAATTATAAATAATATTATAAAATAATATAATAAAATAAATCAAATAAATAAAATAATAAACAATAAACATTATATTTAAAAAAAAATAAAAATTAAAAAAAAAATATTGAGATTCATAGAATTTTAATTTATTGATATCTATGATAAAAAAAATAATTAAAAAAAATTAAAGTAATAGAAATTAATTTAAATTAATTAAATTAAATTAAATTAAATTAAATTAAATTAAAATAAATTAAATTAAATTAAATTAAAATAAATTAAATTAAATTAAATTAAATCAAATTAATTAATTAAAAATTTCGAAATGAAAAATAAATTTTAAAAGTCAAAATTTTTTAAGATCTTTTAAATCCATACGAATTTTGTAACGCTTTAAAAACAATTTTTGCTTCAAGAATTTCTTTAAGGATTTTTGTAACGTATTTCTATGAACTGTCAGAAGGTTTTTGTATCAGAAAAATATAAAAAATAATGTGAAAATTAGCGAAAAATCAAGAAAATGTAATGTGAAGTTCATTGCATACCAAAAAGGGCAAAAACTTAATATTCTTTGAAATAATATTAATTGCATACTTTCAGGGTTTAATTTCCTTCAAAAAATCAAAAAATAAATTTCAATCCGATAGTTGATTGTTAAAATTAATCAAATTGAAACTTTTATTTATCATTGAACTTCCGAATCCTTTTTTGAACCTCCATTTATTCAAAAAACTCATAAATCCATCAAAACTCCTTCTTCACCGACACAAAGGAAAAACACTTGTCTATGTATCCTCATGAATTGATAAACTTCCTTTTTGCCAGTTAAACTGCGCAACATTTCAACAACAAAAAATATATTTCACCGTCGAGTAACTTTGAACAAAAGATCCGCACAAGCCGTGAACATCCATCGCGGCAACCAAGATAACGCCGCCGTCGCCGCATCCAAAAACGTTTACGTAAACAAAAACACAGCAAAAACACACACAAAACAAGACGAATTGCTGAACATAAAGAACCTCATTTCCACTTGAGTTCGCATATCCCTCGACGCGGTATGAGACGACGACTCATCGTTCATTGTTGTGCAAGCCAGCAAAATTTTCATCTCCCAAAAAAAAAAAACTGAATAATGTTTCGACAAAACAGGAAATTAACCGTGTTAGGTGTAATTTATAAGAGCAGAAACCCTCATTTTTCGTCCTTTTAACGGAGATGCAAGATAGCAAGGAAGCCACATAAATAAAAAATTGTTTGAAAAGTGCAACTTTTAGGCGGTAATCTGGAATGTTTCCCACGAAATTCAATATTTTCAGTGTCACTGAAAAAGTCACACACACACAACGTTAATTATTCATGTGAGATAAAAATAGGGAAAAAATGAATGTTTTGAACATACCTGCACCTCCTTGAGCAGCTGTTGAATAAATTATCGTAAAAATTCAAAAGTTTAACATTGAAATATTTATCGATGTTGAAAAATGAAATATGTTTTTATCGGATTACGAGATATATTGAAGAGTTTTAGCGCATTTCGGATTAAAAACTATTTTATATTTTGTTAAATTTTAATTATTTTTTTTAAATAAAATTATTTTAAATAATTCTTAATCAAATTAAAACATAAATTTAAAAAAAATTAAAATAAAAAAAAATAGTTTTGACTATTTTTCCTTTTTTTTTAATTTTAATTTTTGAAATTATTAAAATTTAATTAAATAAAATAATTAAAAAAATAAATTAAATTTTAAAAAATTAATACTTTTAATATTTTTTTTGACAAGATTTTTTATAATTTTTTTCCCTTTTTTTATTTTATTTTTTTTTTCATATTAAATTATCCAAATAAAAATATTTTTTTTTAATGTTAATAATTATTTTTAAAAATTAAGAATATAAAAAAATAAAATTTAAAAAAAAATAAAAATTTATTAATTAATATAATTAAAAATATAATTTATTAAAATTAATTTTAAAATAAAAATAATAATTTTTAAAAAATATAAGGAAGTTGAAATTCGACAAATTTATATACCTATTAATTCCTGACTATTTTTTAATTTTAAATTTTTATTGAAAGTAAAAATTAAATTAAATTAAAAATCTAATAAAAAAAATTTTTTAAGATAATTAAATTTAAAAAAAAAAATTAAAAATAAAAAAATTTAAATTTAAAAAATATAAATAAAAATAAAATTTAATAAACAAATAAAAATATTTAAAAAATAAATTGTTAAAAATTAAAAAAAATAATTAATTAAATTTTCAGAATTTTTTTTAATTTTTAACAATTTTTTTTATTTTATAAATATTTTTAAATCTTTTAAATACAGACAGACTTTAAAAAAATTTTTATTGAAAAATCCTTCGAAATGCGTTAAAAAACTAACATGACACTCCCAATATATATTTACCTCGCATAACTCGCTTTCGGTAGTCATCATCGCTTTCCTGCGCTGCCATCGGTGACATTTGAAAGCTCGTTCCCGTGCCATTTCCGAGATCAGCTTCAATGGATGCCATTTTTGTATCTTTAAGAAAGAGAGAGGGAATCGAAGAAAAGTTTTACTTCCGAAGCAGAAACGAGGGACGACACAGATGCGAACCGAACATTATAACCTATTTATTGCTTTTTAATATTTTGCAATAAAATAAACATCTACAGCTTTGTGCATGAGGAATTTCCCGTACAACGACTGCACACACACCGAAGTTATGGGTTTTCTATTTTCACATCAATAAATTTTGCGAAATAATGCCAAAAATTAATGTACCTTAATATAATAAAATTTGTGTGATAAATTTTTGGTCCGTTATTTGCTTCTACGTGTTTTTGTTTGTGTTTTTGTGTGTGGGAACGAGCAACAATAACAAACAACTGTGGTTTAAAAATAACTTTTAATCACTCCGGCGTTACCTCAAAACGCACGATAATTTGACGACTTTAAATATTTTAGAAGCGACGAAAAATCTCTCGCATGTCGACTCGCCTGCTTTCCCGAACAAAGACTGACGTGTTTGATTTTTTCCGTTCCACAGTCGTCACTACATTGTTGAATAAACATTAAAATTATGAAAAATTGATACCCGCTTTTAGTTACCTACTACCCGCGTATGTCGCGTCGATAAAAAACCACAATCTCAAACAATTTTTCTACTACTTGTTGTGGAATTTTTCCCACACTCACGAACACACTCGAAAATGCAGTTGTAGATTTTTCGACGTGTCGTGTACTCTCCATCGGCATGCTATTAAATCGAATCGATTGATCATGCACATGTTCAAGATCCCATCCATGCCGTCGTCGCATGCAGCACTTTTCCTTTCGCTTCAAATTCTTTCCGATATTTACTTAGTTAAATATTGGTAATGTCATATCGCATTATCACTGTGTTTGTGTGTGACATTACAACTGTTTTTTATTGTCCTTTGCTTGTTTTTACATAACGATGTGACATCGTTGGAGGCAAGTTGCGAAGCGAAGACAAGAACCGATGGAAATTGTACAAGTTTTTCAATTTTTTGGCGTTAATTGTACAATTTTATTGTTTGATTTGCAATTTTTTAGTAGATTTCGAATAATTTTTTAAAAAAATAAATTAAAAATAAAATAAAAAATTTAATTTAATAAATTTTAAAAATTTTTATTTTAAATTTTTTTTTTTTTTTAATTTAAAAAATTTAAGTTCAATTAAATTTCAAGAATTAAATTAATTAAATTAAAATTAATTAATTTAAAAAATTTTTAATTTTTTTAAATTTTTTTTTTTAATTTTATTTAATTTTAATTATTAAATTTTAATTGATTAATTTTTAAAAACATTAAATTATTTTTTTTTAAATTGATTTAAATTTAAAAAAAAAATAAAAAAAAATTTATTAAATTTTTTTAGAAGTCAAAAACTTTAAAAAAATTTTTGTTTTTATAAAACTGTTACATTAAGAATCGATTTTATTTTTAAAAATCAAAATGAAACAATTTTTTTCTGAAAAATATTTTTTTTAAAGAAAAATCTAAATTTTTTAATGATTTGGTTGAAATTTTTTGGTAATAATAATTATTTTTTTTTTAATTTTTGAACAAAATCTTAAAAATAATTAAAAAATTTGAAATTTTGTACTAAAAAAAATAAAATAAAAAACAAATTAGATTAAATTTTGTTAATTTAGATTAAAATTTTATTCAAAAAATATGAATTTTAAAATTAATTAATTCAGGTTAATTAATTGATTCAAAAAAATTAACTTTTTTAAACTAAGAATTATACCTATTTTTTAAAAAAATTCTTAAAGTACCTATTTTAAAAATTAATTAAAATTATTGAAATAAATAAGATTAAAATAGATCAATTTAAAAAATAATAATAAAGTGAAAAAATTATAAAATAAATATTTAAAAAATTTTAATTAAAAAAAAAATATTTAAAAAAATTAAAAAAAAAACAAAAATTTTTAAAAAATTTTAAATTTTTATTAAAAAATTTCTAAAGGTATAAAAGAAATGAATAAAAAATATCAATTAATTTATTTATTTTTTTGCAAAAATTTATAATTTTTTATTTCTTTTAAAAATTCAAAATTATTTAATTAAAAATTTTATTGAAATTTATAAAAAATTCTTAAATTAATAATTTATTAAAAATTCATAAATACTTTTAAATCAAAAATCTTTAACTTAACCAACGACATTTTCCTTTCAAAACCAAAAAACTTGTACAAGAAACTTTAACATGGGAAAACTCACTTGAACCAACCTTCCAAAACACTTCCGCTCCAAAACAAAAACCATCAAAAATCGTGTCCAAATCATCTTTCAGAGCAAATATTTTTGACATACTGCTCATCTCCTTTTGTACTTTCCTACTCATTCGAATCCCGTACATACCTCCGACAAATCTCGACGAAGAGAAAATTTACTTCACTTTTATTTATATTGCTGCATCTCGTTCCCCCTCACAGCGTCTCATACAAAATTTATATATTTCTCTCACATTTTCTCTCATTTCGCGATATCCTTATGTCAAACACTGCTGAGAAAATTGTCGATGAAAATTTTTGGTGGCACACTTTCGAGAGCGCCAACCGTAGTCTCCATCCGTGCGTTACTGAAATCGGCCACAAAAACAGAATCTGCGGATGATGTGAACTATACTTGTGTGAAAAAAATAGTGGTATAGGTTTTGGTGAAAAAAAATGAGGAGATTGTAGCATTAGAGAAAAATAAAAAACGGGAAAAAGTGAAAAAGAAAGAAAATAAAAATAAGAAAAAATTAAAAGTCAATAAAATTTGTTAACATTCGAACATAAAACGGGTCTTAATTACGAAAAAAAAAATTATTTTGTACAGGCTAGTATTTCATTACAGAGCAAAGAAAAGATTTTATCTCTCCCTCCGTGTGTGTGTTCGTGTGTGTGTATGCTGGATGTGTGTCAGTGAGGCGCGCACGAAAAATTCGAGAGAAACTACTGTTTACGACGACGAGAAGACGGAGGAGACGGAAAATCGATGATTAGAGAAAAATACGAAAATTCCTCTGCCTCGAATATCAGTGAAGCAGCAGCGGAGGCAAACAACGCAAAGCCGAAGCCTGCGATGAGAAGGAAACTGGGTGTGATATAACCACATACGCCATACACGACTCCGCTCGTAGTATTTTCATTGTGTATCCATCATCATTGTTGTGCTAAATATACATTTTGTATAAGTAATTGAAATTAATTGAACCGTATTAGCAGTTTGTTACCAATAATAACTATTAGAGGTTCACACAATTGCCTGTAAGACGCTTTAAAGCTAATTAAATCATCAATTTTCCCCATTCTTACTCGAGTGAAGTGAAATTGAGTAATTCTCGTGCAAAAAAAAAGACAACAAAAGCCTGTCAATTTGGGCAGACGAGCAAAAAAAAGTCGGACTGGTGAAAAATTGAATAGATAACGACAGTAATAAGAGAAAGAAAGCACCCGCATCGCCTCTTTGTGCGTTCAGTTCAGGCACCGTTAGACATCGTCGTTATTATTATGTAATAATAAATTGAGTTTTGTAGAAACTCGTACAACAACAACACACAAAAAAATCCTTTTTATGTGTAGTGATGTTTTGTTATGCTCGACAAACGAACGAACGAAAAAAAAATGAGAGGAAAAATGTGAGATGAAAAAGTAACGGTACAATGGATAGTTAAACCGTATTTTAATTTGATTTGTGATGTTTTTAAAAGGTTTTTCGTGAATTTTCCGGAATTTTCTCAACTTTTTCTTGATTATTTGGAGCACATGTGAGTTTTTTATAAAATGTCGTTGGTTAGAAAGTTTTTTAAATTAATTTAGAAATTTTTGAGTTTTCCGAGTTTCCATGAATTTTCCAAAGTTTTTCTTTGACTTTTCGAATTTTTATGCAATTATGCTACTCAATTGAGGCTCACGTTGCAGAAAATATTCATAATTCAACTCTTCATAATTATTTTATTCGAATTTTCCTCAGTTTCCAAAATTTTCAATGAATTTTCCATGAATTTCCCGAATTTTCTTGAATTTAATTTTTAATTTAAATCCATTCATGTTGCTTGAAAGATTTTTTTAAACCTTTTTAGTTTTCTTCGCATTTCTTCGTTTGAAAATTTTGTGAGTTTTCCTGAATTTTCACAAATTTTCCAAAATTTTTCATGAATTTCCCAAATTTTCCATTGATTTCCTGAATTTTTTTGAATTTAATTTTTAATTTCAATCCATTTATGTTGCTTTCCTTTAAACGTTTTGAGTTTTCTTCTCATTAAATATTTGTGACTTTTCCTGAATTTTCCCAAATTTTCCGAAGCTTTTCTTGATTTTCCCAAATTTTCATAAATTTTGATTATTTTTAAAAGGCTTATGTTGTTTACAAGGTTTTTATGATCATTTCATATCTTTTGATATATTCATGATTTATTCGAATTTTCATGAGTTTTCCACAAATTTTCCATAGATTTCCACGATTTCCAAAAATTTTCAACGAAAAAATCTTTTAATTCTCAAATTTTATTTATTTAGACTGCTCAAAAGATTCGTAAAAGATTTTCGGTATTTCAAAATTTTCTTTGGTTTTCCCTCATTTTCTTCAATTTTCCATGAATTTCCCAAATTTTCCTAAATTAATTAATTTTTATTTTATTTTTATTAATTAATTTTAATTTAAAAAATCATTTAAATGTTTTGACTTTTCTCAGTCATTAAAAAAATTTCCTTAAATTTTTCCAAATTTTCTTGAATTTCCCTAAAATTTTCCTGAAATTTTTTAAATTTTAAAAATTTTCTAATAATTTATAATTTTTCCAATTATTTTAACGGCGAATTATGAAGAGTTATCTAAAGATTTTTAAAAATTTACTTTAGTTTTTCCTTAGATTTTCCGACTTTTCATGATTTTCCATTAAAACAAACGACACTCTTGTCACTTGACCTCATTTTTTTGCAAAAATCATCTTGCAATGCGTTAAAAAAAGTCCTCAGACATTTTATGATGATGATGTTTTCTGTGGTCTTTGACGATATGATGGTCGATCTTATCGCAAAAACATGAACAATGAAAAAAAATAAAGAAAAACAAGAGACGACGTCGCGAAAATCAATGTAAATTAATGGACTTGCTCGCAGTTAATCATTCATCATTTTGTTGTTATTTTTTTTTTTGTTCTTTTCCATCGAACTGCGATCTCGAGACAATCGCGCGTGAGAGGCAAACAAATTTTTCTTTTTTGGTTTGACACTAAAAAATAAAGAAGGAAAAATATTCCGGGGAATCTCATTAATTTTAATGTGATTTTTGTGTCACCGAATGTCCCTCTTGAGAGAGATCGAACTCGATTCCGGGCAAGAAATCTACCTTTTTTGCTGCCGATTCGTCGTCAATTCGTTACATAACGCCAACAAATCCAATAAAATATTTTGAAATAACACTAAAAACGTCATGTTTATTCAAGCGGCAGCAGCCACTAAAAATTTTTTTGCTCATCGTCGACATATATGAGCATGATTCTAATTTCCTTGATGGACAAATAAGAAAAATAAACAATATAAAAAAATGTACAACAGAGAGTGATATTTCATGACGCGTCGTCGTTCGTCCGGCTCGTTCGAAACATGACAAAAGCAGCACACGCTGGCAATGAAAACTACACAATAAAAATATTTTTCATCATCAAGAACGGAGAATGGGAGAGAATGAGAACTCACACAAAAAAAAAATAGTAATCATAACAGACTATTGGACTTTTATATTTGCAATAAAATAATTTATATAGAATTACATCGTTTTCAGTCTCATGATAGTTATAGCATGGGATTGAAGTGTGAATGTATTTTTTTTTCATCTCTTGCTATTCTTTGTTCCCACTTTTTGTCTTCTTGCATCGAACGACGACGTCGACGTCAGTAAAACTGCTTGATCATTGCAAAAGTTTTATATTTGCTGCAAAAGAAAATAGAAAATGGGATTAATTAAAATAACTCGAAGGATTTTGAAATCGTTGCGATGAATGAAGCAGTGATAGGTCTTTCACATGAAAACGCAAATTAATCTGAAAATGAATAAATTTTATCAGTGAATGGCAATAAACTTTATTGTTGAGGCATAATTTGGTAATGAAGTTAAAAATTGGTAGAAAAATTATCAAAAAAAGTATGAAATGTGGTAAGAAAAATTTAAAAAAATTAAAAAAAGAACTTTTTTTGGTTCAGAAAGAAAAAATATAAAAAATATATAAAAAAAAATAAAAAATAATAAAAAATAAAATATAAAAAAATAAAATAAAAAAAAAATATAAAATTTCAAAAATAAAAAAAATTTTTTTTTGTTATTTTTAAACAAAAAAATTACTTTAACCATGCTATGCAATTATTATTTATTTTTTTTTTAATTTAAAAAATGGCTAAAAGTTCAGAAATGGCTAAAAAATTAAAAATTTGATACAAAATATTGAAAAAAAAATTTTTTTTGAATACTTACAAAAAAAATTAATTTTGGTTCGCTTCATTGAAAAAAAAAATAAAATTAAAATTAAAAAAATTTTATTAATTTAATTTAATAATTTATTATTTAAAATTAAATAATTTAATAAATTTTTTAATTTTTTTTATTATTTATATGAAATTTTTAAAAAAATGCAAGAAAATGCAAAAATGTGTCAAAAATATTATTTTTTGACACATTCTTAGTTTAGATTAAAGAATTTAAAAAAATATGCAAAAAATTAATAAAAATTTATCTCTTAATAATTTTTTTTTAAATTTAATTTGGTAAAAAAATAAAAAAAAATTTTTTAGAAAATTTTTCATTAAAACTTTCTGATTTCCTTGAATTTTTTGATTTTTATGAGAAAAAAATTTAAAATTTTAATTTTTCACAAGAAATATCAAAAAAATATCAAAATATGAAAAAAAATTCAACAATAAAATCGATGATTGAATGAACTCTCAACTTAACTGAACCCAAAAAGTTTCCATAAACTCTCAAAACAATCAGACTAAACAACAAAAAGTGTCAAAAATTGAATCAAAATTAATCCCTTGAGTGACTGGAAGGTAAACGCTTCACAAGTTAAAAAGTGCAAAAAGTTAAAGTGATGAAAACAGGGCCAAATGTCAAGTGAAAAATGACAAATGAACGGAAAATCTCCCGTGCTGCTAATAAAAATGTCAAAATTTGAAAGAAAATTAATTGAAAATCGACAAAAAATATTTTTTTAGTGAAAATTTTGCATAAAAATTACTTTAAAATAAATAATTTAAATAAAATTTTACGAAATCGAAGTTCACTGATCAGAAAAATACCAAAAAAATCCCTTTTTCCTATCAAAATCTGATCATAAAGTGCATTCACATGTAAAAAAAATCATCACTACTGACCTAAATAATGAAAAAAAATCCCTTTGGAACAACAAAAATATTAATTCTTACTTTATTGTTCCAATTTTTCATCGAATTTTCCCGATTTGACCTAAATCTTTTCACAAGAATTGCATTTATTTGTTTCGTTCAATGCCTCGAGCAGCTGGACAATATCTCCGGTAAACTATTGTTTTCGAGCGAGCGCAAATTTTCCTGAATTACGGAACAAATAAATACAACACGGACCGGAAATGTTAGAGGAAAACCATTTATTAGCACAGAAAAAAATGTACAAAAGCGACCTTCATCCAATTTTCATCATTCAAAAAAAATGAACCCTTTTTTCTCCTCGCTCCCGAGATAAAATTACATTCGGCAATAAATCAATCAAAAAAACGAAAAATTTTTGTTGCCGCGCACAAAATGAATGAATGACCGATCCGTCAACTATTTTCCATGTTCAAGTTCGAATAAAAATTTTCTCGTTTTTTTGTTCGGGGAGCAACTTAATAGTATTATTGTCGATTTACGATTTGGAATTTTTTCGTTTGACTATAAAATTTGGTATCGCGCAATAAAATTTTGCGCTAGAGAATGTTTATCTTAAATCACTGAAAATTGATTGTGTGAGAGAGCGAGTGAGTGTTTATTATTATTATTAAATGTATCGAACGATTTTTCGTGATTTCTTTGCACGTTTTTCCATTGCTGAAGAAATGAATGGAACGATAAAATAATATTTTTTTTTATTAGAAGATTTATTTATTTATTATTATTACCGTTATGGTGCCGTCTATAGTTGACGATGTGACTCTCTCTGTGGAGTACATCACGCAAAAACCGAACAAAGAGGACAAAAATCAAGCAATCATGCGATTTATTTGAATTTGAATGATAATCGTAATTAAGCTAAAGTGCAAATAGCTCAATTTGTGAGGAATTTTTGTGTCAAAGGACAAGAATTTTGACAATTTTCAAGTTTTTAATGTAATTTTTGGATTTTATAAAATATTTTGGAAAAATTATGGTAAATTTTGAAGAAATTTTCTTTAAAAATATTTTTAAAAAATTAAGTTGGGTAAGTCCATGAAATTATTTTGTCAGAAAAAATTGTCAAAAGTAACAAAACATTAATTATTTTTTTTATATTTTGTGTTAAAAAGTGTTAAAAAATAATTTTTTTTAAATTCATCTCTTAAGGAGTTTAATTAAATAAATCTCATGAGTAATATTTGTAAAAAAATATAAAATTATAAATATTTGGAATAATTTATTTAAATATGAAAAAAACAATTTAAAAAAAATGTTTAAAATTTTAAAAATAATTAATTTTAAATTATTAAATTAATTAATTAATTTTTTTTTTAAATTTAAAAAATCATTGAAAAATATTTTTTTATGTTTTTATGGATTAAAAATAATTTTAGAAAATTAAAAAAAATATATTTCTTGATAAATTAAATAAAAAAATTAAAACTTGAAATTAAAATTTAATTAAATAAATTTTTATTATAAAAAACATTTATATAAAAATTATAAAATGACGTCAAAAATCCATTTAAATATGAAAAAAAATTAAAAATTTTTTAAATTTTATGAATAATTAAAAAATATTTTTTTTATTTTAAAAATAAATTTTTTTTTTAATTTTAAAAATAATTTTTTTTTTAATTTTAAAAATAATTAAAAAATAAAATGTTTGAAAAATTTTAAAAATAATTATTTTATAAATTTTAATTATTTTAATATATTTTTTTAATTATAATTTAATTTAATTTTTTTTTCATAAATTAATTAATTAAATTTATTTTAAATTAATTCATCAAATTTATTTAATTTAATTAATTAAAATTAAAATAATTTAAGCACTTGAAACTTTCAGTTAAAATTACAAAAATCAAATGTAAATAATTTAATATTTCATGCAAATTCCTTCAAAAAAATTTCACGCCTACAATTGTTTTACTGCCAAAAAAAATTATGGACTTTTCCTGTGAAAAAAACGAACATTTTTAGTTTTGACACATAATTTCTAACAATTACACGCGTCAACACATCTTCTTTATTGAAGGCGTTGACGTTAATCAAGCGAGAAAAAAAAAGAAAAAAAAACGAAGTGAGAGAACAAAACGACACAAAAAAATGCCAACAAATCTGCACTTATTTTTTCTATCATCGCATCATCATCAACATCGGCATCGTCACTATCATCGACCGACATCATCATCGACCAACATCAACTTTTTCCTTTGTTCCATTCAAATTATATCGATTCAAACGTTATTATATTTTTTTAGTATGTTGCCTTCGTCATTTTCTTCTTGTTTCTTCTACTTCATCGGTGCTTGTTGTTTTTTTTTGTGTGTGTCTCTCTCCGACGACCATCGTTACAAAATCCACAGAAATCCAAGAGAAAAAAACAATCAAGCTGATACAAATGAAAAGTTTATGTTATTTTTTTTTGTTTATGATACTTTTTTTTCTGCGTTCGCTGTTGTCAAGTTTTCTTGTTTTGCATGAATCCATGAATCTAGATTTGATATTTTTGTTGTGGGATTTTTTTTTCTTTGGTCTCCATAATCGATATACGTTCACAGAAGTTTTATGTCGGTCGGTGTCTTTCTGTGTGGTTGTGAAACAGATTGTTTTATCATTCTTGCTGTCTTTAAACTTTTTCCATTGTTTCGTGGTCTATTTCTGATGTTTTATTATTCTCCAAGGAGTTACCTACTCCTGTCCTCATCCGATATTCTGGTAAGCAATCGATGGCAAAAGAGAAATCGTGTGTTCATTAATAACTCACTTTTAACATTAGCGCGTTTTTTATTTCTTTCCCGCTTGTCATTGGGAGTGAGAGAAATGCTCAAGGTTTTCTTTTGACAGACGAAAAATATCGGTTTCTTTTCTTTTTTGATCTGTGAGGGATTCCAATTGATTGGAAATTTTTTATACTCGAGATAAATTTTTTTTACTTATTTTCGCAAAAATTTTAATTTTGTGCTTAAATTCGTTTGAGACGAAAAATCTCTTTAAATAAATCCACTTTGGAAGTACATGAAAGGAAAAAATTCTTAATGTCATGTCCTTGTCAAGAATGATCCTCCTTATGAACGTCCTGATGGTGATTTTACCGGAATAATATACAAGATTAAAAAAGGGCAATATTAGGGTTTCGGCAAAAACATATACAAGTTCAAATTATCTGACAGTAAAATGTTGTCTTTTTTGGTAAAAATGTCTTTTATGAACTTTTTTTTATCTCTATTTTTATTTTAAAAAGTCTCTGAAAAGTAAAAAAAATTATTTAATAAATATTTATTTTTTAAATTTCTGAAAATTTTTTAAAAATTAAACTTTTTTATTTTTTTTAAATTAAATTAAAATAAAAATAATAAATTAAATTTTTAATTGAACTAATTTAAAGTAAGATTTAATTTTTTTGAATTAAATTATAATTTATTTTTTAAATTCTATTTTATTTATTTAATTTTAGATTTAAATATTTGAATTAATTAAATTAAATTATTTTTTTTTTTTATAATTAATTTTTTTAAAATTCAAAATAAAATTAAAATCAAAAAAAAAAAATAATTGAAAAATTTAAATTTTTGTATAAAATTTAATAAAATAAATTTTAGTTTATTAAATAATTTAATTAAATTTCAGTTAAAATTAATTTAAATTTTTAAAATAAATTTTAAAATTTAATTAATTTATTTATTTTTTTAAGTTCAAAATTTAATTTTTTTTAATTATTTATTTATTTTTATTTAATAAAATTAATTTTATTTTTTTTTGTATTTTATTTTAAATTATTTTTATTAAATTTAAAAAATAAATTAATTTTAAAATTAAACTAATTTAAATTAAAATTTTATTAATTAATTTAAATTTTATTTATTTAATTGAATTTTTTTATTAAATGTTAAATTATCAAATTAAATTAACTTTATTAATTATTAAAAATTTAAATTAAATTGGGTAATTTTTTTAAATTTAGTTTTAAAAATTTTTCAAATAATTTTTTTTCGAGCTTCAATCCGTTACACGAAACATCAAAAAACCAAAAAAACCGTTGATCTGTAACGACAATCGGTATTAGGAGAGGTCGTGATGATATTTACTTACTTTTTTTTTCGGCAACATCCATTAATTCTCAATTTGAGCACCATTCTCTCCTCATTTCGATTTTGGTTTATGACTGAATAAGTCGGCACCTGCTACAACGACGCACAAAACTTTCCTCATCTTTTTCCGTATCATGAACAATCGAGCGACCGACATTTGTTGTTTTTGTTCTGTTTTCGCATCCATTCGTCGTTCGTTCATCCCTCGATGCGAACGATGTCTAAATCATTAATCAAGTCATTCCTGAGGGTCGAGCTACTTACCGCGTATGGACTATCCTCATTTGAATGAACCATAAAAAATGCTGAACATTATTTTTTTAAAAAAAAAGGAGGAAAAAGTTTCGACACAGTAATAAAAATTAAACAAGTGTATACCTTTAAGTTATTTTATGTTTCTTCTCACGTTTCACGTAAAACAATATCTTGTTAGTCATATATTTTAGTGCGTATCCAAAATCTGGCCTTGAAGCGTGTAAATCGCCAGGCGTCTCCATTTTGTTCTTCATAACCAATTTGTTCGTTTCTCACTCCTCTGTAATTTTTCGCACACTCTTCTAATTTATTTAATCAAGAAAGATATTTGTATACACTTCACTTACGAAACACGCCACACGTACTTGACGATACCTATAACGAATCAACAATAAGAGCAAAGCCAAACAAGAAATAATTTGCATTTCATGTTCATTACCGCCATTCATTTGTCTCTCTCTGCGTCTCTGCGTTTATTTACTCGACACATTACTGCGACACAGAACGATTACAGAGAGATCTCTGATTGGCCATAATGCAAACAAAACGTTAAGCGGCAAGGACTTTAATTAAAAAGTCCATAATTGGTTAATTTTCCCTCACCCCAAGACCATATTGGAAATTGGCAAAGAACAAATGAAGTGAAATCAATCAATGTGTAAATATTTGTCTTTGGAGTGCAATCATTCACTTTTACTTGTTTTTTTTTGGATTGTTTCAATTCTTTGTTCTTTTTCAATCACGTTTGTACGATGAAGCGAAAAGAGATGAATTTTACTCATTCTGAATTCTTAAATTTGTCTCTTGAGAAATTTATGGAAATTTTGCGTTTTTGGGTCAAATTTTTAAATGCTTGGTGTGAATTTGTTATAGGACACTTTCCAATATTTTATGAAAAATTATTCTAGAATAAAAAAAAAATATTAAATATTAATAATTAATATTAATTTTAAAAAAAACTCAAAGTTTTAACTTAACAGAAATCTTTAATTTTTTTGCATTCATTAAATTAATTAAATTTAAATAAGTACTTAACCTTTCTAACTTTTTTGAAACTAAGTTTTAATTAATTTTTTTTTTTAGTTTTTATTAATGAAAGTTACCCTTATATATTTTTTTTTGCAGTAAAAAAGGCAAAATTTAAAAAAAAAATCAAAATTTTAGTAAAATGGGCCAATTTTGCCCTTCACAAATTGAAGTATTTCTTAAAAGGGCAGTGAATGGGCAAATATTGCCCATTTTAATAAAAATTTAATTAATCGGAAAAAATGAATAGATTAGACAATAATATCGACATTTTTTTCAAATTTTCCTTCACTTTCATGTATTTTGATAGATGGGCAGAAAGAGGGCAGTATTGCCCATCAAGGTTAATGAATAGATTAGACAATAATATCGACATTTTTTTCAAATTTTCCTTCAATTTCATGTATTTTGATAGATGGGTAGAAAAAGGGCAGTATTGCCCATCAAGGTTAAAATGTTGAAATAAATGGGCAAAACATGGGTAAAATTTTTTTTATCAATTTTGATCTCTTTTTAGTACCAAAAGAGGTAAAATTATCTCCTTTTAAAATTTTAAAGACTTTACGTTACACTTTGAAATCTAAATTAGCATTTTTAAAGAGCTTCAATGTACTTTAAAACGAATTTAACGCACTTGAGAGTTTATTTAATCCCTTTAAAGGTATAATTTACTCGCAATGAGAGTAATTATACTTCTTAAAGGGATTAAATTAAACTATCAAGATCGTTAAAATTCTCAATAGTCAAATTGAAGCCCTTCAAAATTTACTTAAGCTCTTAAAGCGTAACTTAAGGTCTTAAGATTTCAGCTTAAGGAGTTCTTTTGTACTTTTTTGATTTGAAATCTAACCAAAAATGATAAAAAAAAATAACTCCTAATAGATAAATTTCAACTCCTTTCGAATAAAAGTGCAAACAATAGAAACCCGTAACCCGATATTGATCGAAAACCATAGCACAATATTCAAAACGATGAAAAAGTTTTAGATGATGATGATAGAATCTAATGTAAAGTTCATGCCAAAACAAATCCATTTGGGGTTAAACAAGTTTGTGGTTGAATCTATTCTCATTTTTTTTGCCTATTGTAGCTCAAATATGAAAAATGTGAAAACTTATTGCAACTGTTTGAAAAATGATCTAAATGCATCAAGTGAACGTTGTTACTTTGTCTCCCATTCCCCTTCTATAAAATTGTATTTTAAGTAAATTTTTTGTCGAAACACTTTTTTTTCTATGTTTAACTCAAAAAATAGAAAAAATTGACCTACAATGTAACGCAACACAATTTTCCATCAATCATTTCCGTTTCCTCGCTTTTATTTTTACATTATTTTACATCAATTTAACTAAAAAAAAAAAGAATATCAGCGCCCAATTTGGTGCTCAAGTAAAACGTTGACAAGAGAATCTTGTTTATAAAATACTTGTTATTGCTCTTTTTTCTCGTCGAATGAAGCGCGTTTCTCTGCGAAAGTAATGAAAAATGTGATAATGACCGGATGACAAATTAAGAGACAAAAATTATTATTATTTAAAAACATCGTGAAATTGACGAGCTTAAAATGGCTTAAAGTGTGGCATTAATTGAGACAAAATGTTGTTTTTCAAGGTCTGGTAGAGAGATTTTTTTCTGTCTAATGATTTTAACAAGACACGTTTGGTTTTAATTACGCCTACGATACAGCTGGGTTTTGGTTTTGTTGACCAAGGCTTTGTTGGAGAAAGAAAGAAAGCAAAAAAAAAAATTGAGAGAATTGACAATTAACATGAGAGACATTGTCATGCTCTGGTTTTCTTGCCATGAACTTTTCATGTGGCGTCATCTTGTTAGTGTAATTTTTTGCTTCTGTACAAATTGTGTTGGTCAGTGGTAAAGATGACTTTAATGGTTTTTGAGTACGGAAGGTATTTTAATGGATTTCAAGGAGATTTTCTTATTTGGATTTTGGTATGTTCTAAGTTGCCTTCTGTTTCTGACAGATTTTTCAATATTGATTTGCCATTAAAAAGACATTTCCTCAATGCAGATTAACTCAATGATGCATAGAATTGATTAGAAGTTGAAAATTGTTCATTTTTTAAAAGATTTGTACAAATTTCTATTTTAGAACTTTTTTTAGTACAAATTTTATCTTTTAGAACAACTTTTAGTACAAATTTCGACTTTTTGAACTTCTTTTAGTACAAATTTTAACTTTTAGAAGAACTTTTAGTACAAATTTCGACTTTTAGAACTTCTTTTAGTACAAATTTTAACTCTTAAAGCAACTTTTAGTACAAATTTTGCCTTTTAGAACAACTTTTAGTACAATTTTCTTTAAGAAGTTCTTTTAGTACAAATTTCATCTTTTAGAAGAACCTTTAGTACAAATTTCGACTTTTAAAGCAACTTTTAGTACAAAATTTTGACTTTTAGAACATCCTTTAATACAAATTTTGTCATTTAGAACAACTTTTAGCACAAATTTTGTCTTTTAGAACTTCTTTTAGTACAAATTTAAACTTTTAGAACCATTTTTAGTACAAATGTTGTCTTTTAGAACTTCTTTTAGTACAAATTTCGACTTTTAGAACAACTTTTAGTACTAAATGTAATCCGAAAAAAATGCACTCAAGATTTCCTTCTCATCAACTTTTATCATCTCGTCTCTTTATCAAACCTTCGCTGGATGTGTTGATAAGAAATGAGTTCCAATTTAGAACTAGACATCCAAATTTATGTTCATCACTTCACTTTTTCTTTATCTCTGCCACTCAACGTAACGTTGTATATTTACAAAAATTTATATTTACCCTGTGATATCCCTGACAACTTATTTAAATTTATTCCTCCATGCTTGTCTTTTTTGCTTTATTGAATATTCAATTTTCATTTATCCAACGTTTTTGTCGCAAGCAAAATGCTACAAACAAAATGAATGAAGATGATTCCCTCTTCTTGGTTTAAAATTATCTTCTTCTTTCGTCTTGTTCTTATGTATTTTTAATCCTCCTTTCACGGAAAACTTTCTCTCAGGTACATTCATTAAACGAACGTTATCTAATCATATTTATACAATTTTACATTTTATTTCCTATTTTCCTCTGTTTGAGCGCGAAGGAGCGTAAATTGTAAGAAAAACGTCTGTTGTGAGAAATAAATTGTAATTAATTTTGATGATATGAAGCTATTTTGTGCGTGTGTGTGTGGTCTCCGCAAAAATTTTTACGAGTTTGCTAGTTTTGGCGCTAATTGGATCCATAAAAAAATATTAATTGCCTGGAAACATGATTTAAATGAGAGAGCGCGGATATTTTTTGTGCACCATAAATTAATATGTGTGTGTCCCAGTTTCCATCTCAAGTGAACCCATGTCAGAGTGCTTTTTGAATTTTTATGCATTATCACAATCAGGAGTGTAGCTAAGAGTTTTTTTTGCAGTAAAAAGGGCAAAATTTTAAAGAAAAAATTGAATTTTAGTCAAATGGGCAGCTAATGGGCAAATTTTGCCCTTCACAAATTGATGTATTTCTTAAAAGGGCAGTGAATGGGCAATATTGCCCTTTTTGATTAAAATTAATTGAAATGTCAAACTCATTCTTTGAACCCAAAATTTTCCTTAAATTTTAAAATTGTTAATAGATGGGCAGAAAAAGGGCAGTATTGCCCATCAAGGTTAAAATTCTAAAATAAATGGGCAAAATATGGGCAATAAATTTTTTTCAAGGGCAAAATTGCCCTTAAACTTTAAAATTTTACTTTAAAAGACTTTAAATGGGCAAAATCGAATTCTTATGCTTGAAAATCATAGTTTTTCCCCTTTTGTTGCCCAAAAACATTTCGCTACACTCCTGATTTGAATACACAAGAGTAAAATGTGGATTTAAAAGACTATAGTCGAGCTTAGTTCGGCATAATCTTTACTCTATTTTCCGTTGGCTAATAAAACTTTAAACTTTTTTCGCATCGTGCAGGGATTAAATTTTGTATATAGTTGGCATCCAGATGGCTTGAAGACGACGTCGACAACAAACTACGAATATAATGACAAATAACGATATATTAAAGATAGATTTAAAGTGAAATAAAAGTGTATAGTATTGGCAGCAAGTAGCAACGTGACGATGTATGGCTAAGAGACAGCGCGACGTATGGAAAGAGGCGAACAGAACCATGACATGACAAGAATAAAAATTCAACAGCAATATTTTTACTTTATGTATCGACGACGACGTGGATGTGACCATACCAATAGCCATTAAAGTGAAAATAGCAACAAAAAAAAAGAGTGAAAGTGAAAAAATCGTACACATTTAAAATGATGATGAATCATTTGCTATATTGAGAGAGAAAAAAAAAATAGAAAAAATCGTCCTAAAAATATAAGAGAAAAATGTGGAAAAAGAAACTATTGTATTTAACGTAGACTCGTAAGTAACAAAAAAAAATGAATAAGGGACCCGATTAATAACGAAATTACAAAAAAGTGAAAAAAATCCGTATTTTAATGAAAAAAGTTTTAACTGAGAGCGATCGATCCAATCTCGCCTCGTCCTTCTTTCATAAAGAAAAAAATATAATAAAAGAATAAAAAGTGTACATAAAATATAAATAATACTCAATAGATAAAAGATAAAAAAAAATTATGGCATATATAACATTTTTAAAAATATTATCATAATAAACTTACTTCTCTCGACTGACTTCCCGGAAGCAGAATCCATAACCAATCAATTAAGAGATAAAAGAAAAAGTAAAAATAAATTGTAAAAAAAAGTCACCTAATGTAATATAATAATAAAATAAAAGCTCGCCAGACAAGTAACGGAAAAGAAAAGAAATAAAAATCGTAAAAACCATGATACCATCCTTTCTCGCATACTCGCCACGAATCACGAGCAGAAGAAGACGAACAAGTTCATCCCTAATTGTAATCAAATTTTTATTAATCTATGTAATAAAAAGTGTCACATTGTTAGATGAGGCTACACACCACACTAGCGTCGCAACACAACAACAAAATCTAACGGCGAAAAATGAAGCGCTTCCCGTTCCGCAAGCGTTGCAGGCGGCGGCACTTTCGGGATCTGGAGCAGATGATGGGTTACCCATCTTTCCCGAAAGACCGGATGCGGTATATTTCATTGTCGCAGGTAAGTTGAGATATCATGAAGGACATGTGTCACAATGAGTTTTGCTTTTTTGGACAGAGATTTGTTCCCAATTTACGTCATTTTGGGTTAAATAATTAATTTGTCACACGATCGTTAGAAAAGGGGGGAGTTTTGGATATTAAGATGCTAATCAAATTAAAAGATATCGCATTAAGATAATGAAGAACATAAAGTTAATTCTTTTATCGGTGAATGGTATGAGATGAACATTAATTGAGGTTAAGCTACGAAAAAAAAGTAATTTTAAGGAATGGAATGATTAGACAGGATAATTAAGGAACACAAGACTCAAACCTAATATTACTCAGGAGTTATAAAGAAAGTTTCAAATATTTTCAAAGGTCTTCTGAATGTTCTGAGATGGTCTGAAATTTCTTACGAATTAATGTGAAATTTAGTAGAAAATTTACAAAAATTATTTTACTCGTTAATGATGTTCGATATGGTAACATAATTAAAGAATTTTTTTGTCTTGCGAATTGACAATCTTCTTGTCTGATATTCTGTTAAATTTCAAAGCTGAGTAGCCCAAGTCAGAATTATAGTCTCAAATTAGTTTGAATAGCAAAAGTTTTTTAAAAAATCTTCTACATTCGTTGGGTACATTGAACTTCGAAGCGGAAAACTCTTCCTTGCTCTTGTCCCATATTATTGTTTGTAATGAAATTTCCTAATTTATTTTTTTACGTGTTTACCGTCAATGGCGCCTTGGCAGTTTAGTAAATTCCAAAATTTGTTTTCCAAAATTTCTTTGTTCTAATTTTGGTATCCAAACATAAATCTCGTTTGTAATCGCAGCTTGACATTAACTTCATAGATAAATATTGAAAAAGGAAATCATGTTAACTTTCAAAAATATTGCTTTAACATCATCAACCATTTGATTTTGTGAACTTAGCCCATAAACTTAATTTTCAAAAAATTGTAAGATAAAAAGTAAAAAAATAGTTCATAATAAAAAATTAATAAATAAACACTTTTTTTAAAATAAATGAAATTTTTGTAGTAAGTAGTTTTTCATTAATTCGAACAGATGTTCAGAATGTTCCTTATTGTTATTCTATTGTTTTCCTCCATAGGGTTCAACTTATAATTATTGACACTGTTATAAACTCTACCCAAAGCTTATGTGAGAGTGACTTCATCGAATCTCAAATATCTAAAAAAAAGAGAGAGAGTATGCAAGTTTGTACCTTTACAAAAATAATTCTTACCTTATTTTACAATATTTTGGAGTTTGCTCTACTTTTCTTCAATAAATTATACATTTTAATGATATTTAATTAAAATTGTTTTTAAAGTGTTAAAAGCAAAAAAAAAGTCTTTCGTAAATAAAATGATATTTTTATAACTTCAAACTTTTTTTTTTTTAACTTTTAATAAAATGATTTTTTTTACCTTTCTTACCTCTGATTTTAATCCTTTTGAAGATTTTCTTCTGTAAAGAAAATATTTAAAAAAAAACATAAAATTTGGTTAATAATTTTGACATATTTTAAAAATTAGCATCTTACCATGTGAAATTTATCCCCTTTTTAAACCACGGGGCACCTTTAAAAAATCGCCTTCATTAATAAACGTCAATTTAACCCTAAAAAAATTTTTTTTATAAAAGGTAATTAAAACGTTTCTCTTGTACTATTGACTCTTCACCGTAATTTTTATAATTTTTTTCTAAAGAACAAAAAACTTTACCATTCAATCAATTTTCGCCACATTACCTTAGATACCTATACATTGCGGCTTTTATTCTTCCATTTTCCCCCGAAAAACGATCGTCTTATTCATGCAAAATAAATTATCAACTTAAAATGTCGTTTCAACTGTTGCTCTTCTCGCTCGTGTCGTTCCATTGTTACGTTATGGGAAAATTCCCGTCGTCATTTTTGCCCCGAAAAACTTTATTGTTGCGAAAAGCAATTTAAAGTTGTGTGAGAGTAGTTTAAAATGACGCACGTTGTCCCTTGATACCGATATATTTTTTGATTTTTGATTGGAATTGTCCCCGGTTTTGAGTATTAATTACACTTTTTCTGCTCGCATTTCCGCAGTTAATTAAAACTTTTTCCTTTTTTTTGCAGTTCGTGGCGGCGGAAAAATGTGGGGAAGAACTCTTGCAAGAACACTGCTCGATTTGGGAGCACCTTTTGACAATCCCCAAGGACCTCCGTTGCGCCCGATTTACCTGGATATGCCGCAAACGGGACGCTTTTCGTCGAAAACATTGACGCGCTTGTGTGACCAAATCGAAAACAAGCCGATGGCGGGCGTTCTGGTATTTGGCGAAGGACAAGCGGCGCGTTCGTTGTCACTTGCCGGAACTGGCATGAAGCTTCCGGTGTTGTGGGCGAAAGGAGGCATCGCAAAAATACATGGCATCGGAAGAGAGGTAATTATCGCATTTTGCCATTTGTTGTCGTTTTTTGAGTGCTTCGGTGCGTGTTTCTGTGCTGTTGACCTAATTTCGCGCACACATGCCTTTTTTTCGTGGAAAGAACAATAATTTGATGAGATTTAATTTTTTTTTTATTTTTTTAGATCCAAACAAACTTACAAGCAATGTTACAGCCATCATCCAAGGAGATACTTGAAGCAATCAGGGCGCTTTTGTTGCAGGTTTGTATCATTTACCGCACGGAAAACAAACTTTTTACTCGAAAAATCAAGTAAATTTAAAGTTTTTGGCCATCTTTTGGTTTTGCAAGCGAAAAGTTTGTTTACGTGACTCGACTAAATGTGCCGTCATAATTTATTGGGCTGCATTTCGTCACGTTACTGCAGTGTCCTGCACCGTAATTTGGCTTAAAACTCATTTCCTTCCATTTCTTTTTGCATTTCAGACACACTGGCACTCATTTTTTGTGCTATCCGACATGGAAGCGACGATGGTTTTGAGCAGCAATATCGCTGCGCCGCTCAAACAAAAGCCTTTGGTGCCCAAAATCCTCCCGATTTCCTTCAAAAAGGAAGAAATTTTCCGCCAACTTGCACGAATTTCACGTTCGACGCGAGGAATTGTAATTTTATTGTGCGACTTGAAGCTCGCCCGCGTGATAATGTCGGAGGCACAACGCCTCAATATGGTTGGCGGACACTTTATATGGGTTTGGGCGGATACAAGTACCAACAATGAGTTCTTCGATCAAGTACAGGACCCGGATGAGATCGAAATGGAGCTCGGAATTGACGATAATTTGGGTCTTATACCGCCAATTGACCATGAAAGACCTCGCGAACGTAATTTCGAGCAAACATTGAATCGGGAACAGATCCGGTTTATTGACGATGACGTCATGAATCCGCCTCCAATGCCGCCGATCAAGCAAAAAACGAACCCGTTCGAGACGAGAAGCGAATACGAGACAATTAAGGGATTGGAAGAGGATCATTTCAACATTAACGAGGATTTATTGGAGCGTCGCGAGGATTTTGACGCAGATTTTGAGAGTTATAGCAGATTTGGGCATAATTTGTCGCATGAATTGCCTCTCGGGCCGGATGGGAGTTACAATCCGTTCGATCATCAGATCGGCGTGGGGTATGGGAAGCGAATGACGGTGCCCGAATCCACGTTAGATGTCGAGGAAAACGAATATGGGGAGTTAAATGTGGAAAAATTGAACTTGCGAACACGGAGGAATCCATTTTTGCCGTTTATGACAACGTACAATGGGAAAACGAACAAGTATAGTATCAATAATAACAACGACGATGTCGATTCCGGAGAGAATTTGATGGAAAATAGCAATGATGTCAACAAAATTAAGCGTTTAAACCTTTTTGCGAACCAATATGAGTCTTCTTTGGGGTCACAACACGTACTTTTCCATAATTATCAGGATTTTCCCATCGGATTGTTGACTTTGAGACCCATTAAGATGCTCCAAGATCGTCATTTCATCCGGGCAGCAGTTCGATTATTCGCAACCACGTGGGCTAAATTGGAACGGAACAATTACGGAGGCGGCGGCGGCCTCAAAGATGACATCGACAAGCCGTATCGCTTCAAAAACAGTCGAAACAAGAGAGAGGAACAAACAAATAATCAAGCAAACACTCCTGTAAATAGTCAAATTTCGGAACCCGAACAAATAATAACACAAAAACAACAAACAAGTGGCTTAAGCGACGTGAAAAGCAATAAATTTATATCTACATCGTCGTCGTCGTCGTCCTCGTCGTCATCTACTAATAATGTAAATACAAACACCGCAGCAGATAACGATGCAATCAATATAGCAATGAAAAGTAAACGATTCGATACGTCGTGGTGGTCATCGATTGGCGCGGGATCGAATAACAGGGAGAAGGAGAAGCCTCCGAAGGAAAAGCAGAAGGGACAAGGGAAGCAAACGGGCGAGGAAAGAATTAAAAATCGAGGCACACCGCAGTATAAGGGAGGGTGCTTTGGAGTTCCCACGCGAGGTGACATCAAACGAGCGGAGCTATTTGCACGGTAGGTTTTTTATTTTGATAAAATTTTAATCTTATTCCGTATGCGTCTCGTTATACTTCTGAGCTACTTTAACTTTGTGTGATGCTTCTTAAGAGGTGTTTATCATTCGCGCGTTAAAATTTTTCTTTCTTTTTAATGATTAGTTTTTGAAAGAATTTCCGAGTTAAAATTTACACTGAAATTTAATAAAAAAAATTCATTGAAAAAAACATTTATTCATAAAAAATAAATAAATTTATAAATTATAATTTTTTTGCTTCTTTTCAACAATTAATTTAATTATTAAAATTAAATTAAAATAATAACTTTTATTACATATAAAATTTTCAATTAAATTATTTTATTTCTTTTTTAAATTTTAATAAATTTTTATTTTTTTATTACTTAAATTAAAAGTCCAACACTTTATATATCAAAAATGGAAATTTTTTTTAAATTTCTTGAAAAAAAATTTATTACATATTTATTTTTTCTTTGAAAATAATTCAAATAAAATTAAATTAAAAAAATATGAAATCCAAATTTAACTCAAAAAATTTGAGAATATTAAGTTCTTGAAAATTTTTAATAAATTTTAACAAAATTTCATTTAAAAAAAATCGTAAAAAAACAATTACTGTCATAAAATATACAAATTTTTGCCTAATTAATATTTTCAAAAATAAAAAAAAAAATTTAAATAAATTAAATTAATTAATTTTTTATTTTTTTTTAATTTTTTTTTTTTAGTTTGTAAACTTTAATTTAATAAATTTTAATTTATTCAATTATTTATTTTTAAATTTATAGTTTTTTCTAATTTTTTTTATTTAATTTAATTTTTTATTTTTGTATTTTTTTAAAAGTTTTTTTTTAAATTCATAAAATTTCAAAATCTATAGTTCATAAATTTAAAAATATTTTTATTTGTAAAATTAGAAAATGTGTACCAAATTCAGCTTAAGAAAAAAATTTTAAATTTTAATTAAAATTTAAAACTATTTAGGTACAATAAAATAATTTTGTGATTTTTTTTCAATTTAAAAATATTTTTTTCATTATTGTTTTTTTTTAATTTTGTTGAATTTTTTATAATTTTTTTTTTAAATTAATTATTTATATTATTTTTTTTTATTTAATTTTTTTTTTCTTATAATTTATATATTTTTTAATTTTTTTCATTAAATTATTTTTTTTTAATTTTTATTAAAATTTAACTAAAAAACTAAAATATTTTTAAAATTGTAAAAAATTTCGGAAATTCTTTCAAAAAATCGCATTTAACATACATTTTCCTTTTTACTCCATCTTTCCCTCACTTTTTTATTTTTGTATTATTATTACGTTAGAGAGATGCCGTTATAGATGTGAGAAAAATTTTCCTCTCCATACCTTTTGCATATATCTACAAAGAAATGTGTGATGTGATGAGATATAATGATATTTATACAATTCAAGTGTTGATATAGAGAAAAGTGAACGAAAAGTGTTTTCTTAGCTTTCCTCATTGTCACACAGCAGTTCCTTGCCAGGTGTTACTTTGTTTTTGACACATTTTTATTTTTTTTCCTGTTTTTTGATATTGAAATTTTAATAAGAAAAAAAAATTTTGGAGAGCTACTTGAACTCGCATCTGTTACTTAAATTAATTTTTTTAAGAGAAAAGTTGTCACTTTGACATTTTTTCTTGATCACTTTAATTAATTTTATTTTTTTTTTATTTTATTTTTCCAAAAATGAGGATTCAAGGTGAAAAAAGGTTATTGACCAAAAATTTTCCGTTTGAAAGGTGAAAACGTGTCGAACATTAATAAATATTTAAGCAAAGCAACCCGAATTCGATTCACCCACGTAACATATTTTCGGAAATTGTTTCATTTTTCTCCTTTTTTCTTCCAAAATGTGTTTTTATGCAAAAAATTATCGAATCGAGACATCTTTTGACCTTTTCTCGTCTCTTTTTTCAGACATCTTCGTGCCGATGCCCAACAAGCGTTAGTTGGCGACTTGAAATCCATGCCGGAGAAGACGCTTGTGACGCATTTTGAGGTTTTGAATCTCGTTCCGATGAGTTTTAAGCCGCACGAACGCTTCAACCTGAATGTCATGCATCGGTATTCGGCGAAAAATGTCGCCCGCAAATGGCGTCGTGTCGGTTTGATTTCCGGGCGTGACGTTCGTTTGGATACAATTGTGTGGCCCGGCGGCGATATTGTCGTGTCGGGTGTCGCAACGCAGGCACGGAGCATTTTTCGCATTGTCACGGCTCTCGCGCCGCCTTTCGTGATGGAATCGAGCATGGGCGAGAACGGGGTTTGTTTGCGCGGCTTGGCATGTCATCGCATCACGACATCGGGCAAGCAGAATTTGACGCTGATGTTCAACACGATTGAGACACGCGATCGATTGGAAGAGGATGCACTCCAGCGCAATCAATTTGCCGAAGACGAGGATGGGGAAGAGGAGAAACTTTCGTACAAGTAAGTCCTTTTTTGCGTTTTTGCTGCTTTTTGTGTCATTGTCGACAAGTCATTTGCGTGCCTAACAATCTGTTTAACTTTGTGATTTCTTTCCTTTTGTGCCTTTTTCTTTGAATGCATTTTTAATTTATTTATTAAAAAAATTATTTTTCGAATGTTTTGTCGTCTGTCTGAAATAAATTGAAAAAAATTCAAAATAAATTTTTGTTGAATCAATTTAATAAAAAAAATCAAAAATTATTTAAAATATCGAGAAAAAAAAATTTTTTCAAAAAGAAAAAATTAAAAAAAAAATCAAAAATTCATGAAAATTTTGAAATTTTTTTCAATGATGGGAAAATTTATATTTTAAATTAAATTTAAAAAAAAATAATTTTTAAATTGAATTTTCAAAATTTTATTTGACTCATTTTATAAAAAAAATAAAAAAAAAATATTTAAAATATTAGAAAAAATTTTAGAAATTTAAAAAAAAATATTTTTATGAAAGTTGTATCATCATTTCATAAAAAATAAAAATAATGAACTTTTAAAAAATTTATAAAAATATAAAAAAATTTTGAAGTTTTTTTTTTTTTATTTTCTGAAAATTTTGAAAAATTTAATTAAACAATGCGAAATTTTTTTTTAATTTAAAAATTATGAAAATTTGAAAAAAAATTAAAATAAAAAAAAATTATTTATTGTTTCGCTAATTTTTTGAAACTTGAAAAAATTTTTTTTTTTGAAACTTGAAGGAAAATTTTTCGAACAGTTGAAAAAATTATAAAAATTCGAAAAAAATATAAAATGGTTTTTTATATTAAATTAAATAAAAATATTTAAAAAAAAATTAAAAAATAAAAAAAAAATTATTTTTTTTTTATTTTTTCGAAAATTTTCAAAAAATAAGTTAAAAATTAAATGAAAAAAAATATAAAAAAAAAAAATTTTTTTTTTTAATAAAAAAAATGTTGTCAGGATAAACATCACGATGTAATGTAATGTGTTTGAGATAAAAAAAAATGAAAAAAAAAAATATTTTTGAAAAAATTCTTAAAATAAAAAAATCCGTTGAAAATTTGAAAAAAAATTCAAATTAAATATTTTTTTGAAAGTTTTTGAAATTTTCAAGATAATCTCAAAATTTAAATCATAAAAAAAATATTTTTAAAAAAACTTCTTAAAAATTTGTTTCGTACAAAAATTTGTTGAAAATCTAAAAAAAATCCTCATTTCAAATCAAACTGCAATTAAATCTCTTCATTCAACGGAAACTTTTTCCGCATTTCCACATTTTTCATTATTCCATTTACTTTTCTTTTGTGCACTTTTCCGCGCTTTGTGTTGGAATGAATGTGTCATCGTCTGTTTTTTATGCTCCTTGTTTAAATTGAATCGTAATATTTTTTCCATCTAAAACAGGACAAAATGTTGTTACGGACTATCAATGGATCTGCTGGCAAAAGTGGCATCCGACTTGGGATTTGAATTTCACTTGTACATTGTACGTGACGAGTTATTTGGCGGCACACGCGACAAATATGGCGACTCGATGAAATTCGGCTCGAGCTATTGGAAGGATTTTCGCTTTTACGACAGACGTAAGTTTTAAATTTTTTTGTCATTTGTTTCGCTTTTTTATTTATTTTTTTTTTCGCTTTTTTTTTAGTCGATATCGAACGGCAATATCACATGTTCAAGGAGAACGAGCATATTTACGACAAACATTTTTATTTCGAATACGAGAAACAGCGTTTCCTCAAGATGGAACAAAACAAGGCATTCGAACGGCTGACAACGAGTCAATGGAACGGAATTATTGGTGATCTAGCGACAGGTGCTGCTGACATGAGTTTCGCACCGTTGAGCGTTTCCAAGTAAATTTCCGCTTTTTTGTGCGAAAATTCTCGCAAATAACACGAAATAATTCATTTTTAGAGCGCGTGCCGAAGTAATTGATTTTAGTGCGCCATATTTCCACAGCGGAGTGTCGTTACTCGCAGCACCGCAATCGAAAAGTGACATTCCCCTCTTGGCGTTTCTCCTTCCTTTTTCGCCGGAATTGTGGATTGCGATTTTCACGTCGCTCCATATCACGGCAGTAGCTGTTGCGGTCTACGAATGGTTAAGTCCTTTCGGTCTGAATCCGTGGGGACGTCAGAGAAGCAAGAATTTCAGTTTGTCATCAGGTAAAAATTTAATTTTAATTTTAATTTTAATTTTAATTTTAATTTTAATTTTAATTATTTAATTTTAATTTTAATTTTAATTATTTAATTTTAATTTTTTTATTTTAATTTTAATTTTAATTTTAATTTTAATTTTAATTTTAATTTTAATTTTAATTTTAATTTTAATTATTTAAATTTAATTATTTAATTTTAATTATTTAGTTTTGATTATTTAATTTTAATTATTTAATTTTAATTATTTAAATTTAATTATTTTATTTTCATTATTTAATTTTAATTATTTAATTTTAATTATTTTATTTTAATTATTTAATTTTAATTATTTAATTTTAATTATTTAATTTTAATTATTTAATTTTAATTATTTAATTTTAATTATTTAATTTTAATTATTTAATTTTAATTATTTAATTTTAATTATTTAATTTTAATTATTTAATTTTAATTTTTTAATTTTAATTATTTAATTTTAATTATTTAATTTTAATTATTAATTTTAATTTTTAATTTTAATTATTTAATTTTAATTATTTAATTTTAATTAATTTTAATTTTAATTTTAATTTTAATTTTAATTATTTTAATTTTAATTTTAATTTTAATTTTAATTTTAATTAATTTTAATTTTAATTTTAATTTTAATTTTAATTTTAATTTTAATTTTAATTTTAATTTTAATTTTAATTTTAATTTTAATTTTAATTTTAATTTTAATTTTAATTTTAATTTTAATTTTAATTTTAATTTTAATTTTAATTTTAATTTTAATTTTAATTTTAATTTTAATTTTAATTTTAATTTTAATTTTAATTTTAATTTTAATTTTAATTTTAATTTTAATTTTAATTTTAATTTTAATTTTAATTTTAATTTTAATTTTAATTTTAATTTTAATTTTAATTTTAATTTTAATTTTAATTTTAATTTTAATTTTAATTTTAATTTTAATTTTAATTTTAATTTTAATTTTAATTTTAATTTTAATTTTAATTTTAATTTTAATTTTAATTTTAATTTTAATTTTTTAATAATTTAAAAAAAATAATTAATTATTTAATTTAATTTAAAAAAAAAATTTTTTTTCAGCTTTATGGGTTATGTGGGGCTTATTATGCGGGCATGTCTCGTTCAAAGCTCCCAAATCGTGGCCCAATAAATTCCTGATAAACATCTGGGGAGGCTTTTCGGTCATTTTCATCGCTTCTTACACAGCCAACATTGCCGCCTTGATCGCCGGACTCTTTTTCTACAACACGCCAGAGCATTATGACGCGTCGGTAAGTCGTCATCAACACAAAAACTCGTAAAATTTCTCACTTTTCACTTAAAATCATTTTAATAGCTGCTCGCACAACGCGTTGGCGCACCAATATCCTCCGTAGCGGAATACTACGTGCAACGAAACGACCGTCATTTGTGGGAACACATGAAAAAATATCCATTACAGAACGTGGAAGAGGGAATTTTAAGATTAAAGTAAGTTTGGTCATTAAATTTTTTCCATTTTTTTCCCTTTTTAAATGAAAAGGAAACAATTAAAATACGCGCATCTGTTATTTTTTTACCTTTTTTTGACAATAAATAATCCTTTTTTTGTGATTTTAGGAATGGGACGTTGGATCTCTTGATGGCAGACGCTCCTATTTTGGACTATTATCGTGCCACGGATCACGGATGTTCTCTCAAGCGCATCGGAGACGTCTTTGTGGAAGACACTTACGCTATCGGAATGAAGCGAGGGTAATATTTCACACAAAAATTGTTTCAGGATTGATTTTCACTCGATTTTTATAGATTCCCGTTGAAAGAATCAATTTCCTCGTTGATATCAAAGTACTCGAGCAACGGATATTTGGATATTTTGACGGAAAAATGGTATGGAGGACTTCCGTGTTTCAATAAAGGCGTGCAGATCATCCAACCAAGGCCGTTAGGTGAGAAATTCTTCGTGAAATTTGACGAAATCGATGAAATTTGAGCTGAAAATTACTTTTTTCGTATAGGAGTGGCTGCTGTTGCGGGAGTTTTTTGTCTCTTGGGTCTCGGAATGGTTGTTGGAGTGTTAATTTTGTTCTTTGAGCATGGATTTTACAAATGGGCGTTGCCACATTTGCGCTTGAAGCCCAAAGGAACGATCTGGCGCAGCAGAAATATTATGTTCTTCAGTCAAGTAAGCATTAAAAAATTATTTTTTAATTAAAAAAAAAATAATTTTTTGAAATTTTTTCTTGTAGAAACTTTACCGTTTCATCAATTGTGTGGAGTTGGTATCGCCTCATCATGCGGCACGGGAGCTTGTTAATACCTTGAGACAGGGTCAAATCACAAGTTTGTTCCAAAAAAGCATTAAAAGGGTAAATTTTTTCAAAAATTTAGTTTAAAAATTAAATTTTAATGAATTTTTTACCTAGAAGGAGGATGAACAAAGGCGTCGTCGTCGCAGCAAAGCACAATTTTTCGAGATGATCCAGGAAATTCGACGGTAAATCCTTAAATTTCCTTAAAAAACTAATTTTTTCATGATTTTTTTCGAAAATTTTAGTGTTCAACAAGAAGAACGTGAACAACCATTACCGATTCTCGAAGAAGTTGTCGAATCAGTTGATGCTCCAACGACATCTGACGCAGCTCCGATCGCATCCGCGCCTGTAGTTCCCGCTCCAAAGGTTGCTAAACTAAGTCCTCGCCCAAAAATGGTCTCCAAATCCAAATCTGACCTTCAAACACGTTCAGCATCGTCGTCGCTCAATCTCCGTCGTTCCAGCAACGATAGTTTACTCGAAGATCGTCTCGGCACAATCGGCAGGAGGCTCAGTAGAGACATCACGGACTCGCCTCCGGATCTTATTCATCGTTTCGAGACCTTTGGCAAGGGATCTGTGCCAGATAACTCCAAATTCGACACTTTTGCGGGAGTTTGTCGCGACTCGAGTATTCCTGAGTTGAGTAAATACGACACTTTCAGCGGTGTGATCGACGACAGACCCGAAATCCCCATGAAAAAGGGTAAAAAATACCAAAGTAAACGAACGCCCTTGAATTTGGACATTTACGAGCGAGATCGTCACATCAACGACACCCTTTCCATGAGTGACAGTCTTTATCCGCCTATTTTCAAGCTAGATCGCACCAAAGCAGTCTTGCGCGAACGCGTTCACAACGAGCTCAAATCAAAATATCCCACGGATCGAACGTACATCGTCAAACGTCCTCAGCCAATCACGAAGCAGCAACCGCAATCGACTCTTAAACCATCAAGAACGACTCCCTCGTCATCCGGGGCACACATGAATGTCTCCACAAGCAGCGTCTCGAACATCCAAGATAAACCGTTGCCGCCAATTCCGCCGCATCAGGTTGAACAGCCGCCGCCCCCGCCCCCCAAAACGCCCATTTACGCAACTTCGCTGAAAAAACAGAAAAAATCCAAGGAAAAACAACGAGAAGTCCCCCAGGCAAGTAGCAGAAAAAGCTTGGAAAATCTCGTTGGAGGCACGTCACGCAGTGGCAGCAGCTCAAATACACGAACCCCGAAAGCAGCGCCACGCTCCTCGAAAAGTAGTTTAGACATTCCGCCGAGATTGCCGCCAAAAACGAGTCCGAAATCGCGCACGAGCAACATGTCGCTCGGAAAATTATCGAAGGAAGACTTGCTGAAACTCTCGCAAAGCAGCGAACTCGAAATCCATCAGTTTTTGCATTCGGATCATCATCAACACCATCATCATCCGCCATGAAAACGAAAGTAGTCAAGCCCTTACACAATATTTGTGTGAGTTGCTACCGAAAAAAAATAAAATTTGGTCACGCTTTTCTCAATTTTTTTTCGAGAACGAGCGTTTTTCACGTGATAGACCTGTCTTTAGGTTTCTTCTTTCAAGAAAACTTTTATCCGTCGCTGCTTTCCAACTAAACGTCTATAGTACTTGGAATGTCACAAAAAAATATAAAATTAAATATTTAAGAAAATTTTTATAGATAACATATCTTTAAATTAAAAATTTAACAAAAAATTACGTTTTATCCCGAATTTTATTCCGAAAACATAAAATTTAAATTTTAAAAAATTATTTTTTAACCTAAAAAATTTTAACTCCTTCCCTTTTAACTCAATTTTACTCCAAAACCCCATAAATAAAAAATTTTAACAATTTTTCTATTTAAATTAAATTTAAAAAAAAAAATAAACAAATAAAAAAAATAACATTTCAGTTAACGCATATTTTCAGCCTTACAAAAAAAATATAACATCACAAAAAACGTAGAGAAAAAAAAAATCTTTTTAAAAAACATCGATTGACTAAACTATTCTATCTAAAAAATAAAAAAAAAAAGATTTATATAAAAAGAAGAAAAAAATATATGTTAGTTAATTATTATTAATCTATATGAGGAAACTAAAAATTGTGTGATTTTGAAAAAATACATTGAAAAAAAATTATTATTAAGGCAAAAAAAGCCACCTGTGTAGAAATTATATATAGAAAAAAAAATAAATAAATATAAAAACGATGAATATAAATGAAACATAAAATAAAACTCCAACAATCTGTTAATATTAATATTAAATAAAAAATTAACAAAAAATATATATAAATATAATAAAAATGGTTCATGCACAATTTTTACAAAATAAACTAACATAACAATATAAATAAATAATAATAATTGTCTAGAAAACTCACACTTTGAAAAAAAAACATACGTTTAAAACGCCAGAAATTGTTAATCAAAAAAAAAAGTTTATATATGAATATATATAAAATATAAGAAACAACTACTGTAGAAAAAAAAATAATTATAAAAAAAGATCTTGATAAAAAACTGAGTATTTATAACAATATTAGAAAAGTGTCTTAACGTTGTTGTTTTAAAAAAAAATTAAAATAAATATTATTTATAAATAAATATTTATTATTATTAATAAATAATATTATTAATTAATAAAAATTATATTTAATAAATAAATATTATTAATAAATAATAATATAATATATTATTATAAAAATATACATCATTATTATTAACAATTATTATTAAATTATAAAAACTATAAAATAAAAAAAAAATATTATTAATGAAATATACAAAAAAACAACAACAATTTAAATTTTTAATAATAAATAATTTAATTAAATTTAAAAAAAAATATTAATAAAATAAAAAATGAACAAGACGATCTTCAATCAAACGTAAACCACCTTATAATTTCTAATAGATTTTAATAATCATTGCATTTATTTACATTTTTTTTTAAACATTTATAAAAGAAAAAAATATATTATAAGTAAAAATTTACGAAAGTTAAGATTTTAGCTAAAAAAAAGTTTTATACAAATTTATTATATTTTGATACTTGTTATAATAATTTTTTTGTATAACATAACATTAACATTTAACAAGATAAATTAATTATTAATATATTATAAAAATAATGTTAAACTTTGAAAATATTTATCTTGGCCTATAACTGACAATTTTTGTTTAAATAGGTAAAAATATATAATTTATCAATAATATTAATCATGAAAAAAAATGTTTATAATAAAAAAATGCAATATTCGAAAAAAATATTAATTATAACTTTATAACAAGAGTTACATACGAGAACTATCATATAGTGCATATAACGGTATTATAATAAAAAAAAATATAAATAAATAATAAAAAAAATATTAAATAAAATAAATATTCGGTAAAAAAAATAAATATTCTGAATAGAATTTTCATCAAAGCTCATCATCAATAATAATTATTTCATCAACAATTCAAAAAATATACAAAGAGACAATGCTTCATTTATATTTTGGGAACATTTTAGTGATATAACTCTGAAAAAGTCTTATGGATCAAAAAAATATTAGTCTAGAAATTAAAATGAAATAATAAAAATAAATACCAAAAAAATAAATTTTAGATGAAAAAATTGTCTCTAACACAATTAGTATCAAATAAAAATAATAAAACGTAGTAGAAATAAACAAATAGTTCAAAAAATTAAAATAACGTAACTTTCTGAAAAAAATTTAATTTAAATAAAAAAATAATAATTTTGTATAAAAAGAGCGCCTAATTTAAACAAAAATTTAATTTTCTCAATGAAAATTATTTAAAAAAAAATTTGAGTGCCAAATTTACGCAAAAAAAAAATTTCTTCTGACATTCACTACCAGTTTTTAAAATAAATGAAACAACAAGAAAAAAAGAATTGTATTTATAGGAATTTTTTAAAAAAATATAATAAAAAAATAAAAATCTAAGTAGAATTCTAAATAAAATATATATAAATAAATAAAACATAAAAAAAATAAATAAATAGTGAACAAATAATAATTAATAAATAAAATAAATATAAAGAGAAAAAAAACAAAATTTGCCAAAAAAAAAAAATAAATAAATAAATTAGGAAAATAAAATGTTGTTAGAAAAAGAAAGTTTAAACAAAGAACAAAGTGTTCACTAAAAAAATTTAAAGAATAAAATTAAATAATAAATAAAAAAAGTTAAACAGAATGTTATAGCCAATTACTAAAAAAAATAAAAAATTGTATATGAAACAGTTGACGAGGTGAGTTTAAAACTTGCGAAGGAAAATAACTTTAAATGAAGCAAAAATATTATTATTAATTATTATACTTACAGAAAAATTTAACTGAGAAATAAAAAGATATGAGAAATGATATTATCTGCCAAAGAAAAAAAAATACGAAAAATTGAGTTTTCTTAATTAACTATTTTTTTTATTAATTTAATTTAATTAAAATTTTAATTTTTTTAAATTTTTAATTTTTAATTAATTTTTTTAAAATATGAATAAATATTTTTAACTAAATTTGTTAATTAAAGGGTAAGTATATGATTTTTCTTTTAATTTCATAAATTTTGATAAAAAATATTTTTTTACAATTTTTAAGTTATTTTTGTCATTTTTAGACAAAATTAATTTAAAAATGTACAAAAAAATTTTTTTTTTTATCAAAATTTATGAAATTTTTTATTTAAATTTTGAAAGTTTCAAACTCCCGATTCACATCTCTCCGTCGATTCTTCTTCCCCAGAAATGCCAGTTTCCGATTTCGCTGTTTCCATTTCCTCATTTTCGTGTCTCACAGTCATCAATTGATCCGCAGATTGACTTTTTGGGATATTTTGTTCAGGAATTTGTTGACTAAAGCTTTGATTCAAGACACAATTGCACAATTTTTGGTTCGAATTGACATTTGGCGCACTTATTGATGCATTTCCAACATTTTGAGACTGCATTGGATTCGGCAAAGCTCCGAGACTTCCACTCGAATTGATGTATTGAAAGGCAAAATTTCCTCCGCAATTGACACAAAAGAAGAATCCGGGTACCGAAGTGCAATTTTGATGGAAAAACTTTTCTTTATCTTGATCGCTGGTTGAATGGATGCATTGATGGAAAACTTCGGTAGAGGAAATTCTCGGAGGTGTCGACGAGGAAAGTGTCGAACTGGAAGTGTTGGTGCTGTGAAGTAATGTTTCGGGTAAGGAGTCGTATCGTAAGAGGTAAGCCCCTATTTCTTTGACGTGCGCAAGATCGACGGAATCGATAGAAGAGGTTTTGGAAAAGGTCGTCTTTGAATCGGTTTTTTGGATGATGAAGCAATGTTGCTGTGTGGTACTTGAATCGATCCATGTTGAAGCTAAAAAATAAAATATTAAAAAAATATTAAAGAAATTTTTAAAAAATAAAAATTTTCTTGTAAAAAAAATAATAAAATTAAATAAATAATGAAAAATTAATTTAAATTTAAAAAATAAATTAATTTAAAAATATTTATTAACTTTTTGAATTAAAATTTTTTTAATTAAATTAAATTAAAATAAATTAATTATTTAATTAAATTAAAAAATAAAAAAATAAATTAATTATAATTAAAATAAAAAAAAAATAAATAATTTAAGTAAAAAAATATTCTAAATATTTTAATTTAAATTCATAATTTTTAAAATTAATTTTAAATAATTTTTTAAATTAAATATATTTTTTTTTAAATTAAATTAATTTTTTAAATTAAATTTTTAATTAAATTAATTATTTTTTTTTATTAAATTAATTTAATTTTTTAATTAATTTATTACTTTATTTTTTATTTAATTTATTTTAATTTAAAATTTTAACAATTTTTTAATTTTTAATAAAAAAAATAATTTTTAAAATATTTACTTACAATCAATAGACTCCTGCCGTGACATCGACACAGAAATCGAAACATTTGGATTTACGGGAGACGATTCATTCTCGTTGCCAGTCGTTGCGATGTTGTTTGCTGCATTGAACAACGTGCCCTGTATCCCCGCAACGTACATTGGTGGCGGACTCCAATTATTTGCCTGTACTTGTTGCTGCTGCGTTGTCGAAGGCGCTTCTGTAGTTTGGCTAGTCGACGGTCTGTTAATGGTATTTGTAACATCTTGAAGTGAAAAATGTCAATTTTACGAAAATTTTTATTTTTTTTTCTTCAGAAACTTACCGATTCTCGATGTCGCTGCGAAAAAATCATTTCCCTCAAGTTCTTCCCGTAAGCGGGAAATGTGCTGACAACGTTCCATTTCCGAATTTGAAGGACTCGAACTCGAAGGATGCGCGTCAGAAGAGTTTTGTTGAATGTTATTGACAATCTCAATGGATGACGACGTCGAATTTCTCAAAGTAGCTCGATTTATTTGAAGTCGACTTTTTCTCCCGGATCGCCTTCCATGCGAATTTCGTTGAATTTCTTCCTCAAGCCCGAGTTTTATGACTTCGTCGTATTCCGGAGGCGCTTCGTACGTTGGAGGCTCGTCAATTGGTTCATCGCCGCGGATGTTGTTGTTGTCCAGAAGCTCAGAAATTGTCTGCAATTGACTTTGGAGTTCGCGTTGTTCACGAGCACGAGCGCCAGTTTTGTACAGAAGCACAATGAGACACGAAATTAACGTCAGAAGACCCATTGTGCTCATGATGAAGATCATAGTTGCTGTTTTTAGGTCTGGATAACGATCGATTTTGGGAAACCAGTAGTTTGGGGTGTGAACGTACCAACGACGATCGATGGGTTCGGCAGCCCATTCTGAAAAAATACAAAATTTTTAAAGAATTTGATGAGAAAAGTTGAAATTTAGGAGATTTACCAACGTCACAGGAATCAGGTTCGTCACTTCTATCGCCGCAATGATCAAATCCATCACAATGAAGTTGCACGGGAATGCATCGATGGTTCTCACAAAGGAATTCGGAGCCCAAAAAGCAATCTATGGAAGAAATTTTGGTATGAATAACTCATAAATTTATGCTCAAAAAGTCAAAATTTCGCAAAAAATGCTTTGAAAATTTTTAAAATGTGCATTGGGTCAAAATTTTAAAATGTGTATTGGGTCAAAAATTTTTGAATATCTATTGGGATAATAATTTAAAAACTGTTGGAGCAAAAAATTGAAAATATTTTTTGTTGAAAAATTCAAAATATGCATTAGGAAAAAATCATTAAGTGTGCATTGGGTCGAAATTTTCAAAAATTTTCAATCAAATATTCAAAGTGTGCATTAGGTCGAAAATTTAAAATGTTTTTTTTTTTTGGATTAAAAATAACAAAAATGCTTTAAGTCAAAGTTGAAAATATTGAAAGTCAAAAATGTGCATCGGGTTAAATATTTAAAATGTGCTTTGGGTCAAAATTTTAAAATTTGTATAAGGTCAAAATATATCAAAAAAAATTAACTTAAAAATTAATTTTTTTTTGTTGAAAACTCAAAATATGCACAGGGAAAAGTTTATAAAATGTGTAAGGGTAAAATTTAAAAATGTGCATTGGGTAAAAATCAAAAATATGCATTGGGTTAAAAATTCAAAATGTTCACTGGGATCAAATAAAATTAAATTTAAAACTTACTCATATAACTAAAAACCGTATAAATGATCGCCAATCTCGAATCTATGCCAAAAACGCCTCTCAGATGCACATAAAACCCAGTTGACAATGGCACAACAACATTCGATTCATTCAAATTTCTCGCTGGGAACAGAATTCCTTCAATTTCCGGCTTATCTGATGTCAATCCTTGCCTAATAACCAATTCCGAGGGTCCTGCCATCTTCTCAAAAGCATCAACTTTCAACATTAAATGCGTTTTCAGGTGCATGTAAGTATTCGGAGGCCTAATTAACCAAATACAATCGTACAATTTCGGCTCTGTTTCATTTTGCAGCATTTTCATCATCGTTATTGCCCCGCCAAAGGTATCAACGAGCCCGCCACAGTCCGTGATGGGATGCAAAGCTGTTTCATTCAAGAGATCTTCGTTAATAAACTTGACAGCTGCTCGATATCCCAATCCAGTGCCGCCATTTGCGTAAAAACGAAGCAGTAAAGTCGAGTTTGTACTGATTATGGGACGAGGACGAGCGACAATTCCTGTGATGACTTCGATTTGATCGCCATTGCTGTCGTAAAGCTCAAGAGAACTTGCGGTCGAGATGAGAAAATCGCTGAAAATGATGTGAATGCGACAAGATGGAGTTAAGCAAGTGAAATTGTATTCGACAGTGTAGTCACGTGGGTAAAGGGCGGGAAAAAATGGCGACGTGATGATAGTTTGGTTGGATTCAGCAGCTGTTAAAGTGTCACTTGGCTCAGCAAAGAAGGTTTGAGTGTTTTCTGAAAAGAAAAAAAAATAAAATTTAAAAATTTTCCAAGAGTTTTCCAAGTTTTTCCGGAAAATTTACTAAATTTCCATGATTTTTCATGTTCAATGAAGTCATTTATTTAAAATGTATCTTGAACAAATGCGAAAAATTTTGAAGTTTTCCATCGTTTTCGGAAAAATTCAGGAAAAACTTAAGATTTTTCACAATTTTTCCGAAAATTTTAGGAAAAACTCATGATTTTTCACAATTTTCCGGAAAATTTTTAATTTTTCACAAATTTTTGATAATTTTAAACGTCAATGTTAATTTTTTTTATAACAATTTGAAGAAATTTTTTATGTTTTTAATTTTTTGGGAAATTCCTAAAATTTTCCGGAAAATCTAAAAATTTTCACATATTTTTTAAATTTAATTTTTTTTTAATTTGTTGATTTTTTCAACAGTTTGACGTAATTTTTTTAAAATTTTTAATTTTTTTTGGGAAATTCATGAAATTTTCTGACTTTTCCGAGTTTTCCACAATTTTTTTAATGAAAAATTAAAAAAAATTCCAAATCGATTCAAAATACGATAAAAATTAATGCAAAAAATCCACAAAGCGGATTATCGGTCGACATTGAAACTTACTTTCCGCATAATACTCCAAGGTGAACGCGTGTGTATAATTCCTCTGAAACACAAACCGTATCGTCACAGTCCTCGTGGTTGTCACAAAACTCGAATTTGTCGCACAAATCCTCGTTCCCGACAACGTTGGATCATACGGACTCTCAAAAATCAAGATGTGATCGTCATGCTCATCCACGCAATTCGACGTGATGTTCGACTGACTCAGCGAAATCCGGATTTGGCACGACGGGCAAGTAACGAGCTCCAAACTGCATTGCCGAGCGATGCGAGAATCCGTTTCCGCTGCCCTTGATGGCGGATAACTCTGCAAAAAATTAAATGGAATTAGCTGGTAAGCCTCGATTTGATGCGAATTCGTAACAATAACAATCAATTTATTACAGAACGGGCGAAATTGACCGCATAATAATCTCATTAATGTGTTTTTTTTGCGTAATGAAGAGAGACGAGGACGTAAGTTGTTTACGGAAAGTGACGATGTAATGTCTGACGAGGGGAAGGACGTGCTTTATGGATGAGGAAAAGTTGAAATTGCTCTTTTATGGCAGTCAAATGGGCGGAAAATGACAATGTGGTGAGTAAAGTTTCTCATTAAATGAAGAAAAATTGAGTTTTAATGCATAAAAATTTGTTTTAGATGACAAAAATAATCAAAAATTGTACATTATTTGTCTAAAATGAGGAAAATTTTGAATGGAGTCTCATTTAATGATGAAAATTAGAGCAAAATATGTCTCTCAAACAAAATTTTGATGAAATTGATGGATAAAGAGGCCAAATTTGACATGAAATGAGCATTAAGAGGACTTTTTAGTACAAAAATTGTCTTTAAAAAGGTAAAAAATTATTAAATTGACTCTTCAGATGACAGCTTAAGGCAAATTTAAAAAAAAAATTAGTTGATATTTTAAAAATTTTTGTTAATATTTCTCATTTTAGGATCAAAATTAACACTATTGGCATCAAAATTAATTTTCCGAAGCTTAAATTGAACAAAAAATTCAAATTTGAGGAATAAAAAGTTCCATTTAATGGCAAATTACTACTCAGGACGATGCCTTTTTGAACAAAGGTGCTTAAAATCATGAGTTAAACGTAAATTTTAGCATAAGTGATCCAAAAACTGCTCTTTTTATATCAGGGTAAGATATTTTAAAACATTTTTGTTAGATTTATGGACTAAAAATTAACTTTTTATACTCAAAAGTTCTTAAAATGGGCAAAATTTAAAGAAAATTTTGAATTTTTGAAGAAATTCGTCCCCAAAGTGACTAAAATCGATCAAAATTATTCAAAAATTCCGTTTCGAGCTATTTAAACGAACAAATTTGACGTCATTGGATCAAATTTCACAATAATCCGTCATAAATTTTCATAATTTTCTTCTTTTTAATCATTTTTTAGGTTAAAATCGTTCAATTTTCATCAAAAATTTCCTAAAATTGAAAAAAAAAATACTTACAGTTCTAAAATGCGTCACATTTTCCGCCTTTAATATCCCTTTCTCATGTAACTCCAAATAAACCCTATGATTATTGTATTTTCCACAGATATCGGTATTCCTAAAAGGTCGCACGACATTTGCTGATGTAAAATTTATCAAATTCACACAAAAAACGAGAACCAAGCAATTTTTTGCAGCATTCGTAAAATAATTCATTTAATTTTAATGAAATTTATTTAAAATTTTAATTATTTTTTATAAAAATTTTTCACTTTTAGCAACAAATCAACCGTTTTTGTTAAAATCTGGCAGCAAAATGAACTTCCAGTTCGAATTTCCGATAATTACTACCTGCGATGAAGCCATCTAAGGAAATTTTCGTCGTCGTAAGAGCACTTATTAGGTTTCCTGATTTTTTACATAAAACTCAGTTTTCACGAAATTGTCGTAATAGAAAGACACAAAATGATTTTTTTAAATATATTTTATTTTTTTTTTCGCCGTAATTTTCTCTACGTACTTTTATGCACATTCATGTAAATAATTACACATCGTCTAGTTCTAAATTTATGTTTTTTTTTTTTGAAATGTCTAATACTGAACCACATTCTTTTGGCAATTAATTTTGTTTTTTTTTTTTGACAATTTTGGCTGTATATATAATTTTTTTCCATTTTTCTTAAATTTATTTTTTTTTTAAATTAAAGGTAAAATATTTGCAGGTTCAATTCTTGTTTTTTTTTTTCAATAACATCACAATCTACTTTCATTGTATATTTTTTTTGTAACATGGCTCGCTATATTTCTAAGATAGAGTTCAAAAGTTTTTATAGAAAAATATTTTAGATTTATTTACATTTTTTTTTTCATATATTAAAAGTCTCTAATTAATTATTTTTAATTTTTTTTTTTTTTTTTTTTTGAAAATATTTTAGGATTGAAAATTTTTTTTTTATATATTTTTTGAGGATTATATAGTTTTTTTTAATATCAAGTTTTTTTCTTCTATTGCATAAATTTTCGAGAAAACAAAAAAAAAATTTAGAGATTCAAATTTAATGATCACAGATTCTAATTAAATTTTAAAATTTTTAATAATATGATACATCAGAGTCTTTTTTTTTAACTTATTCGTAAATTTAAAGGTACCAATAGCTTAATTTAAAAATTAATTAACAAGATGATTGAGCATCGAATTTTTTTCTTTTCAAGTTTAACAATTGCTAATTTTTTATCGATGATTTTTTTTGCAGGTATCTGTGAAAAAGTGATTTTAAGTTGTTTACATTCATAAAAAAAAATAAAAAATTATGAATCGTAAGCAAATGTGCGAAAAGTAAGAGGAAAAGTTATAAAAAATTATTCAGAAAAAATTAAAAAAATCAAGAAAATGAAGAAAAAAAATTGGAAGAAAAAATTTTAATCGAAAAATTAATTTTTTCATAAAAATTATTTCAAGGCGTTTCAATTGAACTATTTAAGAAAGGACAAGAGGACATGTGCTTATGAGTTTATTAAAAAATATCTCGCGGAGGAGTTTTTACATTAGACCCTGAACGTTTTTGACAGCAAAAAATCAGTTTTTGTGAGAAAAGTTTGTTCAAAAATTGAAGTTGTCGAAAATTATTCATTCTGCTTTAAGATTTTTTTCAATTCTACCTAAGTTACCATCAAATTTACAGAAATAATTAAAATAGATACAAAAAAGTCCATATTTTGATTGATTTTAAGATTAATTAAAATAATTTTTTTTTTATAAAATCAACCAAAAATATTAAGTAAAAGTGAATATTGAAGTGATGCCAAATTTTAATTGATTTTTTTTTTTTGAAACGAAGAGATTTTGAAATCATTTAAATCCACATAAATTAGAAGTAATGCGTGATCATTTTAAAGAAGAAAATTTAAGCATTGAAAATATTGATAAAAATTTATTCGCAATATTCAACGACAAAAATAAACAAATGAAATTAAGGAAAAAAAATGAATATTGTGTCTTGTTTCTTTTTAGAAAAACAAAAAACTATGCTAAGAACTTGAAATCTTGAAACCAGATTTAATAGAGCACGTCAATATAACACTATAAATAATATGGCATCTCAAGTTTGAAATTTTCAAAATAATTTTAAAATCCGAACTCTCTTCCAAACCAAAGAAGAGTTCAATTCCATCCCAAAAAAACTTTTAAAATTCACTTTTTTTCACAAAAACCTTTAAAAAAAACCATCGAACGCTTGATATTTCTTACCTAAGATATGAAAAGAGAGAATTTTAGTTTTTTTTTCCAAAAAATTTCAGGACCTACAATTCCTTCAAATCACGTCGTCTCTTACTTCGTACTACCTTTGTCTCTTGTTAATCCTTGCAGTAGCAATATTTCTTCAAGTTGTCATCATTCACGCAATACCCTTGATTGCCATAAGCATTCAGTCGACTAATTGATCCGGTCAGCTGATGACTCGTCTTGACGTTATACTTCACCGTAGCTTCAAATTCCCCGCCTCCCGGATAAACTTCGAACACAACCAAGTAATAGGTGACATTATCCGACGGTATTTTCGCGATTTTTGCATTTGATATCTTTTTCAGCTTCAGTTTTGAGCATTTGTTCGAGTAAAAAGGGGCTGCTGTCGCATTATTACCCGAAATTGTTGTTGTTGTTGTAATGTGAGTTGTTCGTGAATTTGCCTTTTTATAAGCCTCGAGTTCGTTATTGATGACTTGAATGGCGAATTTGACGGCATCTTTCACTTCGGGCGAGGATTTGTCGGATTTTTCATAGGGGATGCAAGTGCACCAGTGTTGCGTGATTTGTGCATCGCTACAGGAACGATTATAAGGAACTTCGTCGAACAAACTTTGACATGCGGGACATGATGGGGCACCGCCCAAAGTAACGTTTGGGGTTTTATCAGAAGGAGAGGATAAGGAGAGAATATGTTTCAAGGTCACATGAAAGTCATACGGGGTCGTGAGGCGATTCCGATTGATTTTGAAGTTTTGTACGAGTTCAGGATATGATTTTTTGAACCATTCTGGCAGCGAGAAGAAAATAAATGGCAGGCGTTCCTCGAACCATCCTGTGAGTAATTGCCTCACATTGCCAAATCGCATCCCGTGATCGCTAAAAAACACTACCAAAGTCTCATTGAGGATCCCGGAACGCCCCAGCTCGATGATATATTCGCGCATTTTGTCATCCATGCAACTTGCCGAACTGATGTCGTTGTGCGAGAAGGTGTTGGTCCAAAAAAGCCCGAAATACGGATGTCCTTTGTACTGCTGGGCAAAATCTAAAGCATATTGATAGATGTAATCCGCGTAATTTTGGTAGCCGAGACACAAAGTCAAGCTACTGAGCTTCGTTTTGTGCAGGTGTTTCTCGGCGGCGATGCCAAAAGGACGCAAATAGTGGTCCACAGGCGGCGTAAGGAACCCGTATTTGTTGTAGTTGAACGTATTGATGCGTGTTTCGTCCTCCGCATATGCCGTCGCGTAACCTTGCTCACGAAAATTATTCCAAATCATCGGACATGCATCCAATTTTCCGACCTTTTTTGGATTACACACGTCATAAGCGACGGAATTGTTGAAGCCTGCCAAGATTGCCATGAGATTCGGGAAAGTATTGTCGTCGATCTGAAATGAAATGGAAAAAAATTATTTTTTTTTTATTTTTTTCTTATAGTTTATGACTCACTTTGTTGTAACCCTTGAGCTCCATCCAGCCGGTGTCGTATAAATATTGCGCGGTATTTGGCATTGCGCGGATCAAGTTGAGGCGAGAGATGCTGTCGATGCCTATTAGCAAGACGCTCAGAGGTTTTGTGGCATTTTTTTCGGATTTTTCCGCGAAACGCTTCATTACTTCGGGCTTTCGACGCACAAGAGCGTGAGCATTTGTGTAAACGGTTTCAGGTTTCTTCTTGGAGGAGATTCGTTTGCAATTCACGAGTAGGAATTCCGCTTGTGCTGGCAGTTGAACGACCATGTCGAAGGAGTGACATGATGTTAAGCTGTGAAAGAGACAAAAAAATGTAAGAAATTTTTGAAAATAATTTTAGAATTTTTTAATTTTTTTCCAATAATTTTAAAATATATTAAAATTTTCAATAGTTTAAATTTAAAAAAAAAATAATATTTTTTTTTTTTAATTTTTTTAATTGATACAAATTTTATAATTTTTTTCTAATTTCCATAAATTTTAATTTTTTTTTGTACACAGTTTTAGATTTTTTAAAATAAATTTTAATTTTTTTTTTAATTTTTAAAAAAATTTTTAAATAATTTTTAATTTTTAAAAATTTTTTAAAATTTTTTCTATTTATAATGATTTTGTTTAATTTTTAAATAATTTTTTTTTTTTTTTTTATTTTTTTTTAAATAATTTTTAAAAATTTTTCAAAATAATTTTTAAATTTTTTCTCATCTATTTTTTTTAATTTAATTTTTTTTTCACAAATTTTTCTAATTTAATTAATTTTTTTTAAAACAAATTTTATTTTTATTTTAAAAATATTTTTTTAATTTTATTTTTATTCTTGTTAATTTTTCATACATTTACTGATCTCTTAACGGAGGCTTTAAAAAAAATTCTATAATTTTTATCTTTTTCTTCAAATTTTTTTTTAATACTTTCTTTTTTTTTAGAATTTTTATTATTTTCACTCAATTAGGTATTTTAAGATTTTTTTAAAAAAATTTCTAAAAAATTCATTAAAAAATTATAACTTACTTTATTTTGTCATCCGCATGCGTAAACTCGCCAGATCGAATAATTTCCTGATAACAACACTCCAAATAATCATTTTTGCCGGTAACGTAACTCTTCACGGAGGAAAAGTTCAAATGGAGGAACACAGTATCATTGCTCCAAATTTGCTGGATGTACGTTAACGCGGGCTTACTATTACAGGGTCTGAAAAAAAATTCAAATTTTCATAAAAAAAAATAAAATTTTTATAAAAATATTTTTTTACTTGTAGGTCTCTCGATGAAAAATCTTCATCACATCTTTGGCCAATGGATCAATATCCGGTATTTTGCATTCTGGTCCATAAATCAAGTATCCATGAGGCACTGTAGCATCCGTCGACGGGTCAATTGTTGTTGTTGTTGTTGTAATCAACGATGCATTGTCAATGTTCGAAATTTTCGTTGAAACGTATGCGGGGGAGGAGTTTTTTTGATTATTATTATTACTAGTTGCAGAAGTTACACAATCAATTGGATTATTAACAGTCTCATTCAAACATTTCTTGTCATTATTAACACGTTTAGCTTCTTCAAACATAAAGCCATAAAGGGACATATGAGGGTGTGACGTCGTTTATTATTTTTTTTATTTTTTAGATGAGCGGTGAGCATTTTTTTTAATTAATCAACAAATGGGTGCACAACATTTTTTATTACATTTTTTTTTAATTTGCAGCAAAAATTTAATTTGACCATTTTTGTGGATTTTGTGGTGATGCATAACGGATAACAAAAATTATGAAAATAAATCGGGAAAAAAGAGAACATAAAAGAGTAAGTTACAAATTAATACGTTTGGCGGCCATTCTAATCTAAACTTATTTACAAGATATTAGCAAAAAATTATAATTTATTACGAAAAATACCTTTTTTGAGTAATTTAATGTTAATTTGTGGAAAAAAGATACTACAAAATTATATTTTACAAGCAAATGTGATAAATGTGTCGTGTAGGTGTCATGAGAGATTAAGCTGTAACTGTAACAGTAGAACAAAATTTTGTATTTTATGATGTCGGAATGATACTAAGTTACTAATTTTACTAAAAATTGCTTAAAATTACATTTTAACGAATAAAAATTAGTTCATTAACCTCCTAAAATTATTTCTAAATTTTCATAAAAATTTCTAAATTATTTTTTTTTATTTTTATTTTATTTAATGTTTTTAAAATATTTAAAAAAAATTTATATTTAAAAAATCTTGATGATCAAATTTAAAATTTTGTAATATTTTAAATATTATTTTGACTGTTGTTTTATTTAAATTAAATTTCAATAAAATAAAAATAAATTAAAAAAATATTAAAATAAATTCAAAATAATTAAATTAAAATAAAAATATTTTCAAGTTTTTTTCAAGTTTTCAAGTTTTTTAAAAATTTTTTAATAAATAAAAAAAATAAAATAAAATAATTTTAACGAAAAAAATATAAAAAAATTAATTAAAATAATTTTTTTTACTATTAAAATTTTTTTTATCAATTTTTAAAAAAATCACTTTTTTTAATTATAATGTAGAATTGATCATAAAAAGTGAAAAATCTTATTTTTTATATATTTTTTCTAATATTTTAATAAAAAATTAATTAAAAGCTTAAAAGCTTATCGATTTATTCATAATATTTAATGTAGTTAATTTTTTTTTTTCAAAGATTTTTTTTCATTCAGAATAAAATATTTTAAATTTTTAAAATTTAATTAAAAATTAATTAAAAATTAAATTTAAAAATTAAATAAAAATTAATTTAAAATTTAATTAAAATATTCTATAAAATTTATTTTTTCAAATTACACACGAATTTTTTTTTATCTCCTAAACTAGTACTAAAAACTCACTAAAACATTCTAAAAATTAAATTACCTAATAAAAAATAATTAAAATTAATTAATTTATTTTAAAAATTAAATTAATTCCTACTTAAGGCACTCTTTTAAAAATTAATAAATTTTCTAAATAATTAAAACCTACAAAAAATATACAAAATTTTGTTCCACTGTGATCGCAAAAAAAAATAATTAAAACCGACAAATTTAATGTTTTCGGAGGTCATTTTGATTTTATCTTCAACAGTCACATAAATCCTCTCACGATGAAGTCTTATCTCGACTGAAATACGCGCACAAAATTAATATCAAAAAACAAAAATTAGGTTAAAGCAAAAAAAAAACTTCATGATAACTACACTTCCCATTATTACATAATATTTTCTGTATTTTTAGTGTTGCATGCAAAAAACTTGTCAACATCGAAAGCTAAATATTTACACAAAGCTCCGTTTCCCTCGAAAAAAAAAAACGAAAAAAATTACCTGTTGGTCCTGGCAGATTCAAGTCGTCATTGGGAATAATGACGGAAATTTGTGGCTGATATTGGCGCGTATTTGTGACGAACGAGAGGAAAATGATGAACAAGATCCCGAGCACGAGAGCGACGAGACGAAGTCTTCCGTAGCGTTCCTGTTGTTTGATTTTGGCACGACGTCTAAAGCTAATATAGTCATTTGGCTTACTACTACTTCCGTTTGACGCCACGGACGACAGCGACGAACTGGATCCGGAGGACTTGAGAAGTGTCTCGGATTCCGGATCGCGTGCATGATAATTTGTGTGATTTGTCGCGTGAATGCTCGCTGCGACGGCGTGCAGCGACGACGACACTTTTGATTTGGTTTTTAACATTTTTTGTGCTGCTGCTGATGCTGCTGTTGCGTTGCGGTTTTGTGATGTCGGACACAAATGATGTCAGTTGAGTGAATTTGTAACAACTTTTGACTTGGTGGGTTTGGTAACATTGCGCTGTAAGTAAAAATATGTGAGAAAATTTTAATTAATTGTCATTTTTTATAAATTTTAGGAGAGAAATTCGACTCAACCCGAAGATTTTCAAGCGAAATTTGGGCAACTTTAGAACAATTAAGCTGAATTTTGATTAAATTATGTCAAAAATTTCATTAAATGGAGGCTTTTGACCTTTTTGGAGGATTTTTCGAGGACTCAGAACTTCAAAAATGATTGAAAATTCATAAGAAAGAATTTTTCATCATAAATTTACTTAAAGTTTAACCAAAAATCATAAAATAAGGGATTTTAAATGTAATTTTTGTTCAGAATTTAAATTTAGGAAACATTTAATTCAACAATTTAACAACTAAATTAGTAATTTGATTCAAAAATTTTTCAATATTCTTTTTAAAATGAAATTTTCGATCGAATATCGCCTCCAAATCAACCTTTTATCTAAGTTTTTATAAAAAAAATTTTTTTAGAGGTTCACATATCTTTAAAAAATTAAAATTTATCAAAAATGATTAAATTTTATCAATTACAAGTACTTTTCATTAATATTTGGCTTGAAATTCAACCAAAAATGGTTCAAAAAAGCCAATGAGCTCATTTTTGATTAAAAAAAATTTAACTGAGGTACCTCAAAAGTCAAAATTTTAACCTTTGAATTGAAAAGTTGAGTCAAATTAAGAAAAATAAGTCCCTTTTGAGGGCTTCGAAGCTTAAAATTTATTAAAAATTCACAAATTTTTTCAATTAAAAGAATTTTTTATACAAAATTGACTCAAATTTGAACCAAAAATTTTCAATAAAGAGTTCAAGGCATGATTTTCAAACAAAAAATTGCATTAAGATATCACTAAATTTTCAATTTTATTAAAAAATCGATCAAAAAATTATTTTTGCTTAAAAAAAATTAGCAAATAATTACATTTAAAATATTTAAAAAAAAATAATTTAATTTTAATTTGAAATAATAAAAAAATTTTATTAAAAATGAAATAAAAATTTTAATAAAATTCAAATTTTTTACCAAAAATTTTATTAAAAATTAAATAAAAATTTTAATAAAATTCAAATTTTTTACCAAAAATTTTATTAAAAATAAAATAAATTTCTTTTAAAAATTAAAAATTTTAACAAAAATTTAAAGAAAAAATCATTTAAACCAACAAAGAGTCAAAATTTTGAACAAAACAGATGTTCTTTAAAATTAAAATCTATGTCAGACAGTCTAACGATGATCAAAATACCCGTTAATAGTGCTAATAAGTTAAAATTCTCAATCTGAAAGGTGACTCAAGTCAATGAATCACAATTTTTTGGGTAAGAGACATTTAATAATCCTTCCTTCAAATGACTTCATCCGTTGATCCATTGATTAACGATGATAATAAATTGATTTTAGATAAAAATCAAAACAAAAAATCTTCATTAGACTTCTTTTGTTGTTTATTCATTCAGTAATAGGTACTTTTAAATATTCCGTTTTTTTTATTTTATTTTTTTGCCTTTGCTCTTTGACCGTTTATTCACGTTCGTCGTATGACATAACACTCAAGCTCTGAATTAATGTTCAATGTATTATTTTATTTTTTTTAAACAGACAAAAACAAAAAAAAACAATCAACAATAAAAAATGTAGCTAAACATCTCGTCAAGGTCATCAAAGTGTTGTGATGTTGCTGTCTTGTAATACGAGCCTCTTTACAGCATAAAAAGCATTATTTTTTTTAGAAGATGTCGAAAAATTCGTGAATTGCTGATTTTTTGCAGGGAGATAAGTATTTAAGTCGACATGTTGTAATTATTGTCGGTCTTGAGAAAAATTAATTGAACGAAAAAAAAAACTTTGCATCGCATCATCGTTCACTGAAGTCACTGAAGTTAGCAGTAAAAAGCTATAAAGGTTGATTTATGGATTTTTTCGTGTATTGTTAGAGTTTCATTAAATAAATTATTATCGAACTGAGCAATAACTACAAATAACCAGTAAATAATTTAATAGACAATTGCGGCGATGCAATAAATATTTAAGAGAAACATCATTCATATTTCTTTAAGGTATATATTTATAATATCAAATTTTATAATAGACAATGACACTTCAATATTGTTTATTAGAAAAATTATCAATTACATCGTGATTCAATGAATTAAAATTTTTTGAGTGACTCATAAAGATTATTACAAGGTATTTAGAAGGATTTTTGTTTTAAAAGCGCCCTCTAGCGTCAAATTTTTAATGAAATTTTTTTAATGAAATATTTGTTAAAAAATGTTTATTGAAATTTCTTGAAAATTTTAAAAATTAATATTCTTAACAATTTGAATTTTTTAAATTTTAAATTTGTGACATATTTAAGAAAATTTATTCAAAAGTGCCCTCTTGCGTAAAATTTTTAAATAAAATTTGATGTTTTTTGAAATATTAATATTAAAAAAATCATTTAAATTTAATATTGAGAAAATTTTTTATATTTGCTCTTTAATTTTTTGAATATTTCAAAGTAATTTCATTCAAAAGTGCCCTCTAGCGGATATTTTTTATTGCAGGTTTTTGATAATTTTTGATTTTTCAATTAATTTAAGTTTAAATTTGTTTATTTTGAAAATTTTTTAAACCTGGAATACGAATTTTGAGCGAAATTTGTTATAATATAATCATCAAGCGCCATCTGTTGATTGTTTTTTGAAATAAAAATATAATTTTTATTCATTTTTACTCAAATTTAAGCTCTTGGAATTATTTTATGACTTAAAATTTTTTTATGACTCATATTAAATTTTAAGCGCCATCTATTGTCAGTTTGTGAAGAAATTTATTATAAAGCGACATCTAACGGCAAATTTTTAACAAAATTTTATATTTTTCAAATTTTTTGGTAAAAATGTGTTCAAAAATTCTCAACATTTAAGATTTTTTTGACTCAATTGAAATTTTTAATAAGATTTTAGATAGTTTTTTTTCAATTTTTATTAAAAAGCGCCATCTACCGATATAAATTTTATCTCCATAAACCTTAGAAAATATTTTTTATTAAAAAAATTTTAAATTTTTTTTCATTTTTTGATAATTTTGACTCACTTCAACTCCAAAAAATTTTTTCACTCAAAAAATTTTTTTATCTAAAAATTTAAAAAAAAATCTTCAAATTTAAATAAAATCTTCAAATAACTTCATTACTTAATCTTAATACAAGCCATTAACACAAATCACTCATTTGTCAAAAAATTTTCAATTGATCTCCGCAGACACACTTCTTACGTGACCATTTATCTCGTTCATTATCACGACCCCGCTAATCAAATTACACGATCTCATCTTTTCTCAGAACTCAAAATGCTGACGCGGAAGTCATATTTCACTTTCTGATTAATAACGTCGTCGTTCGACAAAATTCTGCCACATATCGCAAAATTGTCATGTAAATAAACAAATCTGCCCACCGAGATTGAAACGAAAGTAAATTGACGCTTTTGTTAAGTCATCAGAATTTATTTGTCGAAAACGTTGCCGGTTCATTGTTATGAAATTTCTGTACAGAGAGAATTTTCATCTCAATTTTCCTCTCACACAATCTCGGAGAAAATCTCGCATAAAATTTTTCGCATGCAACGTACACGAGCGCTCGTAGATTTTTACTTTTACTTTTCTGATGAAAAATTTATTTGAATATTTTCTTTATTTATTATTAGTTTCGAAATTCACTTTTTTTTAGGAATATTTGGCTCACTTTCTTACCTTGTCGATTTTTTTTTGCTATTTTTCGATTTATTACATCATTTTTAATTTCTCTTTGATTGCAGTCGAGTGAAATTTTCTATTTTAAAAGAATCGATAATTTTCCCTTGTTTTGAATTTTCTTGTTCATTTTCCATAAACGAACAACGGGAATGACCAACAACGGGTGTGATGTTATTTATTTATGTTTTCTGTGGCATTTACTGTGCGTGTCACTGCTCAATTTTCGTTTTAAACTACAAAATTCAAAATAAAAATAATAAAAAAAAAATTGGAAAAGTTTTTGTGTGGCGCAATTTGTGGTTTCTGGACAATTTTTTGTTTTTTCAAAATATTTCTTTTTAAATTTTTCGTTAATTTTTTGTTAATTTTCCGTTTTTTCACTTAAAATTAAATCACAAAACGTCTTTTTTGCTAAAAATTTTCCCTTTTTTTGCACAACTAGTAATTATTTTTTTTTTTCGTGAGTGCAAACACAACCGTTTTGTTCCCTTTTTCCGATAGAACTGAGCGAACGAGCTCTTCGATTCTCTTTGCTATTTATTTTTTTTTTTCATTTCAAGTTTACGTTCAGCACATGCCGTACGAACGCCGATTACTATAAATTTAACCAACAAATTTATTTTTAAAGAGAATGAGAGACTTGTCTGGGGTTCCGCATGCAAAAACGTGTGTCACCCTGGCTACGTACCGTCGTCGTTGTTGTTCGCATGAGACACAAATAAATATCAACAAAAAAAAGTGTTTTTATTTGTTTTTATGCGCGCGGGACCTGAAAATAATTAGTGTGGCTTGCGGCAGTTTTTTGGGTTGATCAAGTTTTAATCCGTCATCGTGAGAGTTCAATCACCGCGGGATTTGGGAACTTTTAATTAATGAAAAGTGACGGAAGAAGATGGATTTTTGATAACGACGAGTGATAAGTAGTAGCGGAGTGGAGAATGATCATGCGCGAAATTTTCGCTCTCTTTGCATGGAATGGGAATTTTATGTATAGCGGTACGGAATTTTGTGTATGCGAGTAAGGGAGTAGAAATGTGCACGTGGTGTATTGTTTGACTGATAACAATGTTTTTGCGTTTTCAGAGGCGGGTTTTGAGAAGGGCTCTTTTTTTCTTAAAAAAAAATTCTAAAATTTTTAATAAAAATTTGAAAATATTTTTAAAAAATATTATAAAAATTAAAAAAAAAATCTAAAAGGTTTGATTTTTAATTTAATTATTTTTTTTTAAATTTTAATTAATTTAATTTAAATTTTATTTTTATTTATTAAAATTTATTAAAATTAATTTATTTTTTTATAATTTTTTAATTTATTTTCAATAAATTTTTAATTTATTTTCTAAATTTTTCATTTTTAAAATTTAAATTTTTAATTTTCATGAAGCTTCAAAATTAATTAAATTATTCAACATACAAAAATTAAATCTAATTTAAAAAAAATAAAATCTTATTAAATTTAATTTCATTACCTTTAAGATTTTTTTTTTAATTTTTATAATATTTTTTAAAATATTTTCAAATTTTAAATTATTGCTAATTGATTTTTTTTATAAATTTTTAAATATAATTAATTTTTTATTTTATTTTTCTAATAATATAAATGAACGCAACTGAAAATTTAATTAATTTTAATACAAAAATAATAAATAAATTAATAAATAAATTTTTAAAAGTATTTTTTTTTTTATTTTTTAAAAAATTTTTTTAAAACTTTTACTAAAAATAATTAATTTAAAAAATTAAATATTTATAAAAACTGCAAATTTAATTGAATTTTTTTTTAATTTTTTCTTTTAAATTTTTTTTTTACTTTTTTTTTTTGTTTTTTTTTTTATTAAATCTTTAATTTTTGTGTGAAAATTAAAAAAAAAATAAGTATTTAACTTACCTTTTAATATTTTAGTAAAATAAAATTATTTTTTGACGATTGCTTTTTAATTGAGACAAAAACAGAAAAAAAATTGAAAATGTTGACTCATACAAGAAAAAAATTTTCGGAAGTTGAATAACTCATTAAATTGTGTAATGCGTCATTTTTTTTATTATTGCTGAAAAATGTCAACGAAATAAAAAGAAAAATTTCTGCTGGATTGATAAAAATTTCTGAAGTCATTTATTGAAAAATTGCAAGCAACGCAAATAAAAATGCCATCATTTTTTTCTTACTCTTTAAATATTTATTGTTTACTTTTTGAATAAATGCATTAGATTTTACGATTTGTTTATAAAAATTTTTAATCACTACTTTTATATTTTTATTAATATTGCTTAGAGTCAATTTTATTTATTTATTTTTTTAATTATGAAATATTGTCGTTTAATAATTATTTTTAATGCTTAAAAATATCATTCTAATTAATATTATTTAAGAAAAAAGTAGATTAAAATACTATTCTAAGAGAAATTTGGCCAAAAAGTTTCAGATCGGTTAAAATTTTTCGCTTTGCTTCAATTAATTTGTGACTGCCGGGCATCCTAAAAATTACAAAAAATTAAAATTCATCAAAAAATTTAAAAAAATTAATTCAACTTACTGCAAACTGAGCAATTATCTTCGTCACTTCCGTCGCCGCAACCATCTCGACCTGAACAAACGATCGCCGTTGATCGACATTTGCCATTTCCGCATCTCAATGGACAATAGCGATTAACGCGAGACGATCCTCCGAAATATCTCGTCACAGACTGAGGACGAGTGCCGCACAAATGCGCTGGTTCATCACTTCCGTCTTTGCAGGAGACAATCGCGTTGCAATATTCGTATTCGGGGAGACATTCGCCACTGCGGCACATGAATGTGTTTTCAGGACATCTTTAAAAAATAATTTTTTTATGAAATTTTTTGATTTTTTCAGGAAAAAATGAAAAAATTACTTCCTCGATCTCCTAAAATCGCATCCAAACTCATCTTCGCCGTTGGGACATTGAGGTTTTCCGTCGCACAGAGCAGCTCGTGACACGCAACGATCACTCATGTGACAATGGAACGACAAATGAGGACATTCCGTGACATTTCCCTTCGCATTCAAGACACATTCTTCGTCGGATGCGTCGGAGCAATCTGGTCTGCCGTCACAAACGAAGAACCAACTGATGCAAACTCCGGTACTGCGACACTGAAAAAGTAAAAAAGGCAATTAATTTAAATTTGCCACACTTTTGAGTAAAATTAATTACCTGGAACGTGCCGTCAGCACATCCGCGAGTCTTGGCACTGCATTTTTCGGTTTCCGATTGATGCGAACAGTCGCAAATGTTGTCGTCGTTGCAGTAGGAATAGGGATCGGCGAGTTGGCATTGACGAGTGCTTGTGCAATTGAGCCCAAGGGAGACAGAGCCGTCGCCGTGATCGACTCGAGTGCGGATTTCTGTAAGAAATTTCATTAAATTATTATTTTAAAAATCGTAAAAAATTATATTTTAAATTTATTTAAAATTTTTTTTTTAAAGGAGCGAATAATATAAAAAAATTAGAAATAGGTATTTTTTTTAATTTTTTTTTATAAATTTTATGATGTTCGAAAATTTAATTGAAAAATTAAGAATAATTTTTTTTTTAATTTTTTCATTTTCTGTCAAAATTTTTTGGAGAAAAAATATTAAAATTCATTAAAAATTATTTTTTAAAAATTAAATGAAAAAAAATAGTTTTTTAATTTAAATATATTTTCAATTTAATTTTTAATAAAAAAAAAATTACAAAATATTGAACTGTATTAAAATTAATTTTTAAAAAATAAATAAATTTTATTAAATTATTCAAAAACCAAAAAAAAAATTTTATTAATTTATAGTTTATTTATTTTAACTAATATTATTTAAAAACTATAAATTAATTAAAAAATTTTTTTTTTAACAATTTATTAAAATTTATTTTTCGACCTATTCATTAATTTATTTATTTTTTAAAAAATGAATTTAATTTTTTTAATTATAATTTTATTATTTAATAATATTTGTTAATAAATTTAAATATAAATTTAAATATTAATAAAAATTACATTGAAAACTAATTAAAATTAAATAAAAACTATTAGGTAAAATAATTTTAATTTTTTATTAAAAAATTATTATTATTATTTTTTTGTTTGATTTTTTATGAAAAAAAAATTTTTTAAGAAGTAAATTAAGTCAAAAAAATTTTTTAAAAAAATATTAAATATTTAAAAATTAAAACTAAAATAATTTTTAAAGTCTTAAAATATTGGAAAATTCATTTAAAAATTAAATTAAATTAACAAAAAAAAAAAAAAATTTTTTTTTTAAATTTTACTCAATAGGATTTTTGAAGAAATAAAAAAAAAATAATTTGAAAATGAAAAATTTTCTTACCTTGAGTCTTTTTCTGTTCCTCAGTCATGGTAGAAGTCTCCATTGAAACCTTCACAGTTGTTGGCGCCTCCGTCGTAGTACTTGTTGTTGTTGTCGAAGTCGTCGTTGAACGTCGATGTGGCTTAAAAGTAGTCGTTCTCTTGCTCCGAATCGTACTTGAACGCACAGGAGCTGCTGTAGTTGTTGTTGTTGTAGTCGTCGTCGTACTCGTAACATCAATTTCGTTCGTGAAATATGGTTCAATTGTACTTCTGTCAATCAAATGCGCCAAATTATCGCTCGTTTCCGCACTTTCCGTCGTAAAACTAATTTCATTTTCTGTCTCGTTCGGATTTATTATTGTCACGAAAGGCATTTCGACCGATTCCTGCGGTTGGTTGTCATGATATTCGTCAAAAATGTCTTTTTCGACTTCCTGTTGGGGGTTTTCTTGGAAGTCAGTGACGTGATTCATCGTTTCTGGCGGCGATGGAGTCGTATAAAATTTATCTTCGTCGAAAATTATGACAGGAGGTGAAGTTGTTTCTGCTTCTTTCATCCATTCTTGCGTCGTTTGAACAATTTCTTCGCTGTTTGTGATGATTTCGTTCATTTCCGGGGATTCCGTGCTCAAAATTTCTTCGACAAAAGTTGTTGTTTCGTCATTTTTCTCCATTTCTTGCGCTTCTGTCGTGGTAACTGCCTCATTTTTCAGGAAAATGTTCTCAACAACTACCGGTTCGTCTTCATCTTTGCCCTTTGTAGTGTCAGAATCGCCGCTCGGAGGTCCCGTTTGCTGAGGACGAGGCGGAGGACCGTCAAAACTCTCGACTTTTCCATCGATGTCGTTGCTTTCGATGATAATTGCGTCGTCGTCAACGGCGATTTTGGGACCTTCTGTTGAATGAAGTAACTCTTGTTCGGTTAGACAAGTGCCTCCGATATTTCGAGCAGGAGACGAGCATTGACAACGTCCGAAGAGATTCGGGATCAAAAAGTCGCAATGAGAGCGGTAATCGAACATGCGGCAATGATCGTTGCTGTAACAAACGGTGCCGGGTTGAGCAGCTGAAAAAAAAGAAAAAATCCCGTTATTTGTTGGAAATTTCAATGGAATGCAAACCACGTGTTATAACAGTATCACTTTGAGTCGACTCGAATTATAACAGTTGAGGAGTATAAAATTACAAATTTAAAATATTTTTCGTTTATCGTAGTTAAAAGCATCTTTTGATGTTTTATTAAAAAATATTTTAGTAGATTTTTAATTTTTTTTTTACTGAAAGTCCTTAAAAAATAAAATTTTTGACGTATAAACGCCTTAAAAAAATTTTAAACCCAAAATTTAATTTTTTTTAAAGAGAAATTTACAATAAAAGAATAATTTTTATTATTTAAAAATGAGAAAAATAATTTTTCTCCAAAAATCGAAGTAATTTTTTTTTTTTTTTTTAAAAAATAGCTTAAAAAGTGTCAAATCTATAAAAACTTCAAAAATTTCTTAACATAATAATTTTTTAAATTGAAAAAATTTAAAATATTTTTCTTAATTTCAAAAATTTTTTATTTAAAGAACTGGAAAAATGCAATTTTTGAATTTTAAACATAGAATCACTTAGAATTTGTTTAAAATTGAAAAAAAAATAAATTATTTTTAAGAAAAAATGACAAAAAATTTAAAAAAATGTTTTTAAAAAGTATTATTAAAAATTTAATTTAATTAATATTAATAAAATTATTTAAATAAATATTTCAAAATAAATATTAAATATTTTTTGAATAAATAAATATAAATTTTAATTAATTTTGTTTTAAAAATTAATTAAAGAAATTCAAAATTAAAAAGAAAATTCTTGAGATTTAAATAAAAATTTAATTAAAAAAAAATTATTAAAAATTTAAGTTGATTTGTTTTAAATTAAAAAAAATAAGTAAGGTAATTAAAAATATTAAAAATTAAAAAAAACATTTAAATTGATTTTTTTTATTTAAAAAAATATTTTTTTAATTTCCAAAAATTAAATAAAATTGAGAAGAACTACTCAACTACTTAAAAATCCATCAGAAAACCAATTCTTTGATATTTCATTATCTCAATTTCCGCACTTTCAACAATGTTGCTACATAAAACTTGATAACTTGTGTAAATAAATTATTGAAAACTCATTTCACCTTTTACTATTTAAAAAAAACCTTCTCTTTCATTTCATTTTAACACTTGAACTTGATCTCTTCTTGTTCTCTCCATTGAAATGCTAAGTAACAACGTCGTTACCTTCTAATCGCAGCGTCTTTAACTCCAAATATTTAATTTTAATACTACGAAGATCTTTCGTGACTTTTTTTGTGTGCTTTCCATGTTCGACACAACAACAAAGAAAAGACAAACAAACAAAAGATCTAGATTAAATCTGTAGACAAAATTCAGAGAAAGTAACGAAAAAATTCCACAGCAAAAAAAAATTATCACTTACAACAATTTTTCTATTCATTATTTTTTATTTAGTTTGGTCATCTCATTAAATTACATTAATTTTTGTAATATCATCTACATTTCCACTTGAACTTGTTACAAGAACGCCCGAGCGACGCATATTGTTAACCCAATTAGCGTGTGATTTTTTTGTCGCGCGCGCACTTAGCTATAAAATAATTAGATGATTTTAACGGTTAATAAGCCGCGAACTAAGTGAGAGAGATGAGATGCGAAAATAAAGACAAATTGCTCTGTTTTATTGTCAATTTTTTTTTTTTGTTTTTATTTTTTTGCAAGACGTGGAAATATGATACTTTTTTTTATCTTTAATGAAATTTGTAGAATAACGTGGAATAATGGAACACACATCGTGTCACAATTTCTTTCGGATAATGATGTTTTGCCATATAATCTCATATTTTACGGCTGTTTTTGACCAAAATTGAAGCGGTTTGCGCTGAAAAAGAAGAGCGCACGTTTCTAACCATGCGAGAAGGAATGAGTTCAAAAATTTAATAAAAAAAAATAAAAATAACTGTCCATTGTACTTTATTGAACAGCTTGATCCATAAAAAAATTCTTATCTTATTTCCTGTGTTGTGCAAAATTGTGAAAAATTGACGTTTCGCAATAAGAAAATTAGTGAAAAATTTTTTTAATGATTTTTTTTAATTTTCAACTTAAAATGATTTTTTAAGAAATTTTTGGTAAATGAATTCTTTTTTAATTGATTTTTTTAAATAACAGGTAAGTTTTTGAAAAATAATATTTCATATTAATTAATTGAATTTTTGATTTTTTTTCAGCGAACACAAGAAAATCCGGAAATGAAGTACTTTTTTTGTTCTATGCTCAGTAAGAATTGTAACGAAAGCATCAGGCAAATATTTGCCAATACTAACCATTTCAACAGTCAATCTACTCATATCATAAGCATGTAAAATATATTTTTTGAGACACTGGATAAAACTAAGTAAACTGTAAGAATATGATGCTGGTCTGTTCATCGCAGGTTTTAGTATAAGGGATGAAGAAGTACATATGTTTGGCAGCATGGCTGAGACATCCAAGTTAAAAATAATTCAGGAGGCACAAACATTGCATTCGTCGGCAAAAATTAAATAACTAAATCTCCTAAAGCTCATGAAAAGACCGAATATTACAGCTAAATTCGCACAATTTATTTCATTTAATATCAATAAGCATCTGGTAAATCGGAAAATCATAAAAAATCACTTTGATGGGCACATTTATTAATACAGGCATATGATGGTTAAAAATTGAGGTATTAGGAAAGTTCAAGGAAAATTTTCTTTTAAGCTTATTAGACTTTTTAGCAAATATTTAGAACAAATTTCTTTAATTTCTTTCATTTCTTCCTTCATTTCTTTAATTTCTTTCTTTTACCCAAAAATTGTTTAAAATGCCTCCTTTGATCTTCCATCCAATTATTTTAAACCAAGCAAAATATTTATTTTGTTTTTTTTAATATTAATAGCTTTAAATGTAAAACTATAAACAATAATTTAGGAAAAAATATTTCGCAAAAAAATCGCAAATATTTCGCAATTTGCGAAACATGTAACATTCACACTGCAGTTAACAATTGCCGATATCGATGATAGAATAGAGGTAAAGTGTACGTGTGTTGTCGGCTGCTACTTCTTCTTCAATATTGTTCGGTATATTGGTTTTGTGTGTGCTCACGTTAACCATAAATTTATCGGAAACAAAGAATATCTGTTTTTTTTTGTGCAACAGAACGAAAGAAAGCAATATTATCATTATTATTGCTGCACATTTTATATTCACTTTAGTGCTCTATTGTACAGGTGCAGTTATAAATTTCTTTGAATCACTTTGATTTAGTCTTTTTTTTATTCGTTGCTTCTTTTTTTTCACGAAAAAAAAAACTGAGACATTATAATGCGAGAAATGCACATTTTTATTGACAGCTCACATAAGACGACTGCACCGGAGAACCGGTGTGTTAAATATTTTACGTGTTTGACACGGTGTGAGAGAATTGATTAAATTATTTACATTCACTTTTAATTTATGTTTATTTACTACTATTTTGACTAATAAGACGTTGTTTCGGAAGAAATATTGAACATCATTAGATCGTACAGTAATTGGTCAATTTTTCTATTTTATTATTTTTTTATGTTTTACTGTTAGCTTTTTTTAAATTTAGTAGGCACATATTCCGAATCAATCATACATGGCATCATCAATTTCGATTATATGCTAATAATATTCGATTGATGCGTTTTTAATGTTATTCTTTTACACAAAGCGAGTTTGTAAGTAGGTAGCTGCCATCAAAATGTTTAAATTAATACATGTTACAGTCAAATGCTTGTCTAGAAAGAAACATTTTAAACATGATTGGATAATTAGAGGTAAACGGACTTTTTAGGCGGCATACATGTTTTGTTGCCCGTTAGCCAGAGTGTGGTCTGATCATGAAAATTATTATTATTTATTAAATTAGCTCACTCATTCAAAACTCGAACAGAAGAATGGTCTCAATCAAATGGAAAAAAAAAATGAAAACACGGAATCTCGAAGCGATTTGTTGCAATAATAATACTAATAATAATTGCCATTTACTTACAATTCAAGTTGCTTTTCAAAGAGAGTTAATGTTGTAAACGAGGTTGTTGTTATCTCGCACTCATCATCTTTCACCTATATTTACCCGACTTTAATGCATTTTTCGCGATGCTCGGTGACGGCGAATTAGCAAAGAGTGGGTCATGTTTGCTAAGTAAATGACTTGAGGCTTGTGAGAGTGTTGAAAATTGACTCCTTGTCAATTATATTGAAAGAAAAAAAAAAGTAAAATCGTAACAACTTGATTTGAAAAAGTTGTTAGAAAATTTCATTCTAAAATTTGTTCAGAAAATGAACCCAAAATTCGAAAATATTTAAATAATTTTTAATTATTTTTTTTTTAAACTTAAATTTTTTATGTCTCTTCAAATTCTTCCAAACCAAGCCATATTTTAAAATTAAATGATTTTAAATTTTTTTTTTCAAAAATAATAAATTAATTAAAATAAATATAATTATTTAATTAAATAATATACCTAGCTGTTTAATTAAATTAACTAATTAATTTAAAAAAATATTTAAAAAAAATTAATTTAAAAAAATTTAAAATTTTTAATAAGGTTTATTTTATTTAATTCTTATTGAATTTATAAAAACTTATCAAAATTGTAGAAATATCAATAATATTATTTTAAATTTATTTTTCTTAAAAATACTGAATACAAAAATTTATAAAAAAATTTTTTCAAAAATATGCCCAAAATTAAAAAAAAGTTCTTTAGAATGTTTTTTTTTTAAATCTTAATGTTTTTAGGTCTCTTCTCTTTGTATGGAATTCATTAGCAATTAGATGGAATTCAGTTTATTAAATGATTTTTATTTTTTTTAAGTCATTTATCAATTTTAATTATAATTTTATCGAGCTATTTAATTAAAATAATTAATAAATTTTAAATAAAATTAATTTTTTTTAGAAAATTATTAAAAAAAAAATAATAATCAAGAAAAATATTTTACCAAAATTTAAACATTTAGTGAAATATTTTTCTTTTTTTTAAATAAATAATTTTCTAAAAAAATTATTTTATTTAAAATATATTAGTCAATTAAATTAAACGGCTAAATAAAATTAGTGAAATATTTGTGAAAAATTAAAAAAAAAATTTTTTTAAAATATCAAAAATAATTTTTAAAAATTAATTTTTATTAAAATAATTTTTAAATTATTTTAATTTTTTATAATTAATTAAACAAAAGTATAAAAAGCCGGAAATTCATAAAAATTCAATAACTTCAAAATTTCACGACCACCCTGCCTAAAATGTAACCATTTCTAACGCCTCAACAAAAACTACACAAAAGGTGATTCTGAGAAAGTGTTAACACAATTGTTATTAACAATTAATTCACATCGTTTTAACTGAATGAGAGGCCAAATCCAACTTTGAATGAATAGGCAATTCCGTGTGTAAATACATTTAATCTAATTTACTTTTGTTTTTTTGAATAAACTCGTTCATTACAATTTTACGATTACAACAACTGCAAAACAAGCTTCAAAAAAACCTGTGTGCAAGTGTTATAAATAAAATAGTTATCAAAATGTATCACATTCGCTTCTATATAGTTTACTCTGTTAACCTAAATCTTCAAATGTTAATGGGTGCTTATTATTTATTATCATTATTACGCGTTTTTCTCTCTGTTTTTCTTCTCTTATTATTTTATTATTATATTATTTGTAATAATAATAAGACAAGATCGCAAGTTTAAGTTCAAGTTTGTTTGCTTGCAGCACTCCTTTGGTGCAAAAGTAGCAGATCGATAACGCGAATTAGAAATTTTTGCATTTTTATTGGCATCATTAAAGCGCTAATAAAAGTGTGTTTAAGGAAGTGTTATAGCGCGACATTGTTACAATAATAATACGACAAGTATTGATGATGACACGATACAAAATAAATGACGTCTAACGCGATAAAAATCTGCGGGGCAAAAATTTAGGCTAAACGTGTGAATTATCTTTTATCGCTTCTCAGGTAAGTGTTTAAAATAGGAAAAAGCATGTCTTGCATGATGTTTAATTTAAATTTCTTTTATATTTTAATCGTTTCTCGCGAAAAATGCGCATTCTATCTCGCATCTTGCACTCTGACACACAAAAAAAATTTCAACATCACGATATGTGTAAAATAATGCATTCTTTCTTTTCTTTCTTCCCTTTTCATATACAAAATCATGCGAAATCTCAACTGGTTGTAATTAGATATCAAAGTCCGTGGCAGAGGCTCAGGTTATGGGAAAATGTCATTTTTTAACTTACGTGACAAACAGGTGTGTTTACGAAATTGTAAAAATCCGTCAATACATTGACAAGTATTGCTGTTGCAAGTACTGTTCGCGACACGCATCGAACATTGCTCGGAAAGAACACACTCGTTGTTCAAAAGTTGCGCTGTAAAAAGGTAAGAAGATAAATAAAAAAATGTAAAAGGTAAATATCGAAGGTGCACCAGCATCCTCCGTCATCATCATTAAATATTGACACTAAACTTAAGAATCTTTTGATATTTACTCAAGATTTAAGAAACGCAAGAAGAGAGATCTACCTGGAAGACAAACGGTGTTGTTGTATCTGATGTAGAACGGTGAACAATCACAAACGCCATCCAACGAGCAGTAACTTCCTTTCATGACGTCCGAACAATCCATGTCATGCGAACAACTTGCTCCTAAGTAAATATTGCTTTGGTTACCATCATAAAGGTTGTTGTGATCTGCCACGACTAATGTCATTAATAACGCTGTCGTTAGCTGGAAAGAAGAAAAAGGTAAGTTATTGTCTTAATTTATCATGCTAAAGTTGAAGTTGTTAGAAAATAAGTTTTATGGAGAATATTGAGGACACTAACAAGTAAGTGTTTATGAATGGGATTTTTGACAAATTGGAGTTTTGACAGGTGAGAGGAAATTATAGTTTTAATCAAAAACATTTTTAATTTAACTCTTTTATTTTCTTTTAGATAAAATTGTGAATAAAATTTACTAATTTTTGTTTATTTTTAGGTTATGTTGATTTCCTGAACCGAAATAGAAAAAAATTGCCATCACAAATAAGACTGACTCTTTACAAATGTATGATAAGAACCCATATTGACTACTGCAGTACTATTTTTGAACAAAAAGGATGAAATTGAAACATTACAAAAAATACAGAATAGAGCATTACGAATTTTGACCCAAGGGAACAGATACAGCAGGATAAGTGACATTTTGGAGCAAACAGAACCCTTCAGTATATGGCAACGAATATGTTTTAACGTTCTAATCATCATTTACAAAGCAACAAAGAATCTGTTTCCAAACTACTTGACATCTAACATCGTATAACTTTATAAGAGATACTAAAGTAATCAAAAAAAAAACCTAAAATCAAAATTCTGGAATGAGCTTAAGTATTTGTAGGCACTTTTAGTTTGGTTGGGTATACCACAGAGATACTTGAAATACCCAAATCCACTAAAAATGTCTAAAATCTCAAAAGCTCATTCCAAAATTTTAAATTTAGGTTTTTTCGATTACTTTAGGCCTAACTAACACAAAACCATCAAAAAATCTCATGCCATATTTTTTTCGATGAAATTATGTGATCGAAACTCTTAACCTCTAAGCACGTGAAAATCCAAAAATTCTGAAATTTCCATTTCAAAGCAATTAAGAGGAACGAAATCAATCCATCCAATTCGTCTTTCAATCCTTACATTCATATAAATCAAAATAGTCTGAGAAGCAAAAATTTGATAAGAGCAATAAAAAAAACTTGAAAAAGAATTAATGTATAAAAATTTTTAACAAAACTTCAATGGAACCAAAGAAAGTTTTTTTCAAAAAAAAAGAAGAATGCAAAAAGTGATACAAATACTGAAAGATTTCAAAATTAATCTCAAAGAAATTTGAGTTTTCCTCAATAAGAAAATTTAGAACATGAGATGCTTTAAAAATATTTCCGTATGAAATTTACTTGTTCAATCCCTCAACACAAAATCCGAAAAAACGAACCTGTCATAAGTTACATGCAACATCGAAAGGCACATATTCCACGTTATATCTCAACTATCTGGAACGCAGAATTATGATATGGATCGAGGTACGCCCCTTTCTCTTGTTTTGTTCACAAGAATGCTCATTCACACACAAGCGATAATTAAGTTGTGTTACATCAGATTCAAAGTGCATCTAATGATAAATGATACATCTTTAAGCCGATATCTCTGTTTACTTATTGCACCTAAGCAAGCATACTTTTATGCATTGCACGCACAGCAAATTCTCTACATTGTTTGTGCCTTCTTATCATTCAAACAATATCCATATCACATACAGACATATGATTAGAGTTCTTCTAATATTCATTCAAAAAAAGTACCGCACTTTCTGTGAAATATGCATTTTATGGAAGAGAAAAACAAAGAAATCGAAAAAAAAGTTATTATATTACATATTTGTTAAAAGATAAATACCCATTTTTTTCGATGTCTTTGAAAAAAAAGAGAATATTGTACGCGTAACAGCACAAAAACATCAAACAGATCACGATCATTGCATGGCTTTGACCTTCTTTTTATGTAGCTTTTTTTCTCCGTATTATTGAAAAAATACTACAGGTTAACGTTATAGTGTTTTGATATTTATTATATGACTATATGTTGCTACATGCGAGATGCGATGTTAACATTCTTGTAAAGTTATCATCATCAACGAGGCAGAAAAAAGGTTACGCTACTCATTTCATTTCACGGAAACTTTTTTGTTTTGATTTTTTTTTTCACTCAATTTTCGTCGAAAATTGATTTTGTGAAAACAAAAAAAAAACACTTGCTTCAACAAAAATTTACGTAATTCAAAGAACTTCAAAAAATGTCAATCAAATCCCAATATGTTTTTCGACCTCGAAATCATTATTTGAAAAACTGCGAAATAAATTTGCACAATTGTATAAACATCAAATCTAGAAAAACAAAAAAATATAAAAATCGAAAGTTTAGTATTTTTTAAGTCAGTCTTGAAAAACATGGGAAAACTTTTACTACTATTGATGGTTTTAATTAGCAGCTTAATTGTTGTTAACGCGGAAAACGATGAACGAGACAAAGATTACAGTTTTGGAGACATTTTTACCGTCGTGAAAACAATTATTAAAAAATTTAAAGATTTTGTGTTTGATGGATTGCAAGTAGCTGATCCTATTGATACTGATACCACTTTTTGGTGCTTGAATAGGTTCGTGAAGTTAATTTTCTTTAACTTAAGCTATTGAAAAATGAAATTTTAGGGAGTCTCCAGATGATGAGATGCAACAAGTAGCTATGCATGATCCTAAATTAGAGAAAAAAATCAATTTGACGAAACCAATAGCTTTTATAATTCATGGATGGATTGATCATGTCAACAGAGCTTGGGTTACGGATTTAATGAAAGGCATAAACTCTAATTTTTCAAACAGAAATCATTTTTTAATGAACTTTTGTTTTAGATTACATCAAGTACATTGACATGAACGTCTGTGGCGTTGATTGGTCTGATCTAGCAACTAACGAATATGTTCTAATAAAGAAAAAATACGCTCCAAGAGTTGCAAAAAACCTCGCAAACTTTATAAAATTCTTGTACAAAGACCATCAAGTCAGTTACGATGACATTTCTTTAGTAGGTCACGGTTTAGGAGCGCATATAGCAGGCTTTGCTGGATCTCGTCTAAAGGGTAAAATTGGTAAAATTTTCGCTTTAGATCCTGCTGGTTTGTTATACACCCATCCGGGATTACTAACTTTGGGAACGACAAAAGATGATCGCTTAGATCCAAGTGATGCGAAATACGTTCAAGCTATTTACACATCAAGGCTGAAGAAGAAGGAATGGTTGTCAATGGGAGCTATTAATGACATTGGCCATGCCAATTTCAAACCGAATGGAGGAACATCTCCTCAACCAGCTTGCAAAGGAAAATATTTGTCAAGCTCAGCAGCTTTGGAAAAGTTTTCTTGTAGTCATTTAATAGCAGTTGATTATTTCCGATATGCACTTGATCCGGAAAACTTTTTCGATTTCTATGAATGTACTTCAAAGAAATGTGACAATCCAGTAAGGTTAGGAGTTTATGCTGATACTTCTAAACATGGCAACTTCACGGGAGTTACAATTCCTGAAGCTCCATTTACAACAATTAATTTGGTTAAGGAGGATCCAAAAATTCATCTTAATAAAAAATCGAAGAAAAACGAGAAAAATGACCGCGATTAAAAAAAGTGCAATAAAAGTAACAACTCGCAGGAATTCCAATTACATATTTTTCTCCGTCTCTATTTCCAGACAATTAAGAATTAACACAATTCCGTATGTTGTAGTTGTTGCAATTCTACTTCCTACGCTCTTCTACTGCCCTAATGAAAGAAGATTAAAAACTCGATTTACTTATTTGTTTACAATTTGCGTGCTTTTTTATCATCGCCGTTTTATTATAATGCCATATATACAACTTATTTGATGCAATTCACGAGTCGTCGATTGGAATGGAAACAACTTGGAAGATGAAGAAGAAGTAAAACTTGTACAACATATTTAGTAGCTGTGCATGTGTTGTTGAAGACACAGTTAGAGAAAAAACTAGTATGACACTCGCAGCGCAATAGATAGAATGAAGCACGTTAATGACCTAATTATTATTGTTTTGCACTCTTTTTAATTCGCTTTATTTGGTATTATTTTATGTTTATTTATGTCTGGATGTGTGCTTGCTCGTAGCTACGCTTTAATTGGTAACCTAGATAGTTGTCGTTTTTTTTCTGCAGTTTAATGAAAAGGTAATTTTTCATTCTTTTCTTCCGATTTTTTTTTGTTCAATAGGTAATGGAACTGTCATCAAAGGAGAAAAGAAGCAGAAATGAATCATCTTTATCACTTTGAGTTATGCCGATTATTTGAGAGGATGAACAAGCTTTGGGAGAAGAAAAGTTGGTAAGTAATTTGAACTTTATAGGTAAAAGTTGAATCAACTCATCTGATCCAAAAATCATCAACATCATATTTAACATCAACTTTAACATCATCTTTAATCATGAAAGTCTGAATTAGCAACCATAGACTGAGAAGATCTTCCTTCTGAATTATCCTTGACTGATTTTCAAAACTGTAGTTATTTCCTCCATTAAGTTTTTTTTAATGAAAAAGGTTAAAAATCAACATGCGACAAAGCACAGAAATTTCCAGAAATAATGTAATTCTCGTTTTTTCTTCTTCAACATCTTCTATTTGTTCTTTTGAAACAAAATGTTGAAGAAAATGTCACACTGTTGTCTTATATTCTGTAAAAATCAACAGAAACGACAAACTCAGCTGCGCGAGTGCATTTACCTTGTTGATTCTTTTCTTACGAAATCCATTACTTCATCATTACTATAATTAAAAGTTATATGATTAATTTTGTGTAAACATAAATAATGGAGATCTCGTTTCTCATCAACATCAAGCCCAGTCAAGCAAGTGTGAATAAAGGCACAACTTCCCATCACCTCCGTTAATTCTTCTTCCATAATTCAAATTAAATTTCAATCGTTTTTCGGATCGTTTTCCCCTTTTTTAAATGTATGCAACACCGTTAAATGGCAGAATTCATTTTTGGACTCCGTTACTTCCTGAGCTTCCATATAATTTTTCTTGCACTTTTCGCGCACGACCAAAAATTCCCTCGAAGCTCATGCTTTGCTTATCATTTGAATACTAATTACTTAGTCATTCATACGCTTGTCCGTATAATTTTGCTATAACAATGCAAAAATTATAATTATGTTTCCGTTATTATTTTTATTCTTTGGAGGAAGTCTCGCGCGCGCGTTCAGAACTATAGCAACATGAAATTAAAAAAAAACGAAGAATGAAAAAAAATGAGAAACAAATTTTTATGATTTTACCGCTTCTGTTGCTACTGCTATGCTGTCTTCTTGTCTTAACAAAATAGATAAACAATGAAAAAAATTAATAAACTCTCGAGAATCATTAGAGTGAATTCTCATGCATAAAATATAAGTACAATTCTTTTATATGTATTTTTTCAGAACCGTTCATCAGTTGACGGTAAAATTGAAAAGAAAGCTCGGTTTCGGATTTTAAGTTGATTTTTTTTTTCAATTAGAACATGCATGACTTTCATTTTTGTTACAAACATAACATAACAAGTAATTAACGATATTGACCTCGTACATTCGATTTTAATATCTTTTCATCACTCACCCTCGCCTTTTAATTTAAAAACTTTGTTAAAACTTTCGTCGCGCAGATTTTCAAAGGGAATAAATCTCGGGGATTTCTTTTGTTCAAAAAGTCACGAGACAGTATGTTCGAGGGTAAAATTGAAAAAATAAAACAAAAATAAAGAAAAAGAGAAACAATAACAGAAAAAATAACAGGAGACTCGGATATGCGGATAAAAACTAAACACAAAAAGGAAAACAATGTAAATATCGTGGGATTAAATGCACATTTTTCGTATAAGAAGGAGTGAGTAAGTGAGTTTTTATTCTTTTTTCCGCAGTGTACTTTTTCAGAGCAAAACGAGAGATTCCCTTAAAACAATCATTTGTTTAATGTAATGGCATAAAGTTAAATGGAGACGCGGCTAAAAGTTATGTCGATGCGGAAAAATATTGACAGGGGCGGGAAATCGAGGTAAGTAATTTTTGAAACTGTTTCTAATTTTTTTTTTGTTTTTTTTTGTTAATTCTTTTTTAGGTAAGTTTTGATAAATACAAGTCTCAAGAATGCTGCAAGATCGTTGAAAAATATAATATTGAAAAATTTACATCAAATTGATGAACTGCAATGGAAATCATACAATTGACAACTGAAAGTCTCGTTATGGATAAATGGAAGGCAAAAACTTCAATGACGAACGAGTTAAAGTCAAAATATAATTGTCGGCAAACGATTAGAGATGAAAAACTTTATATTACGAAAGACAATGAACAAATTCTAAAATATAGGATACAGATCAATTGGTTGCTGAAAAGCAAATCAAAAGTACAAAAGACGCAGTCTGATATTTAGACTAATACAAAAAAAATGCACGTCGAAGAACATTATCTGAATTTATCAAAGAACCTATTTTGAAAGAGATTCTTATAAAAGAGGAAATAGGCTGAAAGGACATTGTTCCACAAAAAAGTTTTAAATAACTATCTCCAACTATGTATGTAGTTGACAATTTTTCGAAGCATTTCTGTAATGCCTGAATTTCAAAGCATCATTTTTCTCAAAAGCATAACGAATAAGATTAAAAATAAAAAATTCTATAATTTTTTTGAAATTCAATTAAAAAATTAAAGTCTAACTTCTAAAATTAACTTCTAACTTGGTAACTCATAAATTAGAGAATAACTTTTTTAAAAATAATTCTTTATTTAAAGAATTTTATTTTTATCGAAAATCCCTTTTATGTCACACCCCTGCAATCTGTCAGTAACATAAAATATCCTTTCCTTCCAAATCCACTAAAAATCTGTTTGGCAAATAAAAACAGATCAAAATCCTTAATTTGATTTCGCTGTTCCGTTAGAAGAGGGAATTACCAACGAAAAATCTTCTAGCGATAAATTTTTATTACACGCAACGTTTAAACATTTAATTTACGAACGGACCACGTGTCGATATTCATCCAATAAATAAATTCTTTGCCGCTACAACTAAATAAAAAAATTATTCTTAACGAGTTCCCAAACGAGAACCAATTTAACGCAAATTAACCTCCGAATATTAATATTTAAAATAAAAAGAAGAATCATAGGTACTTACCAAAAGTGAAATGAAGTGCTCCATTATTCCGTTTTCGCTTTGTTTTTGTCGTTATTCTCTTCTTCTATATCTTTTTTTTTATTATATTTTTATTTTAATTGAACGTTCCTTATGAGCATTAAACGAATTTCTTGAACGTTTTATTTTCTCATTACAATAGTTCACATATTCTTGTACTTTGCTGCCATAAAAGTAGTAATAAAGCAAACTCATACAGGTAACTGCACAATCTCTGTCAAATTAAGCATGAAATTCACGTCGCGCAGCAAGAAGGTATAATGACCGCGTGTTGTTACATTCGTTATTTTTATATTTATATTTTTTTTTCACTTATTCACCTTCTTAGCAGCACAAGTTTGAAATAATTTGCTAAAACACTTGCTCTTTTTACACTCTTCTTCTTTTATTTTTTTTTTCTCTATTTTTTCTAATGCAAATTGCAATTCAATTCTGTTCTGTTATTTTCTGAAATAGCACAAAAAATATAGGAAAAAAATTATAAATAAATAACTGCGATGATCAATTTAACTTTTTATTATTTATTTTATTTTAAATAAAAAATTATTATTTTTTTTTTATTATGAAAAAATGTAACAGTTTCGACTTGTTGTAATAAATAAATAATAAATAATGATGATGATGAAAAAAAAATCTATTTTATTTACCACCAACTGTTACTCATAAGCATTTAAGAAAATTGATCGGAATTCGCTAATTTATTTATCGCAATTTTTTTTATTCTTTTAATCTGAATAATGATTTTAATTTGTGAAGAATCAACACTTGAGATTATTTTTTTTTTTCTAAAAATTATTTTTATTTTTTTTAGTTGTTGTCTAACTAACTAGATTACCATTCTCTTCGGCGGTTTGAGTAAAACTAAACTAAAATTGTTTACTTACTTTCTTACTTACTCAACATTTCTTCTTCACATTACCTACAAAATAAATATGTTGAGCGTAGTTATACGGCAAGAACATATAGATCGGTTTTCGTAGCAGCATAACGTGAAAAATAGGCAACAATTTTATGTGCTGTGTATCTCTGTGTGTTTTGTGGCTCGGTTGTTTTAAAGAAGGTTTGGTAAAATATTTCTACGCGAAAGAATCTCACTCCACCCTGAATGCGATTAATGAAGAAATTTGTAGAAAAATAGGGAAAGGTTTGTGTGATTTTTGCATTTTCGAACGCAGTAGAAGATTTTTGCTTAGAATTTAAATTAGAAAAAAAATTACGGTGCAATTAAAAAATTAAAATAATTTTAAAATTTACATTAAAATATTTGAAAATTATTTTAAAATAAAAAAAAAAAAAAAAATTTTAAAATAAATTTAAATAATTTAATTCGTAAAAATAATAAAAAAAACTTAAAATCATTTTGTAATTTAAAAATTAATTTTTTAAATTAATTAAAAAATATAAAAAAAATATTAAGAACTTAAAAACTTTTATGATTTTTGTAATTTAAAATATTTCTTTGTAAATTTTACTCAAATTAAATAGCCTTCAATATTTTTGAAAATATATAAAAAAAATTTGTTTTAAATAAATCTTAATAAAAAATTCTAAAGAAAAAAAATTAAAAGTAAATTTAATTAAAATATTTTAATAAAAATAAATTTCTTAAATTTTATTTTTTTTAAGAACGAACTTAATTTAAAATTCGGATTATTAATTATTAAACATCAATTAAAAATATTTTACTTATAATTTTAAAATAAAAAAAATTAATTAAATATTTATTTAAATTAAAAAAATATTAAATTTTATTTAAATTAAAAAATTATATTTAAATAAATTTTAAACATATTTTACATTTTTTTAAATTAAATTTAATAAAAAAGTAAATAAAAATCACAAAATCTTAGATAAAAGCTTTTTTTTATTATGATAATTTTTTAAATAATATTTTTTTTTATTATTTATTAATAATAATATTTATTTAATAATAATATTTAATTTAATGTTTAAAATGTTATTTATTTAATTTAGTTTAATATCATCATCATTATTGACATGAAGTTTTTTTTTTCATCTTCTTTTCAGAAGATTTTTTTGACAATTTCTCTCTTATATTGTTCTAAGTATTCCTTATTGGGTAATTTTCTTGTCTTTTTTTGAACAACTTATCGATGAATTTTATATCTATGTAAGATAAGTTTTTTTTAATAATAATTTTTTTATGTTTTATAAATTCGCTAAGCCTAATGTTTTAGACATTTAGACCACATTGTGCTAATTTTTTTTCCTTTTTTTAGTGAAAATCGAAGCACTTGTTTTTTTTTAATTTTAATTTAATTTTAATTTCATTTCAGCAGACATTTTAATAAAAAAAATTAAAATTGAGAAAAATTAAGACTTCCTGAATAATTTCTCGGCAGTTCGTGGAAAAAAATAAATTTGGGTAACAGTCTTCCATTGAAAAACGTAAAAAAAATTTGCGAAACGATGCAAATTAGCACGAACATCGACCCCCCGTCGAGCTGCCTCCCAACGAGAATGGTCCCAGGCTATTTGTTCGTTGCTCCGTCTTTTGTCGATTCGCATCGTCGCCATTTCCCTCGCCACGATGCTCTCGTTGTTCCCTGATGCTGCGTGCCAGCGACAAAAATGACTCCTCAATGTTGATATTGTGCTTGCACGAGACCTCAAAGAACGGCATATCGAAGTTTTCGGCAATTTTGACGCCGCGATCTTTGTCGACTGCCCTCTGCGGCGGCACACATTCACACTTATTTCCTACAAGCACTTTAACTACATCCGGCGACGCGTTCTACGGCGAGAATTTTATGCAAATTTAGCAAAAAATGCAACGAAATAGTGTCACGTAGTGTCTCACCTCTTGAATATTTCGCAGCCAGTAGCTGAGATTGTTGAATGACTCCAACGAGGTGACGTCATACATCAGGAGGATGCCCATGGCGCCGCGATAATAGGCGGTTGTGAGGGTTCGGAAGCGTTCCTGACCCGCTGTATCCCAAATTTGCCTAAAAAATAATTTTTTTTAATTTTTTTTTATTTTCAGAGACCAAAAAAACTTACAATTTGATAGGCACGCCATCCAAATTAATCAACTTTTGTTTAAAATCAATCCCTATTGTGCTAATGTACGTGTCGTAATAACGCTCGTCGCAATATCGATGAACAATGCAGGTTTTTCCAACATTCGAATCACCTACGAACCAAAAATTAACTCAACTTTATCAAAAAAATCCATCATTTCTTACCCAAAACGAGAATTTTGTAAGTCGCAGCAAAGTCCAAAGCCATTCTAGCTACTTAAATCCGGATTTTCGTGCAAAAAAGTGACGGTGCAGAAGTTTTCCCTTAAAAATTGAAAGACGTCGAATGATTTTTCATCACCTGTTGTCCCAAACAAGCTTTGGATACGAAAAATTTCAATAATTTTTACAACTATTCGAGGCGTTTCATCCAAAAAGACGCTAAATGCAGCAATTTTGAGCCCTAAATTAACGCGAAAGTGCAAAATTAAGCACGAAACTACTCGATTTTCGTTTATTTTTATTATTTAAAGTCCTTTACAAACAACTAAATTTCTATCGTTCTGCGGAAAATCGATAGAAAAGCACTTGACATGCGCGCGAATGTCACTTTGGAGATTTTTATTGCTTTGTTTGTTCTGGATTTTATGATTTTTCTTCCGAATTTGAGGATTTTCTTGAAATTTAATGAAAATTTGTCAAAAATATTTTTTTAAAAGACGTTAAACGAGTCACAGAGACCCGAATTCCAAGAAAAATTGGTTATCGCAAGTAACGGTAAGTGCTTTTGAAATGTTCCGCGGGTGAAATTCGTTAAGAAACGAGCTCATGGCACATTTCAAAGGCAGTCAAAACAATAAACAAAGCGATTTTTGAGTCAAATGGATTGAAAATTATTAATTTTTTACGGAAATAATGGAAATTGAACAGCAAAAAGTTAATATTGTGATAAAATTTGGTCATTCTGAAGTGCCATCGTTCGAGATTTCATCAAAAAATGACAAATCAATGGAAAATATGAAAGTTTTGAGTGCTTTTGGAGATGCGGCGAACGAAATTCATTGCCGGAAATGCAGTCAAACGTTGCAAATTAACATTTTTTGGGCAGAAAAGTCTGAAATTGAAGTCAAACAGGCCGAAAATTCACCAAAAAATAAAAATTTCGGATTAGAAGTCTCTCAAATTGAGAAAATTTCGGAAAATTATAGCTGTGATATTTGTCAAAAGTCGTGTAAAGACCAAAAAAGTCTAAAATCTCATCGAAAATTGCACTTTTTTCAACTTTTGAACGATGAAACATGCGTCGGATGTGAAAAAACCTTCAAAACTCCCGAAAAACGTCTTTTACATACCTCAAATTGCCCGAAAAAAGACAAAATTAATCCAAATTCCTGCGCGCATTGCCCTCACATCGCTCGTAATTTCACCAGATTACGTTTTCACATCTCCTCGAAGCACGGTCCATGCAAAAAGACCCAAAAACCTTCCGTTTTGTGTCATCTTTGCTCTCAAACTGTCCTCAAAGAGCATCTCGAGAACCATTTACGACGTCATGAGACCTCTGACGGCAAGGCTTACGAGTGTGATCACTGCGCGAAACGATTTTCTTCCGTTTCTGGCATCAAAGAGCATCTCACGAGACTCCATTTTCCTCATTTAGCGAACTTCAAGTGTCAATTATGCGATTTTGGGACACGAACTGAGCACATTTTCAAGTTGCATCTCTCGCGAAAGCACGAAATCGGCGAAAAATCGGCAGAAACGAACTTTGTGTGTCCCATTTGTCGTCAAATTCTGAAGACACGGGGATCGTTAAGGCAGCATATCGTGAATTTCCATACAAATCCGCAGGAAAAACGAATTTACAACTGCGAAACGTGCAATAAAAGCTTCTTTTCGAAGTACAATTTGGAGAAACACGAATTTATTCACAAGCCAGATGAGGAAAAACCCTTCAGATGTCGAGAATGTGGCAAAGGATTCGGAGATAAGCATAAATTTCAGCAACATTTGGCGTGTCACGACACAAAAACGAGTAATTTGTATTGTTGTCCGACTTGCGGGAAGGGGATGAAGTACAAACAGAGCTTGGAGACGCACATGAGGATCCATACGGGCGATACGCCGTACGAATGTCAAGTTTGTGGAAAGAAATTCGCGGATCGGGGCAATTATCGGCAACATTTGAAGCAGCATGAGAAGGCGATGAACGTTAAATTGACTTTTACGGCTGAGGAAAGGAGACTTATGAAGCTGAAGTTGTTGGATCCGGAACAAATTTCTTTTGTTCAGAAAAATTAATTTTAATTTTGAAGCTCAAATTGAAAAAAAAATATGAAAGTTATATTAAAAATTTAATTTTAAAGAAAAAAAAAATTTTTTTGAAAAAAAATTAAAATTTTTTAGAAGAAACTCAAATTTTTGATTTGAGAAGCTTTAAATAATTTATGAAGTAAAAAAAAATAATCTTTAAATAAAAAAATAAATTTTAATTTCAATAATTTTTTTTTCATATTTCATAATTTTTAAGTGAATTTTTGGAAGTTTTTAATTTATTATTTAATTAAATTAAATTTAATTAATTATTTATTAATTATTTAATTTAATTTGTTTATTTAAAAAAAATTTTTTTTCTAAATATTTCAATTTAAGAAATAAATTCGACTATAAAAATCTGAACTAATGAATTTTAATTAAAATTTATTTCATAAATTCTTAATCTTAAAAATTTATTGTTTTTTTCAAAAAATAAACTTAAAACATGCAATTTTTCTATAAATTTTTTAAAAGAATTTTTAAAGAGAGAAATAAAAATTTTTTGAAACTTTACATTTTAAAAGTTTTCAAATCTAATTTTTTAAACAACTTTAAAAGATAATTTTTATTTAATTTTAATGAAAATCTTCCAAAATGCAGCTTTAAATTAAAAATTTGACAAATTTACTTTTTGACAGTTGACAGATGTCAAACTTTTTGTTCAAATTTTAATTTTTAAAGAATTTTCAGATAATTTTTTTAAAAATTTAAATCAAAATCTTCTAAAAAATTGAAATTTTTGTAAAAATTTTGACAAACGTCATTTTTGACAGTTAACAGATGTCAAAAATTTCGATAAAATTTCAATTTTTTACATATTTACATTTGAAAAAATTTTAAATTTAAATTTTTAAAGACCTTATAGATAATTTTTATTTGATTTTGATGAAAATCTTCTAAAAACCACTTAAAAATTTAAATTTTCACAGAATATTTACAAATGTTGACAGTTGACAGATGTCAAAATTTTTGTTAAAATTTAAATTTCAATGAAATTTTAGTTTTTTTTAAGTTAAAATTTTGTCTTTTAAGTCTCAAAAATTTTAAAATAATTAAAACTTCATTAGAATTCATGACAAAATATTTTGACAGCTGTCATTTTTAAGCTCATTTAATTATTTTTTCTTATTTTCTTCAAAACTCTTGAAAAAAAAAAATTGTTTTTGAAAAAAAATTCTTTTTAATTTTCAGTTTTTATATAAAAAAAAAATCGAATTTTTGACTGAAGAGACCTAAATTAAAACAAAATTAATAAAAAATTTCAATAAATTCTTTTAATTCACAATTTCTGATCAACATCGAAACACTTTTTCGCCGAAACTGCCTTCCTATTAGCTTTTTGCTCTGCATATTCAACCGGATGCAGTCTCCTTTTATGCGAATAATAATTCCCATTCGACTTAAATGGCGCATCACAATATTCGCACACGTAAATTGGATGTCCCGTGTGTATCGCCTCATGCTCCTTCAGTGCTTTCGCTCTCAAAAACCTCTTATCACAGTGTTGACATTGAAATTTCCGCCCAAAAGTGTGTTCCTCCCTTACGTGTCTCTTCAAATTCTTCTCATTCGAATATTCTTTGCCGCATTGTTCACACTTCAACGGTCCCGTGGCGACTTTTTCATGCCTTTCCCGAATGTGATCTTTCATTCCGTAATTCCTTGTACTCACCAACTTGCCACAAATGGGACACGGTTTGAACATTTCCTCTTGCGGCATGTTGCCGTGGTCGTAACTCATGTGCTCGCGAAATTTGTGCTTTTTTGTGAAACTTTTTCCGCACAATTCGCAGTAAATGTATTCGGGAAAATGGATTTTTAGGTGATCGCGAAGCATGTTTTTTTGTTTGAACTGTCTGCCGCACTCGTTGCACGTCACATATTTGCGAAACGGGCATTTGTGTTGCCTCAGTGCCTTGGATTCGATGAATTTTTCGCCGCAATGACGACATTTGTTGGGATTTTTGTGACTGTTGGCGTGTTCGAAGAGCTTTGTGGTTGTGTAAAGGCGCGAATTGCAACAAAACCAGACTCTGAGAGATCCGTGCTCCTTGCGGCAATGTCGAATAAGACTTGGATATGACTCAAAAAGGGTTTGGCAAGCATCGCAGGTCATCTCGTAGAACTCTGTGATGGTTTGATACACTTCGTTACGTTGCAAAAGGCTTTCAGATGATGATTTTTTGACGTTTTGCCCTCGACGAAGCCTTTTTTGTGAGTTTTCTTCAGTATTTTTGATTAATTTTTCTTTATTTTCAGCAAAATCTGGTTCAACTTTGACATTAACGAACTCTGAATCAGCTTCCAAGACCTGTTTTTGTTCCTCCTTCAGACTTTGATTCTTCAAAACGAACAAAAAATACTCGTGAAAGGACTCTAACTTCTCACAGCAGCTTCGACAGACGTATTGTAAGCTCGATTCAGGTAAATTTATCTAAAATTAAAAGAATTTTCATTTAAAAAAATCATTTTTAGCATTTTTGGTCGATACAAACCTTATCACAGAACAAATCATTGAGAATTTCCTTGAGATTTTCCGTATTTTCGCATAATTCGACCTCGTCATCCACGATTTCGATCTTGAACAGGCACAAGGAACACACCGGAAGGAGACTCATTGCCCCAAAACTCCCTAAAATCCGTAGTTTCAGCGATTTCCAGCTCCGAATGTTTTGAAAAGTGAGGTTAGTAACTGAATTTCAAGCTTGGATTTCTCAAAAGTCACGATCCTCCTTCAAAAAGTCATCAACCACAACAATTGAACATCACAAACTTGACGAAAAATCAAAATTTAGCAGATTTTTACGTGAAATTTTCCATTTTTTCCATTTTATTGGGACTTTTATTGATATCGCGTGTCGCTTATCAAACAGGTAACTTCCAAATTTGACATAATTTTGCGCGGAAATTCGTTCAAAGTGTTCGCCTGAGGAAATTTCTCGAAAACCCCCCCAAAATTGACAACATCAACAGCTGTTTTCGCGAGAAAATCTTCAAAAAATGCGGAAAATCGAGTCTCGCGATACGAGCATCAGCAAAGCTTTGTCTTTCCTTTTGCGACATGGAGCTTTAAAAGCAGGACTTCCGATGCAAAGCGATGGTTTCGTCGACGTAAATTCAATTTTGGGGCATCCAGAGATGCAAAGACGCGGCGTTCAGTTAGTTGACCTTCAACGAATCGTCAAAAATGACCAAAAAAAGCGATTTACGATGGAAGGAAATCGCATCCGGGCGAATCAGGGACACTCGATGAAGGAAGTTTCCGATCTGGAATTGACAAAATTGGACAAAATTGACTTTGATGTCGTGCATGGAACGTATTTTCGGTATTGGGAAGCCATCCGAAGCGAAGGTTTGAAGAAGATGCAGCGAAATTTCATTCATTTTGCGAGCACAGCGGTGTTCAAAGACGCTGTCAGTGGCTTCCGGAGCGATTCTGAGATCTTAATTTTCGTTGACACGACAAAAGCAATGCAAGATGGCATCGAATTTTATCGTTCGGCGAATGGAGTTGTACTAACTGAAGGCAAAAATGGCATTTTGGAGCCGAAATACTTCCTAAAAGTCGTCGATCGTAAACGGGGCAACACTTTGAATGTTCTTTAAAACGCAAAAAATCAAAATAAAATCAAAAATTCTTAAAAAATCTTTCAATATTTTACTTTTCAGACTAAAAATGGAGACAAATTTGGAACAAAACCCGCACGAAACAGATGCACCGACAACCGATCCGCCCGAAATCGATGACGAATGTTCGCAAGAAGAGCAGGAAATGAAACAACTCGAGGAAGAATTAAAAGCCGCCAAGGAAAATACAGAAAAAGAACAAAATTCCGAGCAAAATACAGATCAACAGCAGCCAAATCCCGAAAATCCCGATGTTAAAGCCAAACTTGAGCGTCTCCGGTTGCTGCGACAGAACAAAAAAGAGAGAAAACGCGCGAGAAAGTTGCAAGGCAAGCCAGAAGATCCGGATTTGAAGAGAATTTTGGAAGAATTAGAGACGAGTTTTGACGGGAAAGAGTTTCAAGTGCTAATTCGAGTGTTACAACCGCCGGTGAAGATATTAAAAGAACGATATTACGAGATACGGAACGATTTGAGGGCGGCAATTACCAGATATTACCCACAAGTGGATATTAAATTGTTTGGATCGTGTGTGACAGACTTGATTTTTGACAGTAAGTTGAGGATTTTCAAATTTTTTTTGATTAAAATTTATCTAATTAAAATTTTTTGATTAAAATTTATTTAATTAAAATTTTTCTTTTGAAAGAAAATCTTTTTAAAACTTCTCAAATATTTGAATTTTTACAAAAATTTTGACAAATGTCATTTTTTGACAGTTGACAAATGTCAAAATTTTCGATAAAATTTTAATTTTTTAAAAATTTTTCGATAAATTTTTTTGATTTAAATAAAAATTTTATAAAACCTTCTCAAATATTTAAATTTTCACAAAAATTTTGACAAATGTCATTTTTTGACAGTTGACAGATGTCAAAATTTTCCTTCAAATTTTAATTTTTAAAGATTTTTTAGATAAATATTCTTTGATTTAAATCAAAACCTTCTAAAAACTTCACAAAAATCAAAATTCTTACAAAAAAATTGGCAAATTTAAAATGTTGACAGTTGACAGATGTCAAATTTTTTGCTCAAATTAAAGTTTTTAAAGAATTTTTAGATACATTTTCTTTGATTTTTTTTTGACTTCTCAGAAATTGAATTTTTTACAAAAATATTGACAAATGTCATTGTTTGACAGATGTCAACATTTATTCTCAAATTCATTTTTTTTAAATTTTAAGATATTTTTTTTATATTAATTAAAATATTTTAAAAATTATTCAAAAATTTAAATTTTCTTAAAAAATTTTACAAATGTCATTTTTTGACAGATGTCAAAAATTTAGTTCATATTTCAATTTCTGAGAATTTTCAAATAAATTTTTAATTAATTTTAGTTGAGATTTTGAATTTTAAGTCTCAAAAATTTTTAAAACTTGAAATATTCATGCGAAATAATTTTAAAAAATTTTGACAGCTGTCATTTTTTTCACAAATTCAATTAAAATTTCAATTTTTCCTTCTTTTCAGACAGTGACTTTGACTTTTTCGTCGACGTGCCATCGAACGAAGACAACCTTTCCAAGCTGAATCGCATCCATCGTCTCATCTGCAATTCCAAAGCCTTCGCACGCCCCATAAAAATCAGCAGAGCCCGAACGCCACTCATCAAAGTCACTCACATCGCCACAAAAACGCAAATGGACATCAACGTCTCCAACCCTCTCGGCGTCTTTAACAGCGAATTCCTCCGTTTTGCACTGTCCTTCGACCCTCGCATCAAACCTCTGGCCATCTGCATCAAATATTGGGCACGCTTGCATCACCTTTGCGGCACGAATCTTATGAGCAACTACTGCCTCGTCAATTTGCTACTTTTCTACCTCATGAATTTACGGGATCCGCTCTTTCCGGCCGTGGGGATTTTGCAAAATCGCGTGCCCGAGTACTACATTGGGCCGTGGAATTTGGCATTTGATGCGCATTTTCCGAATACGTCGAACTGCATGTCGTCGCTCATCGAGTTGCTCGAGGGATTTTTCCAGTATTACGAGAATTTTTCGTTCGAAACTGTCGTCGTGTGTTTATTTTCGGGCAAAGCGTATCCGCGGAAGGTATTTGAGGAGTCACGTGGCTTGATAATGGAGGCAGATCGTTATCAGATGGCACGACGTCGTTTTGACTTGCAACCGTTCACGACAACGACCCCGATTTGTGTTCAGGATCCCTTCGAGCTGAATTGCAACATTGGGAATTCCGTGAATGCGAACACTTTTAAGCGTTTTCGGGACTATTGCCAGCTTGCGGTGCAAATTTTCAAGGAATTTCCGAGCGAAACGTGTCGCGCATCGATAATTTTGAAGAAACTTTTCACTTCGGTGACGAGTGTGCAGCAGCCCGTGAGTTTGCTTGACATGATCAACAATCCAACCTCGAAGCAAGTTTGCAAATTGCAACCGATGCAACACGAACTCGCAGCTTTTAGCAAAATATTCGACACGAAAAAGCTGGATGACACGGAATTCAATCGGAAACGCTTCTGGTGCGAACAAATGGTCGAACTCGTGCAAAAAATGATGAAAGAAGTCTATCTCGTCAATCTCTTTCCGTTCGAACTAAAACGTTCAACTTCCGTGGGTCACGTGACTTTATGCGACTATCAAATCCGTCTCCGCAAAAATACTTGGAGCAATCGCGGAAAACTCGAATTTACCGACAGACAAGGCTTCGAACGGGAAATCGCCTTGTCGAAAGAACTCAAGGAAAAAAGCTCGCCGATGTATTTGGATGCGGAAATTACGATTCAGGCGAAACGTGAACGAGATTACATCGAAATTGAGTTGCAAGAGTTGTCGGGATTGGAGGACAAGCAAAAGTTGCTGAAGGAATTTTTTGAAGAAACGATTCTGGCATCCACGAGAAGTTTTGTGAAGTCGTACATGAGTATGATGGCGGCGGAGGAACAAACGGAGGAAGTAAAAAATGCGGAGGAAAAACAAAATGGAGAGAAAAAAGTTGAGGAAACGGCGAATAATGAGGAGATAAAGGCAGAAAATGGCTCGTAAAAGTAGAAATTTCCTTTTTGAGGAGGTGTTTGTGTGTTTGACTTAGACAAATTTTATATTAGTATTAGTTCTTCTTATTTTTTGATGAAATATTAATAATTATTGAACATACCTAACTTATGTAAAAGTAACAAAAAAAATTGTTTTATTTTTTTAATCGCATTTAAAACCCGTAGAATAGAGTAAAACCCGTCATTAAAAATTTGAAAAAAAAATAATAATCAAAAAATATCAAAATCAAAAAATTTTTTTAAATTTATCAAATTTCTGGAAAACTCAGGAAATTCGTAAAATTTTTTTTTATTTTTAAAACTTTTGTTGAATTTTAATGAATTCGATAAAAAAAAAATTATTAAAATTTGGAAAAAATTTTTAAAAATTTCAAATATTTTTAAAATCTTGTAAAATATTGGAAAAATTAATTAAATTTTAATTTTTGAATTAAAAAAAATAAATAATTCAATTTTAATTTTTTTTTATTAAAAAATAAAAATTTTATATCTATAAAAAATTTTTATTTTTTTTTAGTTCAGAAATAAATATTTAAATTTAAAATATTTTTTTAAATTTAAAAAATTAAAATTTAATTAGATTTAAGAGAAAAATTAATCAAATGGTTTTAAACTTATTTTTTTTTTTTTTTTTATTAATTTTTGATTCATAAATTACGTTGAAAATTTTGTAAGAATATGAAAAATTATTCATAAATTTTTAAATTTAAAAAAAAATATTACAAAAGGAAATCTTATGAAACTCATAAAAATCGCAAAAATTATAAAAAAAAAGATAAATTCTTCGTAAGAAAATTGTTGAATAATTTTATATTTTTCATATGTAAAAATATTCAGAAAAATTCAATAATTAAAAAAAAATTCCAATGTTGAAATTAAATAAAAATAATAATTTTAGAAAAATATTCAAAGTTTGGAAAAAAAATTTCTAAAAAGTTCAGAAAAATTTATTTTTTTAATTTTTTTTTTTAATTTTTGCAACTCAACATTTTTTTATAGTAATTTTGGGAAATAGAAAATAATAATTTGATAAAAAAATTGGAAAAATTCAGAAAAATTCTTGATTTAATTTTTTTTTTATTTTGTTAATTTTTTTTAAATGTAAAATTTTTTAATGATTTTGAAAAGAAAAAAAATTAAATTCTTTTTCAATTTTTTGCTTAATTTTCTTTTTTTCATTTTTTTATTTTCATAAATTTTTAATAATTTTAGAAAAATATAGATAATTCGATGAAAAAATTTATAAAAAATCATGAAAATTCAGAAAAATTTATGTTTAAAATCCTTTTTTAATTTTTTTAAAATTTTTATAAAAATATAACCTTTTAAAAAAATTTTATAGAAATTAAGAGAAAAATTATAAAAAAAATCAGAATAACTTTTCATAAAATTTCTTTATTTTTTTAAAATAATTTTTTTATTATTTTTTTTTAATTATTTTTTTTTTTTTTAATTTTTTATTTTAAATCTATCCTAAATAAATTGTCTACTGTCAAACAATGTTCGCTTCGTACATCGGTTGATTCACAATAATCCGATCGAATCCCAACCTTTCCAAATTAATCGACATATATTGCGCATCAACAATCAACTCCATAATTGCCTTTCCCACAGCGGGACTCTGTTGAATTCCATGCCCCGAAAATCCCGTTGCAAACATCAAATTCGGATAATACGGATGCGACCCAATAATTCCGTTCTCATCAAAGGTATTCATCTCATAAAATCCCGCCCACGCATTTTGAACTTTAATCGCTTCAAACGCCGGCACTCGATTCGCCAGATGAGGCCAAACATGGGTATCAAAAAAGTCGTGATCTACCTCTAAATTATCGCAATTTGGCTCTTCATGGGCACAAGGACTCTTTCCGCCGATATAATTGCCTCCCAAACCATCACGACGGAAATACGTGTTGCTCGGATCGATCGTCAGTGGCGTATTTAACCCTGGTCCGTTGTCTCCTTGACACTTGAAGCAATAAACGAAGCGTTTTCGCGGCTCTACAGGCAACGGGACATTCAAAACTCCCCTTCCGGTGCCAATATTCGCCATTTTTGCGATTTTTCCGGATTGTGCGCCCGCCGCAAGAACACAAATGGCAAATTTAATAGTCCGCAACTCGCCATTCGGCATTTTGACAATCGCTTTGTCGAGTTTTTGCAAGTGTCCGAAGTCATCGTGAGGCGACATCGTGGTTTCATCTGTTTCAATTTGGAATCCTACGACTTCTGCTTGTGTGTAATGTGCTCCATACTCGATCGCGCGGTTCTTAAAGGCACACAAAAGGCTCCAGGGGTCAAACCAACCTTCTTTTTCGAGTCCGTGACACCCAACAGCGATGCCTTCAGTGTTAATCCACGGAAATTTTCGCTTAATTTGCTCCGCGGTAAGGATTTCGTTGCGTGCCCCCAGCTCATTTTGCATTTTTGAGTTCTCAATTAACGTTTCGGCGCCTTCCTCGGATGCCAGCATCATGTATCCGTACGGATTGAAGTTCACATCGACATCATCCCCAAGCTCCTGCTTGATATTTCGTAAAAATTCGGCGCCAAAAAGACTCATCATCACATTTTCTTCGATGGAAAATTGTTGTCGCAACCCTCCAACCGAAAGCGGGGTCGAAGCTGTCGCATAAGTCGGGTCTTTTTCGACAACGACGACGTTTAAACCTTCGCGAGCCCGTTTTTTGAGCCAATAAGCCGCAGAACTGCCCATCGCTCCGCCTCCAATAACCAAAACATCGCAATGCGACTGAAATTGCTTCTTCGGATCGACTTCCAGGTCTTCCAATGAGGCACTTTCCCTTTTCGCCTCTTCCCACAAATTCTTGTATCGCTGAATCGGGCGTTTAATATCATCCTTCAATATCCGAATGGTCCGTTTAATGGGATCCTCATCCTCGGGCGGGACAACATCCTTCCTGACACAACTCGAAACCGAGATTTTTCGAACGTTTTTCGCTAAAAAACGCAAATTTGATGAGGTCCGTCGCAGCAGCATGTCGAAAATTGACTAAATTAAAGCAAATTCACGATGATTATTTTATTAAGAATGACAATGAACAATTTTCAAGTACTTTTTGTGCTACGCAGTGACTGATAACAGCGTTTTGACGATTGTTTGATAAACAGCGGCGAACGTAAACACTTCTCTGATAAGATTTTTGATGGTTTTTAATAAAATTCTAATGAGGAGATAACAGGTGCAGTTAATTTAGCGACGAATTTCTGATAAATGCGGCTTCGACAGTGCTTCGGATGAATGATTTCCTTTAATTTGTACTTGAAAATATTTTTTTAAATAATTTTTAATGAAAATTCTTGTTGAAAAATCGAAAAAAATTTAATTTTTCGAGACCAAAACAGAATTTTCACAGAATTTCAGCTGAGAATGCGATTTGAGCGCCATCTACAGGAATTTTGAATTAGCGAAAAGGCATGGAACCGGCAAAAAGGTAAACAAAAAGCTCAAAAACGAACAATTTCCATTAAATTTTAGTAAAAATCAGGAAATGTCGAATCGTTACGGTAACAGATACGCTCGCGGAGGTCGAGGCAGAGGCGGAAATGTAAGTTTTTATTAAAATCTCACTCGAATTATTTTAAATTTTTAATTTTTTTCAAGTTCAACTCGAATCGCAGCAGAGATGATGACTCGACAGCCGGATTTTCGCGTGGCGGAGGGCGCGGAGGACATCCAGCAGGGTTGCGAGGACGAGATATCGGCTTATATTACGCCTCCATGAGCAAACAACGTCGGGAGGAAGACGAAAAACGCTTGGAAAAGGACATAACAATCCCTTCTAATAAAATTTTGGAGATCCAAAAATACCTGAAAAACTGTAAATACCTCATGGATGACCAGAAAAATGAATTTTCGGAAGATTCTGAAGCGAAAAAGTTTCAACAAGAGTTCGAACGTGTCACAAAAACCGAAATGGAGGATCAAATCCAACTTTCGATCGCGATGCGGATGAGCCAAGAACCGGATGAAACGAAAAAAATCAATTTTTCCAAGCCGAAAGGCAATTTAGAGCTCCAAAATTTCCGTGAAAAGCTCCCATGTTGGCAGTTTCGTGATGAAATTGTAAAAATTATTCACGAAAATCAAGTTGTTCTCATCAAAGGGGAGACAGGATGCGGAAAAACGACACAAGTAACGCAATTTATCCTCGATGACGCGATAAAATCTCAAAATTCTAAAAAAATTTCAATTGTTTGTACCCAACCTCGTCGAATTTCTGCTGTGACAGTTGCTGAACGTGTCGCAATCGAACGCGGCGAGAAATTGGGCGATTCTGTCGGTTACAACATTCGCTTAGACTCGATAATGCCCCGAAATCGCGCGGGAAATATCTTGTATTGCACCACTGGATGCGTTTTAAAGTATTTGGAATCGGATCCGGCATTGCTGGATGTCACTCATGTCATTCTAGATGAGGTTCATGAACGAGATACCAACTCGGATTTGTTAATGGGCATCTTCAAGGTCATCATTAAATACCGCCCGGAGCTTAAAATTATCCTCATGAGTGCGACTTTGAATGCGGAGGTCTTCGCAAATTACTTTGACGGATGCCCAACCCTCGAAATTCCGGGAAAAATTTATCCCGTCGACGAGTTTTATTTGGAAGATGTGCTGTCGATGCTGAATTTCACGCAATTCAGGGAGAATAGTAGGCGAGAAGTACCTTTTTGGGCCCGACATCGTCGCGGATTTAAAGATCCAGCAGCAGATTTGAGGGAAATTTTATCGCCTCACGTGTCGGGGTTGCGAAAAAAATATGGACCTCAAGTTGTTCAAGCACTAATGAACCCCCAATCTGAAAATGCTGACCTGGAATTGATCGAAGAGTTAATTTTTTATATCTCGATGAATTTAGGGCCTGGAGCGATTTTGGTTTTTCTTCCGGGATACGGGCAAATATCGAAACTTTGTACAAGTTTGACCAAATCTGGGCGATTTCCCGAAAGAAAATTCAAAATTTTTCCGCTTCATTCACTTTTGACGGGCGCGGATCAGAAAAAAGTCTTCGAAAGATGCGAACAAGGCGTTCGAAAAATAATTGTAGCAACAAATATCGCCGAAACATCAGTTACCATCGACGATGTCGTCTACGTAATCAACGCTGGGAAGCGAAAACTCACGAATTACGATGCAGAAACGAATGTTCAGGTGTTGGAGGAGATGTGGGTGTCAAAAGCCAATTCCAAACAACGAAAAGGTCGCGCAGGACGATGTCAACCCGGGATTTGTTATCATTTGTACACGCGGGCGCGTGAAAATTCACTCGAGGATGACATTTTGCCGGAAATTCAGCGTATTCGATTAGACGATATCATCTTGTCGTTGAAAATTTTGGGAATTTCTGACGTAAAAACTTTCCTGTCGAAGCTAATTTCGGTCCCAAACCAAAAAATCATCGAACACAGCATGACATTGCTCAAAAGACTTGAAGCTTTAACGCCTGAAGAGCTTTTAACGCCCCTCGGATATCACTTGGCTCGATTGCCGGTCGATGCGCAAACCGGCAAAATGATTCTTTTTGGCGCGCTTTTTAGTTGTCTTGATCCCGTGACTTGCATTGCGGCGAGTTTGACGTTTCGCGATCCTTTTTACACCGTCATGGGCAAAGAACGTGAATTGGATAGAATTAAACTTGAATTTGCTCGGGACTCGAAAAGTGATCATTTGATGGTTGCGAATGTCATGAGAAATTGGCGACGAGCGCAACAAGAGAGAGATAATAATTTTTTGCGCGAAAATTTTTTGAGTTTTCAAACGTTGAAACAGCTTGAGGACATGCAGGAACAATTTTATAAACTTCTGGGTGAAGCGAAATTCATTGAAGGACGAGGAGTTTTGGATCAAAAGACGAATCGCAACTCAGACAATGAAAAAGTTGTGAGGGGAGTCATTTGTGCGGGACTTTATCCGAATATTGCGAAGATCATGAGGGTTAAAACGAGGAAAAATTTCGCCGGTAAGACATTTTTTCTTAAAAATTTTCAGAAAAAATTAAATTTTTCATTAAAAAATTTTTTTAGATGCAACTCCAATGGTCGAAACCAAAGAAGATGGCAAATGTTCGATTCATCCGTGTTCCGTTAATGCTCGACAGAGAACTTTTAATCATCAATATCTCGTTTATCATCTGAAACAAAGGACGCAAAAGCTTAATATTCTCGATTGTACGACAGTGAGTCCTTATTCTATTTTGTTTTTTGGCGATTTGATCGAATCCAAGCCAGAAGAAGGAACCATTCAAGTAGCAGATTACCTGAAATTCAAATGTGATGCAGAAACACAGAAGTTGTTGATACAACTGAGAGAAGGATTAAATAAATTGTTGAAGGAGAAAATTTGGAGACCGTCGCCTGTTGATTGGGATGGACATGAAGGAGCGCTTTTGATGTAAGAAAATTTTTTTTATCAATTTATATTAAATTTTTGAAAGATTTGAAGATATTTTCAGCTTGAATTAGCAAAAGAGCGAATTTCAAATTTTTAACGGATATTTTTTGAATTGACATTTACAAATTTTTTTAATTTTCTTGTCAAAATCTTACAAATTTGGCAATTTGTTTTTATTTTAATAAAAAAAAAAAAACTTTTGTGATTTAAAAACTGTGTCAATTTTTGTCAAATTTGCTCCAAATGGATTTTGTCAAAAAACATTTTGTAACTCAAAACTGCAAAAAAAAATGAAACTGAAAAAAAAATTTTTTCTTTGACATAGTTTTGTTTTGAAAACTAAATCAAGAGCAAAAAAACTGTGTCAAAAACTGTGTCAAAGCAATTTTTGTCAAATCTTGCTCCAAATGGATAAAAATTTGTCAGAGGGCTCTAATTTATCATTTTTAATCATTTTATAACTCAAAACTGCTAAAAAATTGAAACTGAAAAAAAAAATTTTCTTTGACATAGTTTTGTTTTAAAAACTAAATCAAGAGCAAAAAAACTGTGTCAAAAACTGTGTCAAAGCAATTTTTGTCAAATCTTGCTCCAAATGGATAAAAATTTGTCAGAGGGCTCTAATTTATCATTTTTAATCATTTTATAACTCAAAACTGCCAAAAAATTGAAACTGAAAAAAAAAATTTTTTTTTCTTTGACACAGTTTTGTTTTGAAAACTAAATCAAGAGCAAAAAAACTGTGTCAAAAACTGTGTCAAAGCAATTTTTGTCAAATCTTGCTCCAAATGGATAAAAATTTGTCAGAGGGCTCTAATTTATCATTTTTAATCATTTTATAACTCAAAACTGCCAAAAAATTGAAACTGAAAAAAATTTTTTTTCTTTGACATAGTTTTGTTTTAAAATAAAATAAAATTTTGGAAAAAATTTTTATCATTTTTAAAACTAAATCAAGAGCAAAAAAACTGTGTCAAAAACTGTGTCAAAGCAATTTTTGTCAAATCTTGCTCCAAATGGATAAAAATTTGTCAGAGGGCTCTAATTTATTTTTTAATCATAAACTCAAAACTGCCAAAAAATTAAAAAAATTTTTTTCTTTGACACAGTAAAAAAAAATAAAATAATTAAAAAATAAAATAGATAAAAATTTGTCATTTAATTTTTAATAATTTAAAAATAAAAAATTGAAACTGAAAATTTTAAAAAATAATTTAACTTTTATAAAATTAAAGAAAAAAACAAAAATTTTCATATTTTTTCTACGATTTTTTTTAAAATTTTTCAGGGCAATCATCCATCTTCTCTCAATAGAAGACTCCAACGAATACGACGACGACTGTGATGACTTAAACTACAGTTGAAAAAAAAAATATTTTTTATTTCCCGACAATAAAATTAAATTTTTACTTAAAAAAAATCATAAAATATTTTTTTTAAAAAAATCCATTCACAAAATCCAACGAATTTCGAAGAATTTCAACTTTAAAATTCCCTTTCGTGCAATGGAACATCAAAACATCTCACAAAAATGTTACATGAGCGAGCATGATCCGAACATGATCTCTTCTCTCCTTATTTTTTGAAATCCGACAAAAAGTTTTTCTCTGTGTTCATAAAATATTACCTCACACATGATTTTCTTATCAGTTGAACATCCAGGCAACAACTTGTCAGTCGTGCTTGAGAGTTAACGTGGTTAAGAATCTCATGCGTAATCGTCATTCATAAAAATTTTACAAAATCTCAGGAACGAACGTTAATTGAAGAAGAATAGAAACTGAATTAAAATTCAAATTTGTTCAAGTCAAACTGAAGAATAGACAAAAAAGTGGATTAAAACCATAAAAAAACATAAAAAATAGTTGAAATATTTTAAAAAGTGATAAAAAAGATAAGAATCGAGATTAAAAAATCAACCTTGACATTCGTCACTTTGGTTTTTTCAACTGTTGCGTATCTATTACGTCAGAATTTGAGTCAGTGATCCCATGAAAGTTCGCTTAACTCTCAGAAAAACGAATTTTAGTTAAAAAATGCATTCCACAACGACAAATAATGAAGGAGACAAGTTCAAAATCGGTTGTATTGACTTCACGGCGGGATCTTTAGGTAAGAATTTCCTAAAAAATTAAGAAATTTTCATTAAAATTCGTAAAAAATTAATTTTTTAATGATTTTTTTCAGGCGGCGTAGCTCTTGTTTACGTGAGTCAACCTTTGGATACCGTAAAAGTCAAGATGCAAACCTTTCCTGATGCGTACAAAGGCATGACAGATTGTTTAGTGAAGACTTTCAAGCGAGATGGTGTCGCTCGAGGACTTTATGCGGGAACAATGCCCGCTGTAGCTGCCAATGTCGCTGAAAATTCGGTACTTTTTGCGGGTAAATTTAATTTTTATAACAAAAAATCCAAAATTTTTAACTTTTTTCTGTGTTTTTAGCGTATGGCGCGTGTCAAAATGCCGTCGGTTACTGCATCGGTCAACATGACATCAAGGAATTATCTCCATTGGCGAATGCAACTGCTGGATTTCTCGCTGCTTTCTTTTCTTCCTTCACATTATGCCCCACGGAGCTGATAAAATGTCGACTTCAGGCGATGCGCGAGGTCCAAACGCAAAAAGGACAAGTTGGAGCGGCGCTCGTGAGTCCTTACCAGCTGACAAAAAGTGTTTTGAAGACAGAAGGCGTTCCGGGACTGTTTCGTGGATTAACATCGACTTTTGCGCGTGAAATGCCGGGATACTTTTTCTTCTTCGGAGGTTATGAGTTGTCACGAAATTATCTTGCGAAGTAAGTTTTTCATGAATTTCTTCGAAATTTCTACATTTTTTATTAAAATTTAATTAAAATTATTTTTTTTAGTCCCGGAGAGACAAAAGACGAAATAGGACCATTGAAGACGATGTTAGCAGGAGCAATTGGAGGCATTTGTTTGTGGACCGCGATTTTCCCGGCAGATGTTATAAAGTCAAGGATTCAAGTTACGGGCACTACAAGAGGAATGTTTGACGTTGGAATCGAAATTTTCAAGAAAGAAGGCGCTCTTGCGTTGTACAATGGATTGAAACCGACCGTTTTGAGAACAATTCCGGCGACGTCGGTGCTGTTTTTGGTTTATGAGTACACGAAAAAGTTCCTTACACAAAAATTTGTCGATTAAAGATCGTTTGTACCTTGAGAAAATTTGTTTTTGTAACGAAAATTTAAGTCTATAGGGGCAAATTTTTAATTTTTTAATAGAAATCCAACGTTTTCAAACACATTTCCACTTTTAAGGTACAAAAATTAATAATTTTTGATAAATAATTTAAATAAGTGTCAAAAATTCTTAACTTTAGAAGAAAATTTCAACTTTTGTGAACAAAATTTAACTTTTTGTGAACAAAAATTGATAAATTTTTTGACTAAAAATATAACTCTTTCAACTAAAGTTAATCATTTTATGAGCATTTTAAATAAAAACTTATCACATTTGATAAAAATTTTTTCAAAAATTATAAATTTTAGAAGAAAATTTCAACTTTTTTCGGACAAAAGTTGAAAAATTTTGTCATTAACTTTTAATTTTTGATGAAAATCAACTTTTTGAGACTTTTTGAAAGAAAAATAAACTTTTTATACCAAAGTTGATAAATTTTACCAAAAACAAAAATTTTTAGACTTAAATCGATAAATTTTAATAAAATTTAGAAAAAAAAATGATAAAATCTGTTAATAAGTAAAATTATTGTATCTAAAATAGTTCATTTTTTAAAGAAAAATCAAAATTTCTTGACCTACATTAAAATTTTTTTTAAGAAAAAATAATTTTTTGATGATAACTCAACTTAATTTCACGAAAAACTTAATTTTTTAAATGCAAATTTAAAATTTTTGAAGAAAAATTAAGATTTTGAAACCAAAATTTATCAATTTTGACCAAAAAATAAAAGTTTGTGATCAAAAATCGATCATATTATGGCAGAAAATTAAAGTTTATGATGAAAATAGAAGTTTTTTTTTTATCGAAAATCGTAAATTCGAAGACTACCAAAGTCAAAAATTGAGGCAAAAAGTACTTTATTTTACATCTAAACAACGAAAACTATCACGAGACGTCATTAAATGCTTCTTTCCTTAACGACTTCCCTTCCTGCTGTAATATTCCTGCTCAATATGCTGACAAAATCTCGTCAAATTACTCTTCTGATTGATTTTCTCCGCCAACTCGACGTTATTTAAATTCGTCGTGATCGTCGCATACAAATGCCCGAACATCAAAGCGTCAAATTCCGTGGGAAACGCTCCATTAAAGTACGGACGATCTTGCAACATTTCACTTAATTCGCGACATTTATCTTTAATTTCACTTCCGACCATTTCCATGTCGTAATCGAGCCATTCGTCGACATCCAGCAACTTTTTCACCTGTCGATGCTTCCGCCATGCCTGAATGTGGTTCAAGGGCCATGGATACGGGCTTCCGTAACGCGGATACGTAATTGTCTCACGCACAGCGTCATCCATCCAACACACGAAAAGTTCGGCATTCGTGAAAGTGTTGTCCATTTCTTGCAACTTCGCATTCCAATTCTCCCGTTCGCGCTTTTCCATGTCCTTCGGCCAGAGCGAGTACCCTTCATGCTCCAAAAAATCCACAATTGGCAGGAATTCCGCGACCAAAACGTTCCCATATTGCAGAATTGGCAGTTTGGTTTTGGCGCCGCCGGGACTCATGAATTCCGCGTTGATGCGAGATTCGCACTTCAGAGGCAGTCCCAACATTTTGAAGTAAGTTTTGACGGCGAGAAATGCGGCAGTTTCGGGTAAAAGCATTTGTTCGACCTCCAACGGGTGATAAAGGATGAATTCGTGCTTTTGTTCCTTGCTGTTGGCACGACCTTTGCTCAGTTCGTTGATGAGGATGTCTTTCAACTCGGATTGAGGCATTTTTTTTTTGGGGATTTTTCGAGAAGTTTTATCAGTTGAGGTTACGTTTAGAGGACTTGTTGAAAGATTTTTAAATGATTTTTGCAGAAAGTTGAGTCAAAAGTCCCTTTTTAGATGGATTTTGAGGTGAAAAGTCTTATATAACTTGTGTTTGGAAGGTAAAATGTTCCATGAAGAATTTTTCTTTCGTATGGAAATCAACTATCGCATTGACGTTTAAACAGCTGTTCAGTTGTCGGTGAAAAAAATCGATCTCGAAAGCGATTTCGAAGAGATTCACGTTTTTGAAATGCACTAAAAAGTTAAAAATAAGGATTTTTAAGATATTTTTCGAAAATTTGAAAAATATATTGAACAATTTTCGAATATTTAAAGAATATATTGAATAATTTTCGAAATATGAAGAATATATTAAACAAAATTCGAAAATTTGAAGAGTATATTGAATCATTTTCGAAAATTTGAAGAATATATTGAATAATTTTCGAAAATATGAAGAATATATTGATCGATTTTCAAAAATTTGAAGAATATATTGATCGATTTTCGAAAATATGAAGAATATATTAAATAATTTTCGAAAATAAAAGAATATATTGAACAATTTTCGAAAATATGAAGAATATATTAAACCATTTTCGAAAATTTGAAGAATATATTGAAAGTTTTTTGGAAATTTGAGAAATTAAACAAAACTTTATTTTCAACAATTAAAAATTCAAAACTATCAAAATTTATTATTTTTTTGTACTTAATTTCCTAACTTTTGCTCTATAACTTGCTTCAAATATTCTTTTTGCTTCCTCAAATCTGTTGGCCAATACCTCCAATTGATCACCAAAACTTCAAATCCACGTTTTTCCAATTGCCAAACTTTCGTTCTAACATATCCCGTCACTTTATCTGTGCCTCTCAACACATTATTGTGTCCCGCTATAACCAAAGCGAACAATTTTGTTCTGTCTTTTTCCTTAACGCCTTGCAACAAAATATCTCGCGTCAAAATCGTCGAGTTCATTTTCTCCGGAAAATTATGTCTGATGTCAATGGCTTTTTTTGTATCGCTATCTACTGCTAAAATGACATCCAATCGCTGAAAATGCGGCAAGGGACTAAACATTTTCGCAAATCCAAAGACTTCTTCGCATCCCTCGACGATTTCAAGCAACATTTTATTGCCGTGCGTGAGTTTATCTCGTTTTTCGCGATACGGCTCGTAATCTAACGTGACGCCGCAAATGAAATTTTTCCTCTGTTTCGACATGCGATTTCCTTTGTACGCATCTCCGTAATAAATTTCCGCAAAACTATCGAGAGATACAGCGGAACTTCCCAAATTGAAGCTATTTTTGCCGAATGCCTTGATAAGGAAATCTGGATTGAGACTGAGCGAGATCATGTCTGGCGTGACAAAAGTTGGATCAATTATCGACAAATAATGCACGAGATTGATAAAAACGCTCGGATACCTGGCGACTTCATCTACGCGATTGTCGAGTTCGTTCACAATTTTTTCCATTAATTTTCGTTCCAAGCCGTCGGGCATTTTGAAGTCGAATAAGCCGATTATGAAAGCAATTCGTTCCAAATCCTTCAAACGAGCGTTTTCGAATTCGTTGTAAAAACGTTGGATGACGAGTTTTAAGGAAGGTTCGTGACATTGTTGCATATCTGTGCCGAGAGTACCAATGTGAAGACAACTTACGAGATGGAAACGATGGATGTGAGGCGTGAGGGCGTCAAGTAGCTCGATGACGAGGTAGGTTTCTTTTGCTTTGGTTGAGTATTCGAGTTGCTAAAAAAAAGGTAAATTTTTGTTAATTTTTAAAGATTTAATTTTTTTTTTAATTTTTTATTTTAAAAATATTTAAAAAAATTAAATATTTATTTAAAATAAAAATTAAATAAATTTTTTAAAAATAAATATTTAAATTAAATTTAAAGAAAAATTTAATATTTTATTATTTTAATTAAAAAAATTATTGAATAAGGCCGCTCCAAATTTTTTCTATGTTTTTGTCCCCTGCCCCATTTCAAAAGCCGAAAATCCAATGGGGCAAAATAAAAAAAAAGTTAAAAATTTCATCAAAATTGACCATTTTTTGGTCCTTTTCCTTACTTTTTCAAGGAATTTTCAAAAATTTTTTAAAATATTTTCAATTTTTAAATTTTTTTGTGCTGAAAATTGTATTTTAACATGAATTTTCTTCTTTAAAATTTTTTTCAAAAAAATTATTTTTCAAAATTTTTTGACAGTTATTTTTATGAAATTTTTTTGTTAAAATTTTTAACTTGAAATACTTTCAGATCAATTTTAAATCATCAAATCTCAATGTAGATACCATAAAAACCAATTAAAATATTCATTGATTGTTAAAATTTTGTCATTTTGTATGAAATTATTTCAAAACTTTTTTTTTTTTTTTGCCCCCCCCCCCATTTTGAAAAAAATGTTTTGGGACAAAAACATCGGAAAAAATTTGGAACGGCCTAAATTAAATTAAATTTTTTTATTTAATTAATTAAATATTTTTTAAAATTATTTTTTATTTTAATTTTTTTTTAATTTATTTAAATTAAAATATTTAAGTTAAAATTAAATTTAAAAAATTTATTTTTATATTTAAAATTTAAATTTAAATTTTTATTAAATTAAAAAAAATATTTAAATAAATTATTAATTTAATTTTTTTTATTATTTTTATTTTAATTATTTTTTTTTAAATTTAATTAAATTGAATATTTTTTATTTTATTTATTTATTTTTTTTTTGAGGAAAACATTTAAAAAAATAAAAAATATTTAAAAAAAATATTCAATTTAATAAAATTTTGTTTTAATATTTTTTTTTTCACACAAAAATGGAACAAAAAGTTTGAAAAAAATTCTTAATTTTTTATGAATTTTTTAAGGACTTACCTTCAGAATATTGGACAACGTCATGCTATCAACCGTATCCAAATGTCGATGTAATTTCGCATACAACTTCTTCAAAACTCGAATATCGCGAATTCTGGTTTTTGTTTTGAAAAGTCCCGTGCAAACAACTCCCACTTCTTCAATTGTCATGTCATCCATCGAATGAATCCAATTCTTCTCGATGTCAATCATCTCATCGATGGGATCTCGTGTGACATTCAAAAAGAACAAAAGTTGCAAAAATAAATCTTTTGGCAACTTTGGAATATTTCTGCCCATCCGCATAACCACATTATGTGTCAATTTCGACGTTTTTCCCAAACCTAATGAATGAAAATGGTCCACGTAAAGCAATCTTTTGCCCAAATCCCAACTACGGACACGCGCCAAACACACATCTTCAATCGCGAGCCACAAATCCCAATAATTTCTCGTGTTTTTACTCGGCGTCGTCGGCAAAATCATCAAAAGTTTCAACAAATCCAACAATATTTCGTCACTGAACTCATGGCGACGATCCGCAAAGGCATCAATAATCTCATCGAAGCAAGTTTCGGAGATTTGTAAGTCGTATTCGCGACAATATGTGGCAACGGATTCCAATCCAGCGTAGAGTTCTTCCGTCGAACACGATTTCCAGTCTTTTGATGCGAGGATTTGTGTGAGGGAGTCTCGTTCGGGCGCCGGTTTTTGCAGAAAAGGTGAGAGTTCTTCCAATTTGAGCATGTTGGGGGCTGGGATTGACATCAATACGTTTCTTCCGTAATCATTTTGGAAATGGTTGAAGGTGCGTGCGTAAAGACAGGATATTTGAAAACGAAATCCACGTTGAAAAGTTGTGACAAGCGGTGTGACGCCTTTGAGTGTACGATGTGTGATGAGTTTAAGGAAAAACATCCTTTTTTTGGATTATTTCTCAGTCAAATTTATGAAAAAGTACAAAACTTTGACTGAAACCACATTTCGGTTTGCATGTGAATTTGTTTATATTGAACAGCTGATTAAATTTCGTTCTCGAATAACAATTTTTTGAATTATTTATTGGAGTTTCGTTAATGAAATTTTAAGGTAATTCGAACAAAAAATTACAAAATATCGAAATTTAAGTAAAATTGGTTAATTTATTTTTTTTTTTTTTCAGAAAAATTTAAAATTCATTGAAAATTTTCGATTAAAATATTGAAATGAATTAACTTGAGTGACTTTCTGTTGAAATCAATTGAAACAAGTTCAAAGTTAGATGACCGAATGCTCCTCTCAAACTCATCGAAAACAAATTTTCGCGTCAATTTCAATATGGGGATATGTGTTTGCATGTCAGGAGAGACATTTCTGATGTCTTTTTCTTATTTTGAAAATCGCTCAACTTTTTGTACTATTCTTATAGGTTATGTCTAATATACTACATTGTTTTTGTTTAAAATTTCTTAACCTCATCTAAAATTTATCAAATATCTTGCTCCAAATGGATAAAAATTTGTCAGAGGGCTCTAATTTATCATTTTTAATCATTTTATAACTCAAAACTGCCAAAAAATTGAAACTGAAAAAAAAAATTTTTTCTTTGACATAGTTTTGTTTTAAAAACTAAATTAAGAGCAAAAAAACTGTGTCAAAGCCATTTTTGTCAAATCTTGCTCCAAATGGATAAAAATTTGTCAGAGAGCTCTAATTTATCATTTTTAATCATTTTATAACTCAAAACTGCCTGAAAAAATTGAAACTGAAAAAAAACTGTGTCAAAGCCATTTTTCCTTTGACATAGTTTTGTTTTAAAAACTAAATCAAGAGCAAAAAAACTGTGTCAAAAACTGTGTCAAAGCAATTTTTGTCAAATTTTGCTCCAAATGGATAAAAATTTGTCAGAGAGCTCTAATTTATCATTTTTAATCATTTTATAACTCAAAACTGCCAAAAAATTGAAACTGAAAAAAAATTTTTCCTTTGACATAGTTTTGTTTTAAAAACTAAATCAAGAGCAAAAAAACTAAAACTGTGTCAAAGCAATTTTTGTCAAATTTTGCTCCAAATGGATAAAAATTTGTCAGAGAGCTCTAATTTATCATTTTTAATCATTTTATAACTCAAAACTGCCAAAAAATTGAAACTGAAAAAAAATTTTTCCTTTGACATAGTTTTGTTTTAAAAACTAAATCAAGAGCAAAAAAACTGTGTCAAAAACTGTGTCAAAGCAATTTTTGTCAAATTTTGCTCCAAATGGATAAAAATTTGTCAGAGAGCTCTAATTTATCATTTTAATCATTTTATAACTCAAAACTGCCAAAAAATTGAAACTGAAAAAAAAATTTTCCTTTGACATAGTTTTGTTTTAAAAACTAAATCAAGAGCAAAAAAACTGTGTCAAAAACTGTGTCAAAGCAATTTTTGTCAAATTTTGCTCCAAATGGATAAAAATTTGTCAGAGAGCTCTAATTTATCATTTTTAATCATTTTATAACTCAAAACTGCCAAAAAATTGAAACTGAAAAAAAATTTTTCCTTTGACATAGTTTTGTTTTAAAAACTAAATCAAGAGCAAAAAAACTGTGTCAAAAACTGTGTCAAAGCAATTTTTGTCAAATTTTGCTCCAAATGGATAAAAATTTGTCAGAGGGCTCTAATTTATCATTTTTAATCATTTTATAACTCAAAACTGCCAAAAAATTGAAACTGAAAAAAAAAATTTCCTTTGACATAGTTTTGTTTTAAAAACTAAATCAAGAGCAAAAAAACTGTGTCAAAAACTGTGTCAAAGCAATTTTTGTCAAATTTTGCTCCAAATGGATAAAAATTTGTCAGAGAGCTCTAATTTATCATTTTTAATCATTTTATAACTCAAAACTGCCAAAAAATTGAAACTGAAAAAAAATTTTTCCTTTGACATAGTTTTGTTTTAAAAACTAAATCAAGAGCAAAAAAACTGTGTCAAAAACTGTGTCAAAGCAATTTTTGTCAAATTTTGCTCCAAATGGATAAAAATTTGTCAGAGGGCTCTAATTTATCATTTTTAATCATTTTATAACTCAAAACTGCCAAAAAATTGAAACTGAAAAAAAAAATTTCCTTTGACATAGTTTTGTTTTAAAAACTAAATCAAGAGCAAAAAAACTAAAATTTTGCTCCAAATGGATAAAAATTTGTCAGAGAGATCTAATTTATCATTTTATAACTCAAAACTGCCAAAAAATTGAAACTGAAAAAAAATTTTTCTTTGACATAGTTTTGTTTTGAAAACTAAATCAAAAAGTTATACTACAATACAACTTTCATCCGCTAATTCAAAAAATTTCTTTATTTTGTCTATTTTTAGCCGTTTGTGTAAACCACGGATGTGCAACTATTTAAAAATATTTTTTCACGATATTCAGTGAGAGTCTTTTGGTTAGACTTAAATTTTGTTTTTTTTTTCTTTTAATTGTTAGAATTTAAAAAAAAAATAATTTTAAGTTATTTTTAATGTTTAATAAAGTTTAGTTATAGAGTTAAGAAAATGGGTAATCAACCAGGAAAAGTACACAGCTCGAGAGACATTTACAAAAGATCATTGAATGGGAAAAATTCTATTGGTAAGTTTTTTTTTCGATTTTCTGTTCCACGTCATTAAACATTTATCGAACACTTACCTATTTTTTTCTCAATTGACTATCAACAGGTATCCCATCAGCGCCAAGTAAACCCGAATTAGTTACCAATCATGTAATAGCTTCCGATGCTGTCACTATTCGATGGTATTACCCAAATGATGAAAATGTGTTGCTTCAAGGCTATATCGTAGAACATCGAAGAATCGGATCACAACAATGGATGCGCGCAGTGAACATTTTAATACCAAATAATGAACTTACCATTAACGGACTCGATCCTGGTTGGAAATACCAATTCCGAGTAATTGCTGTAACATCTTTGGGCAACTCGTATCCTTCAGAGTATTCAGAGCCCTTGTCTGTCATGCTTCAACGAAAGACTACAAGTACTGCTCCTTACTTTGTTACAGAGTTGGAGAATAAAGAAGTGCTTTTACACAGTCCAGTTGAGTTCAAAGTTGATTTTAATGGAAATCCATCACCTGAAATTGTTTGGTTTAAAGATGGCTTTGAATTACTCGATGATGAGCACAATAAAATTTTCGTTGATTACGAAGCGGGTTGCTCAATGTTGCAAATTGACAATGTTGTTTCGTCAGACGAAGGTGAATTCAAGTGTTTGGCAACGAATTCAATGGGCCAAGCAGAAACTAATGCAAAACTAATTATTGATGATCCACCGAAAGTGTTACTTTCCAAAAATTATGACGATGGGCTTTTAGCTGAAGCTGGAGAAGTTTTGCGTTTAAAAGTTGCTATTGAAGGACGTCCTGCTCCAACTGTTATATGGACCCATAATAACAGGATGATCACATCTGTGGATCGCTTTGAAATTATAACGACAAAAACAAGTTCAAACCTACGCATTTCCAATGTTCAAAGAGAAGATCGCGGAGAATATACAGTCAAAGCATTGAACCGCAGCGGAGAAGATTCAAAATCTTTTCTCGTTACTGTCACTTCAAGACCAAGTTCTCCCGGAAAAGCTATTGTTTCTAAATGTATCGGAAATTCTGCTACAGTTCACTTTACAGAGCCCGAAGATGATGGAGGATGTACAGTTTGTAATTACATTATTGAATATAATCGAACTGGATGGGATGTATGGTTGAAAGCTAAGACAACGAAGAATCTCACAGTTACTTTGAATAACTTGATCGAAGGTTCAGAATACAAATTTCGGGTAAAAGCTGAGAACTTGTATGGAATCAGTGAACCTGGAGAAGAATCCTTTTTGGTATTTGTGCCTGATATTAATCGAGGAGTTTTCTCTCCGCCTCGCAGTCATAACACTTCGTCAACAAACCTATTGGGCAGTCCTGTTTTGAGAAGTAGATCTGTTAGTAGAGCTGGAAGTAGATCTGCAAGTGTGACAAGAGAAAAAGTTGACAGTGAAACTTCAACAAGACCTGTTGAAGAAGTTAAAAGTCCTGTGCAAATCAAAATCGAAGAACCTGAGGAAACTGAACCTGTTGAAGTTGAGAAACCAGTTGAAGTTGAAAAATCAGTTGAAATTGAAAAACCAATTGGTAAGTTATTTAATTTTTAAATTTTAATTGAACTTATCTGAAAACTTTCAACTTTTCAATAGAAACCAATTTCGATTTTGAAAATGACAAAACAAGTGAACCTCCTTTCAAGTCCATTTCAGCGCCAAGTATGTTATTTTTATTTCAAATTTTAATCAAAAAAGAATATATTTTTCCTAATTCATAGATATAGGTACCACAGTAGAAAATCCTTCACTAAGACAAACTGTGAGCTCAACCTATTTAATGTATGAAAAAGTGATGCGCGATCTTTATCAAACTTTAGAACAAAGAGACGAAGCTGAAAAAAGTGAAAGTCCATTCAGCAAGAAAAAATTACCTTCAATTGAAACTTATAACTATGAACGTCGACATACTATTGCTAATACAGGAAAAGATCATGACATCGAAATTAATGAAGTTGAAGATACACAAAATGATGATTTTTTGAATTACGAAAAATCAGATGAAAATTTAAGATCTTCGAGCTTTAGTAATGAAATTAATAACAATACATGGAGTAACAATCAAAATCTATTTTCTTCAAAAGAAGTTTATGATTTGAAAGATGATGAAAAATCAAATGAAGACTTACGAAACATAGTTTCACCTTATAAGACACCAAATAAAGGCGAAGCTGTTTACGTTTTAAATAAACCGCAACAATCTGATCCACAGTTTGTACTAAAACCCATCTTAAAAGGTTCAGGAATGAATAGCAAACTATCTTCTGCCAAAACTTCAAAGGAAACTTTACCAACAGAAGAACCAAATTTCATCAATAAGATCAACAGTTCTCCAATGTATTCAAATCAAAACATGGATCGTTCAGATCGGATTCAAGATTTCATCAACACTCGTAAAACTTCTGACTCTTCAATTAAGGACCAACGTCAAATGGAAACCACAGAAGAGAATAGAACTGTAATTGATCATTATACATCAATTTTGAGTGATAAGAAAATCTATAGAAGAACTTCAGCTGATAAAGTTCCGTTATATTTAAGACCTTCAATTGACGACACAGAATCTGAACCAGAAAAAGAAAAACACGAAGATAAACCAAAAGAACAAAGCTTATCTCCTGTTAATTGGGACTACAAACCAAAAACAGTTTTTGAAAGAGATTCATCCCGAAAACCTGTTAGAGATAAATTTTCTGCTAAAATTGTTCTAAAATCAACATCTAAAAGCCCGATTCGTCGGCCAATTACGTCAGATTTAAACACAAATGAAATTATCCAAAGAAAAAATTCTAAGCCAATCAATGAGAATTTCGCACAAAAGTCAGATACGAAAAAAGAAAAATTGAATGGTTCTGTAGAAAGTGCAGTTGTTACTAAAAAGCAAGTTAAGAGTAATTTGTATTACTTGATAGATGTTTGTCTATTTTTCTTTTCAATTTATTTATATTTCTTTAAAAATGAGCTACTTTGCATACCGATTCTATTGCTACTTGTCTATCGACAATTTAAAACAAAGTAAATTTAAAAAAAAAAATAAAATTTTTTCTTATGAATTTGTTAAACTTTTATCTTATAATATTTGTTAAAAAGCATTCGTATACAATAAAATATAATTTAATGTTAAAAAAATAATTTTTTTATTTATGAATTATAGATTCTCTTCATAAATTTTCTTTTTAAATATTAAAAGTAAATTATTTTAAAAATAAATTTATAAAATAATTGTTTGGTTAATTTAAATTTTTTTATTTTTGAATCATTTAAAAAAAAATTATTTTCAATTTTAAAGTTATTTACATTTTTTTCTGAATTTGATTTAAAAAAGTTCATAATTTTAACTTTAAATTATTTAAATATTTTTATTTTTTTTTTTAAATCATTTAGGTACTTAAAAAATTTTTAATTTTTAGAAAAACTTTTGAAGTAAAATTTTTTAATTCTTAGAAAATTTTTTAATTCATAATTTCGCTAAATAAACTGAAAAAAAATTATTAAATTAAAAATTTTAACTTCTTTTCAATTATAAAAGGATTTTGGCTGAAATTTTTTTGCTAACATCTTTAAATGGCTCCTGTACATCGGAAACGCAAAATTTAGAAAAAGTCCAAAACAAAAGTTGTTTCTAATGCCAAAACCTTCAATTTGAGACGGAGAACGGTGATCTAACTCAATTTTCAAAAATGGGTACATGAGCCCTCATAATAAGAGGATTTTGACTTAAATTTTTTTCATCAATTTTTTTTGCTAACATCTTTAAATGGCTCCTGTACATCGAAACGCAAAATTTAGAAAAAGTCCAAAACAAAAGTTGTTTCTAATGCCAAAACCTTCAATTTGAGACGGAGAACGGTGATCTAACTCAATTTTCAAAAATGGGTACATGAGCCCTCATAATAAGAGGATTTTGACTTAATTTTTTTTTCATCAATTTTTTTTGCTAACATCTTTAAATGGCTCCTGTACATCGAATACGCAAAATTTAGAAAAAGTCCAAAACAAAAGTTGTTTCTAATGCCAAAACCTTCAATTTGAGACGGAGAACGGTGATCTAACTCAATTTTCAAAAATGGGTACATGAGCCCTCATAATAAGAGGATTTTGACTTAAATTTTTTTCATCAATTTTTTTTGCTAACATCTTTAAATGGCTCCTGTACATCGGAAACGCAAAATTTAGAAAAAGTCCAAAACAAAAGTTGTTTCTAATGCCAAAACCTTCAATTTGAGACGGAGAACGGTGATCTAACTCAATTTTCAAAAATGGGTACATGAGCCCTCATAATAAGAGGATTTTGACTTAAATTTTTTTCAACAATTTTTTTTGCTAACATCTTTAAATGGCTCCTGTACATCGAAAACGCAAAATTTAGAAAAAGTCCAAAACAAAAGTTGTTTCTAATGCCAAAACCTTCAATTTGAGACGGAGAACGGTGATCTAACTCAATTTTCAAAAATGGGTACATGAGCCCTCATAATAAGAGGATTTTGACTTCAATTTTTTTCAACAATTTTTTTTGCTAACATCTTTAAATGGCTCCTGTACATCGAAAACGCAAAATTTAGAAAAAGTCCAAAACAAAAGTTGTTTCTAATGCCAAAACCTTCAATTTGAGACGGAGAACGGTGATCTAACTCAATTTTCAAAAATGGGTACATGAGCCCTCATAATAAGAGGATTTTGACTTAAATTTTTTTTGCTAACATCTTTAAATGGCTCCTGTACATCGAAAACGCAAAATTTAGAAAAAGTCCAAAACAAAAGTTGTTTCTAATGCCAAAACCTTCAATTTGAGACGGAGAACGGTGATCTAACTCAATTTTCAAAAATGGGTACATGAGCCCTCATAATAAGAGGATTTTGACTTAATTTTTTTTTGCTAACATCTTTAAATGGCTCCTGTACATCGAAAACGCAAAATTTAGAAAAAGTCCAAAACAAAAGTTGTTTCTAATGCCAAAACCTTCAATTTGAGACGGAGAACGGTGATCTAACTCAATTTTCAAAAATGGGTACATGAGCCCTCATAATAAGAGGATTTTGACTTAAATTTTTTTCATCAATTTTTTTTGCTAACATCTTTAAATGGCTCCTGTACATCGAAAACGCAAAATTTAGAAAAAGTCCAAAACAAAAGTTGTTTCTAATGCCAAAACCTTCAATTTGAGACGGAGAACGGTGATCTAACTCAATTTTCAAAAATGGGTACATGAGCCCTCATAATAAGAGGATTTTGACTTAAATTTTTTTCATCAATTTTTTTTGCTAACATCTTTAAATGGCTCCTGTACATCGGAAACGCAAAATTTAGAAAAAGTCCAAAACAAAAGTTGTTTCTAATGCCAAAACCTTCAATTTGAGACGGAGAACGGTGATCTAACTCAATTTTCAAAAATGGGTACATGAGCCCTCATAATAAGAGGATTTTGACTTAAATTTTTTTCATCAATTTTTTTTGCTAACATCTTTAAATGGCTCCTGTACATCGAAAACGCAAAATTTAGAAAAAGTCCAAAACAAAAGTTGTTTCTAATGCCAAAACCTTCAATTTGAGACGGAGAACGGTGATCTAACTCAATTTTCAAAAATGGGTACATGAGCCCTCATAATAAGAGGATTTTGACTTAAATTTTTTTCATCAATTTTTTTTGCTAACATCTTTAAATGGCTCCTGTACATCGGAAACGCAAAATTTAGAAAAAGTCCAAAACAAAAGTTGTTTCTAATGCCAAAACCTTCAATTTGAGACGGAGAACGGTGATCTAACTCAATTTTCAAAAATGGGTACATGAGCCCTCATAATAAGAGGATTTTGACTTAAATTTTTTTTAATCAATTTTTTTTGCTAACATCTTTAAATGGCTCCTGTACATCGAAAACGCAAAATTTAGAAAAAGTCCAAAACAAAAGTTGTTTCTAATGCCAAAACCTTCAATTTGAGCTGGAGAACCGTGATCTACAAAAGTTGAAAAAAAATTTGAAAAATCGGTATGTGAGCCCTCATAATAAGAGGATTTTGACTTAAATTTTTTTTCATCAATTTTTTTTGCTAACATCTTTAAATGGCTCCTGTACATCGGAAACGCAAAATTTAGAAAAAGTCCAAAACAAAAGTTGTTTCTAATGCCAAAACCTTCAATTTGAGACGGAGAACGGTGATCTAACTCAATTTTCAAAAATGGGTACATGAGCCCTCATAATAAGAGGATTTTGACTTAAATTTTTTTCATCAATTTTTTTTGCTAACATCTTTAAATGGCTCCTGTACATCGAAAACGCAAAATTTAGAAAAAGTCCAAAACAAAAGTTGTTTCTAATGCCAAAACCTTCAATTTGAGACGGAGAACGGTGATCTAACTCAATTTTCAAAAATGGGTACATGAGCCCTCATAATAAGAGGATTTTGACTTAAATTTTTTTTGCTAACATCTTTAAATGGCTCCTGTACATCGAAAACGCAAAATTTAGAAAAAGTCCAAAACAAAAGTTGTTTCTAATGCCAAAACCTTCAATTTGAGACGGAGAACGGTGATCTAACTCAATTTTCAAAAATGGGTACATGAGCCCTCATAATAAGAGGATTTTGACTTAAATTTTTTTTCATCAATTTTTTTTGCTAACATCTTTAAATGGCTCCTGTACATCGAAAACGCAAAATTTAGAAAAAGTCCAAAACAAAAGTTGTTTCTAATGCCAAAACCTTCAATTTGAGCTGGAGAACCGTGATCTACAAAAGTTGAAAAAAATTTGAAAAATCGGTATGTGAGCCCTCATAATAAGAGGATTTTGACTTAAATTTTTTTCATCAATTTTTTTTGCTAACATCTTTAAATGGCTCCTGTACATCGGAAACGCAAAATTTAGAAAAAGTCCAAAACAAAAGTTGTTTCTAATGCCAAAACCTTCAATTTGAGACGGAGAACGGTGATCTAACTCAATTTTCAAAAATGGGTACATGAGCCCTCATAATAAGAGGATTTTGACTTAAATTTTTTTCATCAATTTTTTTTGCTAACATCTTTAAATGGCTCCTGTACATCGAAAACGCAAAATTTAGAAAAAGTCCAAAACAAAAGTTGTTTCTAATGCCAAAACCTTCAATTTGAGCTGGAGAACCGTGATCTACAAAAGTTGAAAAAAATTTTCAAAAATCGGTATGTGAGCCCTCATAATAAGAGGATTTTGACTTAAATTTTTTTTCATCAATTTTTTTTGCTAACATCTTTAAATGGCTCCTGTACATCGGAAACGCAAAATTTAGAAAAAGTCCAAAACAAAAGTTGTTTCTAATGCCAAAACCTTCAATTTGAGACGGAGAACGGTGATCTAACTCAATTTTCAAAAATGGGTACATGAGCCCTCATAATAAGAGGATTTTGACTTAAATTTTTTTCATCAATTTTTTTTGCTAACATCTTTAAATGGCTCCTGTACATCGAAAACGCAAAATTTAGAAAAAGTCCAAAACAAAAGATGTTTCTAATGCCAAAACCTTCAATTTGAGCTGGAGAACCGTGATCTACAAAAGTTGAAAAAATTTTCAAAATTCGGTATGTGAGCCCTCATAATAAGAGGATTTTGACTTAAATTTTTTTCATCAATTTTTTTTGCTAACATCTTTAAATGGCTCCTGTACATCGGAAACGCAAAATTTAGAAAAAGTCCAAAACAAAAGTTGTTTCTAATGCCAAAACCTTCAATTTGAGCTGGAGAACGGTGATCTACAAAAGTTGAAAAAAATTTGAAAAATCGGTATGTGAGCCCTCATAATAAGAGGATTTTGACTTAAATTTTTTTTCATCAATTTTTTTTGCTAACATCTTTAAATGGCTCCTGTACATCGAAAACGCAAAATTTAGAAAAAGTCCAAAACAAAAGTTGTTTCTAATGCCAAAACCTTCAATTTGAGCGGAGAACGGTGATCTACAAAATTTTCAAAAATGGGTACATGAGCCCTCATAATAAGAGGATTTTGACTTAAATTTTTTTCATCAATTTTTTTTGCTAACATCTTTAAATGGCTCCTGTACATCGAAAACGCAAAATTTAGAAAAAGTCCAAAACAAAAGTTGTTTCTAATGCCAAAACCTTCAATTTGAGCTGGAGAACCGTGATCTACAAAAGTTGAAAAAATTTTGAAAAATCGGTATGTGAGCCCTCATAATAAGAGGATTTTGACTTAAATTTTTTTTCATCAATTTTTTTTGCTAACATCTTTAAATGGCTCCTGTACATCGGAAACGCAAAATTTAGAAAAAGTCCAAAACAAAAGTTGTTTCTAATGCCAAAACCTTCAATTTGAGCTGGAGAACCGTGATCTACAAAAGTTGAAAAAATTTTCAAAAATCGGTATGTGAGCCCTCATAATAAGAGGATTTTGACTTAATTTTTTTTTCATCAATTTTTTTTTGCTAACATCTTTAAATGGCTCCTGTACATCGAAAACGCAAAATTTAGAAAAAGTCCAAAACAAAAGTTGTTTCTAATGCCAAAACCTTCAATTTGAGCTGGAGAACCGTGATCTACAAAAGTTGAAAAAATTTTGAAAAATCGGTATGTGAGCCCTCATAATAAGAGGATTTTGACTTAAATTTTTTTTCATCAATTTTTTTTGCTAACATCTTTAAATGGCTCCTGTACATCGAAAACGCAAAATTTAGAAAAAGTCCAAAACAAAAGTTGTTTCTAATGCCAAAACCTTCAATTTGAGCTGGAGAACGGTGATCTAACTCAATTTTCAAAAATGGGTACATGAGCCCTCATAATAAGAGGATTTTGACTTAAATTTTTTTCATCAATTTTTTTTGCTAACATCTTTAAATGGCTCCTGTACATCGAAAACGCAAAATTTAGAAAAAGTCCAAAACAAAAGTTGTTTCTAATGCCAAAACCTTCAATTTGAGCTGGAGAACCGTGATCTACAAAAGTTGAAAAAATTTTGAAAAATCGGTATGTGAGCCCTCATAATAAGAGGATTTTGACTTAAATTTTTTTCATCAATTTTTTTTGCTAACATCTTTAAATGGCTCCTGTACATCGAAAACGCAAAATTTAGAAAAAGTCCAAAACAAAAGTTGTTTCTAATGCCAAAACCTTCAATTTGAGCTGGAGAACCGTGATCTACAAAAGTTGAAAAAATTTTGAAAAATCGGTATGTGAGCCCTCATAATAAGAGGATTTTGACTTAAATTTTTTTTCATCAATTTTTTTTGCTAACATCTTTAAATGGCTCCTGTACATCGGAAACGCAAAATTTAGAAAAAGTCCAAAACAAAAGTTGTTTCTAATGCCAAAACCTTCAATTTGAGCTGGAGAACCGTGATCTACAAAAGTTGAAAAAATTTTGAAAAAGTGGTATGTGAGCCCTCATAATAAGAGGATTTTGACTTAAATTTTTTTTCATAAATTTTTTTTTGCTAACATCTTTATATGGCTCCTGTACATCGAAAACGCAAAATTTAGAAAAAGTCCAAAACAAAAGTTGTTTCTAATGCCAAAACCTTCAATTTGAGGGAGAACCGTGATCTACAAAAGTTGAAAAAATTTTGAAAAATTGATATGTGAGCCCTCATAATAAGAGGATTTTGACTTAAATTTTTTTCATCAATTTTTTTTGCTAACATCTTTAAATGGCTCCTGTACATCGAAAACGCAAAATTTAGAAAAAGTCCAAAACAAAAGTTGTTTCTAATGCCAAAACCTTCAATTTGAGCTGGAGAACCGTGATCTACAAAAGTTGAAAAAATTTTGAAAAATCGGTATGTGAGCCCTCATAATAAGAGGATTTTGACTTAAATTTTTTTTCATCAATTTTTTTTGCTAACATCTTTAAATGGCTCCTGTACATCGGAAACGCAAAATTTAGAAAAAGTCCAAAACAAAAGTTGTTTCTAATGCCAAAACCTTCAATTTGAGCTGGAGAACCGTGATCTACAAAAGTTGAAAAAATTTTGAAAAATCGGTATGTGAGCCCTCATAATAAGAGGATTTTGACTTAAATTTTTTTTCATCAATTTTTTTTGCTAACATCTTTAAATGGCTCCTGTACATCGAAAACGCAAAATTTAGAAAAAGTCCAAAACAAAAGTTGTTTCTAATGCCAAAACCTTCAATTTGAGCTGGAGAACCGTGATCTACAAAAGTTGAAAAAATTTTGAAAAAGTGGTATGTGAGCCCTCATAATAAGAGGATTTTGACTTAAATTTTTTTTCATCAATTTTTTTTGCTAACATCTTTAAATGGCTCCTGTACATCGAAAACGCAAAATTTAGAAAAAGTCCAAAACAAAAGTTGTTTCTAATGCCAAAACCTTCAATTTGAGCTGGAGAACCGTGATCTACAAAAGTTGAAAAAATTTTGAAAAATCGGTATGTGAGCCCTCATAATAAGAGGATTTTGACTTAAATTTTTTTTTCATCAATTTTTTTTGCTAACATCTTTAAATGGCTCCTGTACATCGAAAACGCAAAATTTAGATAAAGTCCAAAACAAAAGTTGTTTCTAATGCCAAAACCTTCAATTTGAGCTGGAGAACCGTGATCTACAAAAGTTGAAAAAATTTTGAAAAATCGGTATGTGAGCCCTCATAATAAGAGGATTTTGACTTAAATTTTTTTCATCAATTTTTTTTGCTAACATCTTTAAATGGCTCCTGTACATCGAAAACGCAAAATTTAGAAAAAGTCCAAAACAAAAGTTGTTTCTAATGCCAAAACCTTCAATTTGAGCTGGAGAACCGTGATCTACAAAAGTTGAAAAAATTTTGAAAAATCGGTATGTGAGCCCTCATAATAAGAGGATTTTGACTTAAATTTTTTTTTCATCAATTTTTTTTGCTAACATCTTTAAATGGCTCCTGTACATCGGAAACGCAAAATTTAGAAAAAGTCCAAAACAAAAGTTGTTTCTAATGCCAAAACCTTCAATTTGAGCTGGAGAACCGTGATCTACAAAAGTTGAAAAAATTTTGAAAAATCGGTATGTGAGCCCTCATAATAAGAGGATTTTGACTTAAATTTTTTTTTCATCAATTTTTTTTTTAACATCTTTAAATGGCTCCTGTACATCGAAAACGCAAAATTTAGAAAAAGTCCAAAACAAAAGTTGTTTCTAATGCCAAAACCTTCAATTTGAGCTGGAGAACCGTGATCTACAAAAGTTGAAAAAATTTTGAAAAATCGGTATGTGAGCCCTCATAATAAGAGGATTTTGACTTAAATTTTTTTTTCATCAATTTTTTTTGCTAACATCTTTAAATGGCTCCTGTACATCGAAAACGCAAAATTTAGAAAAAGTCCAAAACAAAAGTTGTTTCTAATGCCAAAACCTTCAATTTGAGCTGGAGAACCGTGATCTACAAAAGTTGAAAAAATTTTGAAAAATCGGTATGTGAGCCCTCATAATAAGAGGATTTTGACTTAAATTTTTTTTTCATCAATTTTTTTTGCTAACATCTTTAAATGGCTCCTGTACATCGGAAACGCAAAATTTAGATAAAGTCCAAAACAAAAGTTGTTTCTAATGCCAAAACCTTCAATTTGAGCTGGAGAACCGTGATCTACAAAAGTTGAAAAAATCGGTATGTGAGCCCTCATAATAAGAGGATTTTGACTTAAATTTTTTTCATCAATTTTTTTTGCTAACATCTTTAAATGGCTCCTGTACATCGAAAACGCAAAATTTAGAAAAAGTCCAAAACAAAAGTTGTTTCTAATGCCAAAACCTTCAATTTGAGCTGGAGAACCGTGATCTACAAAAGTTGAAAAAATTTTGAAAAATCGGTATGTGAGCCCTCATAATAAGAGGATTTTGACTTAAATTTTTTTTTCATCAATTTTTTTTGCTAACATCTTTAAATGGCTCCTGTACATCGAAAACGCAAAATTTAGAAAAAGTCCAAAACAAAAGTTGTTTCTAATGCCAAAACCTTCAATTTGAGCTGGAGAACCGTGATCTACAAAAGTTGAAAAAATTTTGAAAAATCGGTATGTGAGCCCTCATAATAAGAGGATTTTGACTTAAATTTTTTTTTCATCAATTTTTTTTGCTAACATCTTTAAATGGCTCCTGTACATCGAAAACGCAAAATTTAGATAAAGTCCAAAACAAAAGTTGTTTCTAATGCCAAAACCTTCAATTTGAGCTGGAGAACCGTGATCTACAAAAGTTGAAAAAATTTTGAAAAATCGGTATGTGAGCCCTCATAATAAGAGGATTTTGACTTAAATTTTTTTCATCAATTTTTTTTGCTAACATCTTTAAATGGCTCCTGTACATCGAAAACGCAAAATTTAGAAAAAGTCCAAAACAAAAGTTGTTTCTAATGCCAAAACCTTCAATTTGAGCTGGAGAACCGTGATCTACAAAAGTTGAAAAAATTTTGAAAAATGGGTACATGAGCCCTCATAATAAGAGGATTTTGACTTAAATTTTTTTTTCATCAATTTTTTTTTGCTAACATCTTCTAATGGCTCCTGTACATCGTAAACGCAAAATTTAGAAAAAGACCAAAACAAAAGTTCTTTCTAATGCCAAAACCTTCAATTTGAGCTGGAGAACCGTGATCTACAAAAGTTGAAAAAATTTTGAAAAATCGGTATGTGAGCCCTCATAATAAGAGGATTTTGACTTAAATTTTTTTTCATCAATTTTTTTTGCTAACATCTTTAAATGGCTCCTGTACATCGAAAACGCAAAATTTAGAAAAAGTCCAAAACAAAAGTTGTTTCTAATGCCAAAACCTTCAATTTGAGCTGGAGAACCGTGATCTACAAAAGTTGAAAAAATTTTGAAAAATCGGTATGTGAGCCCTCATAATAAGAGGATTTTGACTTAAATTTTTTTTCATCAATTTTTTTTGCTAACATCTTTAAATGGCTCCTGTACATCGAAAACGCAAAATTTAGAAAAAGTCCAAAACAAAAGTTGTTTCTAATGCCAAAACCTTCAATTTGAGCTGGAGAACCGTGATCTACAAAAGTTGAAAAAATTTTGAAAAATCGGTATGTGAGCCCTCATAATAAGAGGATTTTGACTTAAATTTTTTTTCATCAATTTTTTTTGCTAACATCTTTAAATGGCTCCTGTACATCGAAAACGCAAAATTTAGAAAAAGTCCAAAACAAAAGTTGTTTCTAATGCCAAAACCTTCAATTTGAGCTGGAGAACCGTGATCTACAAAAGTTGAAAAAATTTTGAAAAATCGGTATGTGAGCCCTCATAATAAGAGGATTTTGACTTAAATTTTTTTTCATCAATTTTTTTTTGCTAACATCTTTAAATGGCTCCTGTACATCGAAAACGCAAAATTTAGAAAAAGTCCAAAACAAAAGTTGTTTCTAATGCCAAAACCTTCAATTTGAGCTGGAGAACCGTGATCTACAAAAGTTGAAAAAATTTTGAAAAATCGGTATGTGAGCCCTCATAATAAGAGGATTTTGACTTAAATTTTTTTTTCATCAATTTTTTTTGCTAACATCTTTAAATGGCTCCTGTACATCGAAAACGCAAAATTTAGAAAAAGTCCAAAACAAAAGTTGTTTCTAATGCCAAAACCTTCAATTTGAGCTGGAGAACCGTGATCTACAAAAGTTGAAAAAATTTTGAAAAATCGGTATGTGAGCCCTCATAATAAGAGGATTTTGACTTAAATTTTTTTTTCATCAATTTTTTTTTGCTAACATCTTTAAATGGCTCCTGTACATCGAAAACGCAAAATTTAGAAAAAGTCCAAAACAAAAGTTGTTTCTAATGCCAAAACCTTCAATTTGAGCTGGAGAACCGTGATCTACAAAAGTTGAAAAAATTTTGAAAAATCGGTATGTGAGCCCTCATAATAAGAGGATTTTGACTTAAATTTTTTTTTCATCAATTTTTTTTGCTAACATCTTTAAATGGCTCCTGTACATCGGAAACGCAAAATTTAGAAAAAGTCCAAAACAAAAGTTGTTTCTAATGCCAAAACCTTCAATTTGAGCTGGAGAACCGTGATCTACAAAAGTTGAAAAAATTTTGAAAAATCGGTATGTGAGCCCTCATAATAAGAGGATTTTGACTTAAATTTTTTTTTCATCAATTTTTTTTGCTAACATCTTTAAATGGCTCCTGTACATCGAAAACGCAAAATTTAGATAAAGTCCAAAACAAAAGTTGTTTCTAATGCCAAAACCTTCAATTTGAGCTGGAGAACCGTGATCTACAAAAGTTGAAAAAATCGGTATGTGAGCCCTCATAATAAGAGGATTTTGACTTAAATTTTTTTTTCATCAATTTTTTTTGCTAACATCTTTAAATGGCTCCTGTACATCGAAAACGCAAAATTTAGATAAAGTCCAAAACAAAAGTTGTTTCTAATGCCAAAACCTTCAATTTGAGCTGGAGAACCGTGATCTACAAAAGTTGAAAAAATCGGTATGTGAGCCCTCATAATAAGAGGATTTTGACTTAAATTTTTTTTTCATCAATTTTTTTTGCTAACATCTTTAAATGGCTCCTGTACATCGAAAACGCAAAATTTAGATAAAGTCCAAAACAAAAGTTGTTTCTAATGCCAAAACCTTCAATTTGAGCTGGAGAACCGTGATCTACAAAAGTTGAAAAAATCGGTATGTGAGCCCTCATAATAAGAGGATTTTGACTTAAATTTTTTTCATCAATTTTTTTTGCTAACATCTTTAAATGGCTCCTGTACATCGAAAACGCAAAATTTAGATAAAGTCCAAAACAAAAGTTGTTTCTAATGCCAAAACCTTCAATTTGAGCTGGAGAACCGTGATCTACAAAAGTTGAAAAAATCGGTATGTGAGCCCTCATAATAAGAGGATTTTGACTTAAATTTTTTTTTCATCAATTTTTTTTGCTAACATCTTTAAATGGCTCCTGTACATCGAAAACGCAAAATTTAGATAAAGTCCAAAACAAAAGTTGTTTCTAATGCCAAAACCTTCAATTTGAGCTGGAGAACCGTGATCTACAAAAGTTGAAAAAATCGGTATGTGAGCCCTCATAATAAGAGGATTTTGACTTAAATTTTTTTCATCAATTTTTTTTGCTAACATCTTTAAATGGCTCCTGTACATCGAAAACGCAAAATTTAGAAAAAGTCCAAAACAAAAGTTGTTTCTAATGCCAAAACCTTCAATTTGAGCTGGAGAACCGTGATCTACAAAAGTTGAAAAAATCGGTATGTGAGCCCTCATAATAAGAGGATTTTGACTTAAATTTTTTTTTCATCAATTTTTTTTGCTAACATCTTTAAATGGCTCCTGTACATCGAAAACGCAAAATTTAGATAAAGTCCAAAACAAAAGTTGTTTCTAATGCCAAAACCTTCAATTTGAGCTGGAGAACCGTGATCTACAAAAGTTGAAAAAATCGGTATGTGAGCCCTCATAATAAGAGGATTTTGACTTAAATTTTTTTCATCAATTTTTTTTGCTAACATCTTTAAATGGCTCCTGTACATCGAAAACGCAAAATTTAGATAAAGTCCAAAACAAAAGTTGTTTCTAATGCCAAAACCTTCAATTTGAGCTGGAGAACCGTGATCTACAAAAGTTGAAAAAATCGGTATGTGAGCCCTCATAATAAGAGGATTTTGACTTAAATTTTTTTTTCATCAATTTTTTTTGCTAACATCTTTAAATGGCTCCTGTACATCGAAAACGCAAAATTTAGATAAAGTCCAAAACAAAAGTTGTTTCTAATGCCAAAACCTTCAATTTGAGCTGGAGAACCGTGATCTACAAAAGTTGAAAAAATCGGTATGTGAGCCCTCATAATAAGAGGATTTTGACTTAAATTTTTTTCATCAATTTTTTTTGCTAACATCTTTAAATGGCTCCTGTACATCGAAAACGCAAAATTTAGATAAAGTCCAAAACAAAAGTTGTTTCTAATGCCAAAACCTTCAATTTGAGCTGGAGAACCGTGATCTACAAAAGTTGAAAAAATCGGTATGTGAGCCCTCATAATAAGAGGATTTTGACTTAAATTTTTTTTTCATCAATTTTTTTTGCTAACATCTTTAAATGGCTCCTGTACATCGAAAACGCAAAATTTAGATAAAGTCCAAAACAAAAGTTGTTTCTAATGCCAAAACCTTCAATTTGAGCTGGAGAACCGTGATCTACAAAAGTTGAAAAAATCGGTATGTGAGCCCTCATAATAAGAGGATTTTGACTTAAATTTTTTTTTCATCAATTTTTTTTGCTAACATCTTTAAATGGCTCCTGTACATCGAAAACGCAAAATTTAGATAAAGTCCAAAACAAAAGTTGTTTCTAATGCCAAAACCTTCAATTTGAGCTGGAGAACCGTGATCTACAAAAGTTGAAAAAATCGGTATGTGAGCCCTCATAATAAGAGGATTTTGACTTAAATTTTTTTTTCATCAATTTTTTTTGCTAACATCTTTAAATGGCTCCTGTACATCGAAAACGCAAAATTTAGATAAAGTCCAAAACAAAAGTTGTTTCTAATGCCAAAACCTTCAATTTGAGCTGGAGAACCGTGATCTACAAAAGTTGAAAAAATCGGTATGTGAGCCCTCATAATAAGAGGATTTTGACTTAAATTTTTTTCATCAATTTTTTTTGCTAACATCTTTAAATGGCTCCTGTACAACGAAAACGCAAAACTTAGAAAAAGTCCAAAACAAAAGTTGTTTCTAATGCCAAAACCTTCAATTTGAGCTGGAGAACCGTGATCTACAAAAGTTGAAAAAATTTTGAAAAATCGGTATGTGAGCCCTCATAATAAGAGGATTTTGACTTAAATTTTTTTTTCATCAATTTTTTTTGCTAACATCTTTAAATGGCTCCTGTACATCGGAAACGCAAAATTTAGAAAAAGTCCAAAACAAAAGTTGTTTCTAATGCCAAAACCTTCAATTTGAGCTGGAGAACCGTGATCTACAAAAGTTGAAAAAATTTTGAAAAATCGGTATGTGAGCCCTCATAATAAGAGGATTTTGACTTAAATTTTTTTTTTCATCAATTTTTTTTGCTAACATCTTTAAATGGCTCCTGTACATCGAAAACGCAAAATTTAGATAAAGTCCAAAACAAAAGTTGTTTCTAATGCCAAAACCTTCAATTTGAGCTGGAGAACCGTGATCTACAAAAGTTGAAAAAATTTTGAAAAAGTGGTATGTGAGCCCTCATAATAAGAGGATTTTGACTTAAATTTTTTTTTCATCAATTTTTTTTACTAACATCTTTAAATGGCTCCTGTACATCGAAAACGCAAAATTTAGAAAAAGTCCAAAACAAAAGTTGTTTCTAATGCCAAAACCTTCAATTTGAGCTGGAGAACCGTGATCTACAAAAGTTGAAAAAATTTTGAAAAATCGGTATGTGAGCCCTCATAATAAGAGGATTTTGACTTAAATTTTTTTTTCATCAATTTTTTTTGCTAACATCTTTAAATGGCTCCTGTACATCGAAAACGCAAAATTTAGAAAAAGTCCAAAACAAAAGTTGTTTCTGATGCCAAAACCTTCAATTTGAGCTGGAGAACCGTGATCTACAAAAGTTGAAAAATCGGTATGTGAGCCCTCATAATAAGAGGATTTTGACTTAAATTTTTTTTCATCAATTTTTTTTGCTAACATCTTTAAATGGCTCCTGTACATCGAAAACGCAAAATTTAGATAAAGTCCAAAACAAAAGTTGTTTCTAATGCCAAAACCTTCAATTTGAGCTGGAGAACCGTGATCTACAAAAGTTGAAAAAATTTTGAAAAATCGGTATGTGAGCCCTCATAATAAGAGGATTTTGACTTAAATTTTTTTTTCATCAATTTTTTTTGCTAACATCTTTAAATGGCTCCTGTACATCGAAAACGCAAAATTTAGATAAAGTCCAAAACAAAAGTTGTTTCTAATGCCAAAACCTTCAATTTGAGCTGGAGAACCGTGATCTACAAAAGTTGAAAAAATCGGTATGTGAGCCCTCATAATAAGAGGATTTTGACTTAAATTTTTTTTTCATCAATTTTTTTTGCTAACATCTTTAAATGGCTCCTGTACATCGAAAACGCAAAATTTAGATAAAGTCCAAAACAAAAGTTGTTTCTAATGCCAAAACCTTCAATTTGAGCTGGAGAACCGTGATCTACAAAAGTTGAAAAAATCGGTATGTGAGCCCTCATAATAAGAGGATTTTGACTTAAATTTTTTTCATCAATTTTTTTGCTAACATCTTTAAATGGCTCCTGTACATCGAAAACGCAAAATTTAGAAAAAGTTCAAAACAAAAGTTGTTTCTAATGCCAAAACCTTCAATTTGAGCTGGAGAACCGTGATCTACAAAAGTTGAAAAAATCGGTATGTGAGCCCTCATAATAAGAGGATTTTGACTTAAATTTTTTTTTCATCAATTTTTTTTGCTAACATCTTTAAATGGCTCCTGTACATCGAAAACGCAAAATTTAGATAAAGTCCAAAACAAAAGTTGTTTCTAATGCCAAAACCTTCAATTTGAGCTGGAGAACCGTGATCTACAAAAGTTGAAAAAATCGGTATGTGAGCCCTCATAATAAGAGGATTTTGACTTAAATTTTTTTTTCATCAATTTTTTTTGCTAACATCTTTAAATGGCTCCTGTACATCGAAAACGCAAAATTTAGATAAAGTCCAAAACAAAAGTTGTTTCTAATGCCAAAACCTTCAATTTGAGCTGGAGAACCGTGATCTACAAAAGTTGAAAAAATCGGTATGTGAGCCCTCATAATAAGAGGATTTTGACTTAAATTTTTTTCATCAATTTTTTTTGCTAACATCTTTAAATGGCTCCTGTACATCGAAAACGCAAAATTTAGAAAAAGTCCAAAACAAAAGTTGTTTCTAATGCCAAAACCTTCAATTTGAGCTGGAGAACCGTGATCTACAAAAGTTGAAAAAATCGGTATGTGAGCCCTCATAATAAGAGGATTTTGACTTAAATTTTTTTTTCATCAATTTTTTTTGCTAACATCTTTAAATGGCTCCTGTACATCGAAAACGCAAAATTTAGATAAAGTCCAAAACAAAAGTTGTTTCTAATGCCAAAACCTTCAATTTGAGCTGGAGAACCGTGATCTACAAAAGTTGAAAAAATCGGTATGTGAGCCCTCATAATAAGAGGATTTTGACTTAAATTTTTTTTTCATCAATTTTTTTTGCTAACATCTTTAAATGGCTCCTGTACATCGAAAACGCAAAATTTAGATAAAGTCCAAAACAAAAGTTGTTTCTAATGCCAAAACCTTCAATTTGAGCTGGAGAACCGTGATCTACAAAAGTTGAAAAAATCGGTATGTGAGCCCTCATAATAAGAGGATTTTGACTTAAATTTTTTTTTCATCAATTTTTTTTGCTAACATCTTTAAATGGCTCCTGTACATCGAAAACGCAAAATTTAGATAAAGTCCAAAACAAAAGTTGTTTCTAATGCCAAAACCTTCAATTTGAGCTGGAGAACCGTGATCTACAAAAGTTGAAAAAATCGGTATGTGAGCCCTCATAATAAGAGGATTTTGACTTAAATTTTTTTCATCAATTTTTTTTGCTAACATCTTTAAATGGCTCCTGTACATCGAAAACGCAAAATTTAGAAAAAGTCCAAAACAAAAGTTGTTTCTAATGCCAAAACCTTCAATTTGAGCTGGAGAACCGTGATCTACAAAAGTTGAAAAAATTTTGAAAAATCGGTATGTGAGCCCTCATAATAAGAGGATTTTGACTTAAATTTTTTTTTCATCAATTTTTTTTGCTAACATCTTTAAATGGCTCCTGTACATCGGAAACGCAAAATTTAGAAAAAGTCCAAAACAAAAGTTGTTTCTAATGCCAAAACCTTCAATTTGAGCTGGAGAACCGTGATCTACAAAAGTTGAAAAAATTTTGAAAAATCGGTATGTGAGCCCTCATAATAAGAGGATTTTGACTTAAATTTTTTTTTCATCAATTTTTTTTGCTAACATCTTTAAATGGCTCCTGTACATCGGAAACGCAAAATTTAGAAAAAGTCCAAAACAAAAGTTGTTTCTAATGCCAAAACCTTCAATTTGAGCTGGAGAACCGTGATCTACAAAAGTTGAAAAAATTTTGAAAAATCGGTATGTGAGCCCTCATAATAAGAGGATTTTGACTTAAATTTTTTTCATCAATTTTTTTTGCTAACATCTTTAAATGGCTCCTGTACATCGAAAACGCAAAATTTAGAAAAAGTCCAAAACAAAAGTTGTTTCTAATGCCAAAACCTTCAATTTGAGCTGGAGAACCGTGATCTACAAAAGTTGAAAAAATTTTGAAAAATCGGTATGTGAGCCCTCATAATAAGAGGATTTTGACTTAAATTTTTTTTCATCAATTTTTTTTGCTAACATCTTTAAATGGCTCCTGTACATCGAAAACGCAAAATTTAGAAAAAGTCCAAAACAAAAGTTGTTTCTAATGCCAAAACCTTCAATTTGAGCTGGAGAACCGTGATCTACAAAAGTTGAAAAAATTTTGAAAAAGTGGTATGTGAGCCCTCATAATAAGAGGATTTTGACTTAAATTTTTTTCATCAATTTTTTTTTGCTAACATCTTTAAATGGCTCCTGTACATCGAAAACGCAAAATTTAGAAAAAGTCCAAAACAAAAGTTGTTTCTAATGCCAAAACCTTCAATTTGAGCTGGAGAACCGTGATCTACAAAAGTTGAAAAAATTTTGAAAAATCGGTATGTGAGCCCTCATAATAAGAGGATTTTGACTTAAATTTTTTTTCATCAATTTTTTTTTTAACATCTTTAAATGGCTCCTGTACATCGAAAACGCAAAATTTAGAAAAAGTCCAAAACAAAAGTTGTTTCTAATGCCAAAACCTTCAATTTGAGCTGGAGAACCGTGATCTACAAAAGTTGAAAAAATTTTGAAAAATCGGTATGTGAGCCCTCATAATAAGAGGATTTTGACTTAAATTTTTTTTCATCAATTTTTTTTTGCTAACATCTTTAAATGGCTCCTGTACATCGAAAACGCAAAATTTAGAAAAAGTCCAGAACAAAAGTTGTTTCTAATGCCAAAACCTTCAATTTGAGCTGGAGAACCGTGATCTACAAAAGTTGAAAAAATTTTGAAAAATCGGTATGTGAGCCCTCATAATAAGAGGATTTTGACTTAAATTTTTTTTCATCAATTTTTTTTGCTAACATCTTTAAATGGCTCCTGTACATCGAAAACGCAAAATTTAGAAAAAGTCCAAAACAAAGGTTGTTTCTAATGCCAAAACCTTCAATTTGAGCTGGAGAACCGTGATCTACAAAAGTTGAAAAAATTTTGAAAAATCGGTATGTGAGCCCTCATAATAAGAGGATTTTGACTTAAATTTTTTTTTCATCAATTTTTTTTGCTAACATCTTTAAATGGCTCCTGTACATCGAAAACGCAAAATTTAGATAAAGTCCAAAACAAAAGTTGTTTCTAATGCCAAAACCTTCAATTTGAGCTGGAGAACCGTGATCTACAAAAGTTGAAAAAATTTTGAAAAATCGGTATGTGAGCCCTCATAATAAGAGGATTTTGACTTAAATTTTTTTTCATCAATTTTTTTTGCTAACATCTTTAAATGGCTCCTGTACATCGAAAACGCAAAATTTAGAAAAAGTCCAGAACAAAAGTTGTTTCTAATGCCAAAACCTTCAATTTGAGCTGGAGAACCGTGATCTACAAAAGTTGAAAAAATTTTGAAAAATCGGTATGTGAGCCCTCATAATAAGAGGATTTTGACTTAAATTTTTTTTCATCAATTTTTTTTTGCTAACATCTTTAAATGGCTCCTGTACATCGAAAACGCAAAATTTAGAAAAAGTCCAAAACAAAAGTTGTTTCTAATGCCAAAACCTTCAATTTGAGCTGGAGAACCGTGATCTACAAAAGTTGAAAAAATTTTGAAAAAGTGGTATGTGAGCCCTCATAATAAGAGGATTTTGACTTAAATTTTTTTTCATCAATTTTTTTGCTAACATCTTTAAATGGCTCCTGTACATCGAAAACGCATAATTTAAAAAAAGTCCAAAACAAAAGTTGTTTCTAATGCCAAAACCTTCAATTTGAGCTGGAGAACCGTGATCTACAAAAGTTGAAAAAATTTTGAAAAATCGGTATGTGAGCCCTCATAATAAGAGGATTTTGACTTAAATTTTTTTTCATCAATTTTTTTTGCTAACATCTTTAAATGGCTCCTGTACATCGAAAACGCAAAATTTAGAAAAAGTCCAAAACAAAAGTTGTTTCTAATGCCAAAACCTTCAATTTGAGCTGGAGAACCGTGATCTACAAAAGTTGAAAAAATCGGTATGTGAGCCCTCATAATAAGAGGATTTTGACTTAAATTTTTTTTCATCAATTTTTTTTTGCTAACATCTTTAAATGGCTCCTGTACATCGAAAACGCAAAATTTAGAAAAAGTCCAGAACAAAAGTTGTTAAGAGGATTTTGACTTAAATTTTTTTATCAATTTTTTTTGCTAACATCTTTAAATGGCTCCTGTACATCGAAAACGCAAAATTTAGAAAAAGTCCAAAACAAAAGTTGTTTCTAATGCCAAAACCTTCAATTTGAGCTGGAGAACCGTGATCTACAAAAGTTGAAAAAATTTTGAAAAAGTGGTATGTGAGCCCTCATAATAAGAGGATTTTGACTTAAATTTTTTTTCATCAATTTTTTTTGCTAACATCTTTAAATGGCTCCTGTACATCCAAAACGCAAAATTTAGAAAAAGTCCAAAACAAAAGTTGTTTCTAATGCCAAAACCTTCAATTTGAGCTGGAGAACCGTGATCTACAAAAGTTGAAAAAATCGGTATGTGAGCCCTCATAATAAGAGGATTTTGACTTAAATTTTTTTCATCAATTTTTTTTTGCTAACATCTTTAAATGGCTCCTGTACATCGAAAACGCAAAATTTAGAAAAAGTCCAAAACAAAAGTTGTTTCTAATGCCAAAACCTTCAATTTGAGCTGGAGAACCGTGATCTAGCTTAATTTTGAAAAATCGGTATGTGAACCATCATAATAAGAGGATTTTGACTTTTTTTTCATCAATTTTTTTTTCTAACATCTTTAAATGGCTCCTGTACATCGAAAACGCAAAATTTAGAAAAAGTCCAAAACAAAAGTTGTTTCTAATGCCAAAACCTTCAATTTGAGACGGAGAACCGTGATCTACAAAAGTTGAAAAAATTTTGAAAAATCGGTATGTGAGCCCTCATAATAAGAGGATTTTGACTTAAATTTTTTTTGCTAACATCTTTAAATGGCTCCTGTACATCGAAAACGCAAAATTTAGAAAAAGTCCAAAACAAAAGTTGTTTCTAATGCCAAAACCTTCAATTTGAGCTGGAGAACCGTGATCTACAAAAGTTGAAAAAATTTTGAAAAATCGGTATATGAGCCCTCATAATAAGAGGATTTTGACTTAAATTTTTTTCATCAATTTTTTTTGCTAAC